>NC_133336.1:104740857-105058357 GCF_042186555.1 Aquarana catesbeiana | reverse complement strand
GTACAATTTTTAGTGCATTTCATAAATCAGTGTTTAGTGCAAAAATGTAATTAATTAGCATTTCAGACATACATAATTTTCTTTAGGACACACAAATACAAACTGCCTTTGACCTTCTACATTGTATTAATTACCGTTAATGTTTCAGCCTCTGAGTAAGAACTAACTCAATTCTATAACTTAAATTTATACAACATTCAAGTGAAAAAAAATGCAATTAACCTGTAAATCATTCAATTGTATTTTTATTTTTTTTGGAGGATACAAGGAGGCCCCATTCTAGATAATGAATTGTGTAGCTGGAAAGCAAGGTGGACGCATTCCTTAAACACTTGAAACAGCTGCCTTACTTGTCACCTGCATGCGCTAATAACCCAGGCTAATTAATACACTGTAACAACCAGAGTCCCAGCTCCCACCCAGTGTGAATGCAGTCCTACACTCCCCTAATAACGCCAGCAAATAGGCCACAAAACTCCATGAGAAGTATGACATCTGCCTCTGGAAAATGAAGGTAAATGATTACACCACCGGCAGTGTGCAGATTAATATTAGCTGCTTTGAAGACTTATTTTAAGGACTTGTGTACTAATAACTACTGGACAGAGGAAGGTAGCATACAGCAAGACTGGATAATAAAGTAAAAGGTAACAAAGTGCCTAAAAGTACAGTAATAACAAGTTTTCCCTGCTGAAATGACCCTGCCTGGTCCTTGGATACGTGATGATGCTCTTTCTAAATTTTATTGGAAGCTTATTGCAAAGCAAGAGTTGAAAAATCATATGGGAAATTTCAGACACAGAGCACAAAGAACAGCGCTGTGCAGTAAGACCGTACCCAGACACATCAAGTGATTGTTGGCACTCTATAGATTTGTAGAAGTACCAAAACACAAACCACTAAGTATGTTTTGTGTCCATTTTTATGCACTGAGCAGGTATTTATGAGGCAAGCCGTACCTCCATTAAACCATAGCAATTTTCTGGAAAATCCATTTTAATCAATTCTTGTCCCCATAGAAGGGTATTGGGCAATGGCCAAACTGTATACTGTATGTCCATGAGCAGTCTGTGCTAGAGCTTAATAATCATTGATAGTCTATCAGCATCTTAAAAGGGGTAGATTATTGAAAGCTAATATCTGATTGGTTGTTTGGGTTCCTGCTGATTTCGTACTTTGTTATAAAATATTCTAATAAGAGTTACAGCTGAAATTAACCCTTTGCTTTTTCTATGAAATAACTGTTGATGATACAGAGTTCTTGACCAGCATGGCTTGATACTGAGCTAGAAAACTGGAAACTCGCCATTAAAAACTGTGCTGAAAATAGCCTAGAAGATGCATGGTCATCAAAACAATAACAAAATAAAATAATGCACAATGAGACCCCTTCAACACAGGGAGGACAAAGTGGGCTATCTCCCAGTACAAAAGTTGCGGGGATGGGTGAGCACAGAATAATCCCATATACATACAGAGACAACAAATGAGCAAACATAGGTTAATTGTTCTGTGCAGTGACAACAGCACAGAGCTGTGACTCTTCCCCCCTACAGAAAGAAAACGGGGATAATGGCATATACTTTATGTTATTCAAAATCCAAGAGAATGCATTTATAAATCACAGATGATACAGTATAAGTAAACAGAAATAGACAGACAGGCAGATGGATTCTACCTCTTCTTTTCCTGTGAACACAAGTATAACAGCAATAAATTAAACATAAATATAATACCCACAAAAGTGGCTATGCGGCGTGCTTGTGGGTACACAGGCAGACATTCAACAGAAACCTTAATAATTCAGGCTACAAATGTGCCTTTCCTGCACCCATTTAATTGTATTAAAGAGCAGAGTTTCCAGGTGAAAAGCTGGGAATATTGAGCAGCCCAATACAAAGCGGATGAAAAAGACATCCAAGAAGCAAGGTCCCCTGGGAAGGCATTTTCTATTTGCCGGGCCGCAGCCCCGCAGCTGATAATGCAAGTTGTAATTAATATAAAAGCAGGAGACAATATGGGAAGAGCTTGTACTTGCACTGCCACAAGAGATCTCTGCGCCTAGAATGTGTTTCTCATTTACACAATAGTCTGCCCTGAAAAACCCGACTTTATCAGGAAACTCTCTCCCTGGGAAGGTTAAAACATCGATTTACTAACATCTCTGGATATTGCTAAAACTATAAAACGGCATATAGAGCTGCACTTCGCTTATTTTTTAAAATAAGTTTATTAAATGACTCCTTTTAAAATTATTCTGTATATTTTTTAATCAATAAAAAAAAAAAAACATTTATATATATATATATATATATATATATTATATATATATATATATATATAGTAACTGTTTATATCAAGCATGAATGTACATACTATCAGTATGTTTACTTTAACAAAAGGTTTTCATTAATTTTAAGCACAAGAACACTGGGGAATACTGCAGATTTATTGTTTCCCAAGAGACATATATCTCTGTCTGCATCCTATACAGTGTACTTGCATGTTGTATGTGTTCTAACAGGAACTATACGTTGCAAGGTCACAATAGTCTTGTAGGCCATGTCACTTCCACCCTCATACCCCCTTTATCATCCTAGCAGAGAATCCAATGGGCACATTCTTCACAGCACAGCAAGGTCCATTGCTCACTAGATAAGAGTACTAGAGGAGCCTGGCATTGAGCACAGACTGTGACTTCTTGTAATTCTGTACAAACTATATTTTAAGAATGAAGTCAGGCCTTTGAAGTCAGTGATATCTAGGAGATGCATGGTTTTCATTTTCTGTTTTGCCTGCTCTTTTAGTGGCTACTATTTCAAAGATATACTAGTACACTACTCAGACATCATGTTTCTTCAGATTTCATTTTATATGCATTTTACATACAAGTTAAATAAAACATAGCATGGATATCATCTGATGTCATCAAAACACATTTTTATGTTAGGCTTAATGTACACGGGACGTTTTTACAACCTCTTCTGAACGATTTAACTTGACAGATAGTAACCCACGTTTAAAATGTCCGTTTTGCCGCATTTACATGCCGCGTGTAGTGGCGTTTTGCCACGTTTGTGTTTAGAAGCGTTTGAAATTTTTTTTTTTTTTTAAATACCTAAAAATGAAAAACACCTGTAAACAAAACGCAGTTAAACACGAGTTAGCGTGTTTAGCCGCGTTTGGTGCTTGAAATGCCTCTAAACTCAGCTTCTGAACGCATTTTTTTGGGTTCCAAAAAAAGCCTCCAAACTCAACTGCCTAGAAACGACTGTAAACGACCCTGTGTACAAGTACTGATAACATAACATAGAGGAGAGTTCAAGAATAGTTGAAAAAAATGCCCAACTGCTCCTAAACGTCCGTTTAGCAGCAGCAGTGTAAATGACATGCAAAGGTCTTGCGAAATAACCAGCCATAGACGCCACAGAGCTGCTTTGTTGATAGTTGGAAATTGAGGCCTCGACTACACTAAAAGTGAATTTTAAATCTTTTTAGTAGCATATTCCCTCACTGAGCTTTTCCTTCTGAGCACCAAACTGAGACTTAGTAATCATTTTTGAACTTTGCCCAGAGAACCTGTGCTCACTTCGATATCTGACAGCGGAAATACTTTCTTAAACTGCCACTGCTGACTTCTAAGAAACTGCAAAGCATTTGTTAATAGCATGCTAACCTCCTGCTACCAGGCACTGAAACATCCCATGTGTATCTGAGCGCCAAATGGTTATAAAACTTTCACAGATTCAGAATTGGTGTAGAGTTAGTTTCTAAAATATTTTTTGTATTTTAATTCTACATGACACAACAATGTTAAATAAGGCACAGAATATTAAAATATCCCACGTTGGCTCAATAGCCACACAACTTCAATTATTTTACTTTCATATACCATATATTGGTGTGGTAGAGTTGGTTTGCTACTTGGGAAAAAACTTGTTACAATTAGCTTTCTTTCAATGGCTTTTTATTTCTCATATTTATATAGCACCAACCTTTTATCCCCCGTTTATACCGGTGTGACTTATCATTGCAATGGAACTGTTCAAATTGATGCGGTGCCGCACTGATTTGAAACAGTAGTTCCTGCACTACTTTTGGTGATTTCAGGTGTGACTTGCATAGACATCTGAAGTCGCACCGATGTCAGCCAAGTCGCACCTGAAGTCACACTGACATGCGGCTTTGAAATCATGCGATTTCAAGTGAAGTCGCAAGATTTCAAAGCCGCATTCAGTGTGAACCTAGACTTACTCATTGGGGTTGATTTATTAAAAGAAATAAATACTGCTCACTCAGCAAAGCGAATGTTCAGTTTGTAAAGTACATGTTCACTAAGCTTAGGTGTTCAATTTAATTATCCAATCATGTGCAAGAGAAAATTTCTTTCTAATTTCTGCTGCAAATAATTGCTTATTCAAAGTGAGTACAGCTTCACTTTATTTACTTTACTAGGTGATCATTTTCTACTTCCTGAGTAAATGTGTCCAATTGCTTTACAGAGTATAGGGAATCATTCGCATCAATACATATGCCTGTAGAAGTTACCAATCTAATGTCCCTATCATACACAGCCTAGGACCAGATATGGTTGGAAGCCGATAACCGTACAGTATGTTTTCTTTTTGATATAGGACAAAAAATGGAGCACACAGAGTGGACCCACATAAACACAGAGAAAACACAGGGGGTTATTTACGAAAGGCAAATCCACTTTGCACTACAAGTGCAAACTACAAGTGCCAAGTGCACTTGAAATTGCACTGAAAGTGCACTTGGAAGTCCAGTCGCTGTAAATCTGAGGGGTAGATCTGAAATGAGGGGAAGCTCTGCTGATCTTATCATCCAATCATGTGCAAGCTAAATTGCTGTTTTTTACTCTCCTTGCGTGTCCCCCTAGGATCTACAGCGACTGCACTTTCAGTGCAATTTCAAATGCACTTTGCACTTGTAGTTTGCACTTGTAGTGCAAAGTGGATTTGCCTTTAGTAAATAACCCCCTAGTGTATATGTTCTGCAGTTAGTCTCCCTGGTATAAAACAAAAGCAGGATTTCAGAGCTGTAAGCCTAGAATGTTAAGCACAAAGCCGCCATGCTGCCCAAGACTTCCTACTGATCATATAGCCAACATCAATTCCCTATTATACACAGAATCCAATGACATATCTGACACAAATTTCAACAGTTAGCTGCAATGACTCCAGATTCAAGCGATATAGGATTTAGCACTGGGATATTTCTCTGCAGTCTGTTATAATGAAAGAGATCACACAATGTTCCTATTCCTCATATGCAGAAAGTAATTGCCATCATATGCTCCTAGTATCATTTCCACCTCACATGCAGTGTAATTCCTGATACTCACAGTAGGACTCCCATTAGATAACACACAGTAATGCCTACCATATACATTGCATCATTTCAACAGATTTACATGTGAGCAGACTTTCTGCAGCTGCTGTTATTTCTGGCAGGTCCCATTCAGAATAGATTGAGAATTCTGATTTTTTTTTCTTTTATATAGAAAATTCCCATATCCTGATTAGTAAGTGAACAAATATCTACCAACCTGCGGATACGTTTACGCCTTTGGCAAATCACCACTATTCGCCATTCAACCTAATTCCACATATTTAAAAATACATTTGTTTTTATTTACTAAATGTCATTGTTAACCTCCCGGTGACACAGAAATATGAAATTATACTCATTACAGCTGAGACTCTTATTTACTATATATGATACTTAATGAGGGGTGACTAACTACAGCCCGCACCAACACATCCCTGAGATCGGAAAAGAAAATAATAGGGTAATACGCAAATGGACACTGCTTTCAAGAAGAAAAAATTATATTGGATTGACCAAAATAGTCCATACAGGCATACCCCACTTTTAAGTACACAATGGTGTTTATTTACAAAAGCTGGAAAGTGCAAAATCAGGCTCGCTTCCGCATAGAAGCCAATGAGCTTCTAACCCCAGCTTGTTCAATTAAACTCTGGTAATAAAACCTAGAAGCTCATTGGTTTCTATGCAGAAGTGAGCCTGATTTTGCACATTCCAGCGTTAGTAAATAAACACCATTGCACACTTAAAAGTGGGGTATGCCTGTATATAGCTGTCATAGGTTGCAGTTAACTTGATCTATTTAGAAAACTGAAAAAAAAAATTGAGTGTTGCCCACAGTAACCTTATTTTTTACAGATTACAAAACTGAAAGGCAAATGTTTATATTTTATTATAATTTGCGCTTTCACTTTATCCAATGTCTATATAACTTAGCATAAAAAAAAAGAAAAAAAACCTACTATGCAGCAAAAGTTTTATCCATTCTCTTCATTGGTCAGTATTGATAATATACAATGCCTTCTAGATCAGGTTCCATATAACAGACCTGCCTAATGCACAGTTAACATAAGCTGGCCTGGAGCAAACACCGGGGAATTCTTGACAAGTCCAATTCTGTGTTTTAGCAAGCACCTAAATATACCATCTTCACACAGGAACTCACTCCAGCCTGGCATCATAGCCTGACACACTCCTGAAATGATTGAAATTCTTCAACTAACAGATCTACAAACCCAGAAAGAACTGGAGATGTCCTACTTTACGCTCATGACAATTACCTATCGGCCACTGGGACAACAGAACATTCAGAAATTAGCTAAACCACATTTACATCAGAAACTGACCTTTGAACTTTCCTCCAGACTTACCATAAAAATAGAGGACAAGTTATAAAGACAATGTTGTCCAAAGTATAGGATTATTTAGTTTTAATAAAGTTTAATAAAGACTTCAACAAAAAAAATCCAGCAGTGTTTGTAAAAATTGACTAGTAATATTTAATTACCAGGTATGATTCTATTTAACCAGCTATTAAAAAGGTAATTTGGGATACTATTCTCATACAAAGTTAGTGCACTGGTAGCATTTATTGGCATTGCAGCTCACTTACTAAATTACTGAAATAAAAAAAAAAAAAGTTGGTACAGGTATTAACAGCATAAGGCCTGGGTCACACCTTTGCATTTTTAGTGCTTTTTGCATTTTGCAGATTTGCACTACAGAACATATTCCATAGGAAACCATGTTAAATGGACTGCAGAGCAAATCTGTAAAAGGCAAAAAGCACTAAAAATGCATAGGTGTGAACCATGCTAAGAGTCATTCCACCACAACTAATATCACCCACTGGCTTTGTTTACCTATCAGGGTTTCCAGAGTTGAGGGCCTTTTACTCCTTCTCCACCCAACGTACTCTCTACATTTATAAAGTAAAACATTTTGACAGGAAGCGTGGGGTACCCTTGGGTGTGTGGGACTGGGAAATCAAGCCCAGTGACTTTGCAAATGGAATCACTGAGAAGCTAAAACTAATGTTTACTAAAAGGTAAAATATAAATTTTGGATGGACTGAGCCTTTACCAGCTATAGTAGATATGTAGTGCAATACAGTGAATTACTTTTTTGTGGAACCCAATTCGAATTGATTATTGTATTGGTCAACTAAACAAGGGAATCATTATCTTTTACCATTCTCATTACATTGATTGAATTGCCGAAGTAAACAAAGCCAGTAAAGTAAACAAAGCCATCATAAAAATATTCCTTTTAGAGTAAGCGAACCTTGAACCATAATACATGCTAAGCTACTGCAAAACTTTTGTCTCCAGTAAAATATTCCAGGGAGCATGACAATTAGGCACTGTTAGGAAGCACACTAGACAACTGTTGCTGAACTACACAAGTTGCTTATGAACACTTGGCAGTAGGCTGAACCCTCATAGAGAAAGTGTATATGTGCTTTTGTGCAAATATAGGAACATATAAACAATGACAAAACAATAGCAATAAAAACAAGACAAATATTAAACAAACTAAACACATTAGATATAGAATATTTATACCTGTGTAGTCAGCTAACACACAGGCACACAATCAACAATACATCTGAGCAACACCAACCAATGAAAGCCCAGCTCTATTTCCCCATCACTCCAACAAAACCTTATTATTGTCTTTTTCTAATTTAAAAATGTGTTGAAGTTTTACATACGGAAATAAAACTCTTCTATCTGGATTCATCCCACGAGTCTTATGTTCACCAATTCATCATTGTTATGAGAGGTTAATATATTTTATATCTACTGTAATGAACTGTTACCTTAATAGGGTTTAATAAATGGCCTTGTGTTATAAATTTATGTATGATGGGTACTGCTTAAAAAGTAAGCACAATCTATTGCCAAGTATAAAGATTATAGCACTTTGTTCAAGAAAAGTCACTACAGCCTGACAAAGAATATTATATACATATACAAACAGGAGAATTGTAATGTAACAAACATAAAACATGTATGCACATGGGGGATCAATTTCACGCCGAACGTCAAAATATATTTTTGGCAGATTAAACTATTTTGTTTTCTACAATAATTTTCTAAGATAATGTCAAAAATTGGATATCCATTCATTTAAAAAAGAACGTGAAAAATCTGAAAAAACAATAACACCCTGAGAATGACCAAGAAATATGATCTAGGGGTATTTAAAATGCTGTGAATGTGTTTGGATGGTAAAGCAGAGTTTTTTCATGGTGTGAGCTCTGCACCTGAAACAACTAGTGTCTGACAGTGCCAGTAGACACACACAGCGCCCGTACTATGGAGGGAGGGCACACAGTCCACAGCAACTGCACATACAGTCCAGCGGAAAGAAGGCCGAGATCCCCAAAAATAACCCAACAACAGAACACTGAAGCCAATCCTCCATCTGTCAAAAACACTGTTTCACACCATAAACCCCCATTCTATTTTATTTCCCACAATACAAGTTTTACATTAGCAAGCGGCACTATATATTTGACTGTTGTGAAAATAATGAACATTCAGTTTGGCAATGTTAGTCTACCATTTCTATGCACTTCTTTTATATTGATTCCTCATGGTTGTAAATGGGGAGTTGATTTACAAAAGATTATTAACGGCTCATATTTGCAAAGAAATAGTCATCTCAAAGACGGAATTGGGCTTGTGTATATGTATATATATATATATATATATAAAGGAGAACGAAAAAAACACACTGGGTTTTTGAAAAGAGCACAAATTCAAAAAGCTGGTGTAAAATGTACACCCTAAAAAACTATAAACATTTTGTGATACATTAAACTAGTTAAACTGGTGGGCATTATTGATTACACTAAAGAATGATTGGCTTAACTTAATGAAAGTCATTTTTACACAGCCTTGTGATCAGATTTGGCCACGTTCAGGGATTTTAACTCCTCTAAGCCTGACTGAATATTAGTAGTGAACACATAGCATTGTAAAAATGAAATGCTCCTAGCCCCTTACTATTCCTCGGCCCTGATAAGATTCCTGAAAACCAACAGCCCAAACAGACTATGCTATAGGAAACTGGCAAAGTGGTGTCTAATTACAAAAAATAAATAAATGAAAGGGAAACTGTTTAGTTTAGTGAAATATTATTATTATTATTATTATTATTATACATAATTATATAGCTCCCAAAGTTTGCATATACCCAAGTAACACTTTTACCAGCACACTCAACATGGACTAAGTAAAAGGATTATTTTTTGTTCATTTATTAACATACATGTCATGAAATTATGTTTATTTTTTTTCACGTTGACTGATAACTATTTTAGGAAACCAAAACATTTACATAGATTTAAATCTACTAAAAAGCATGATAAATGGGTTGTGAAGCGTTACTTTTTTCACATAACATTCTACAGGCATACCCCACTTTTAATTACACAATGGGGTTTACTAAAGCTAGAAAGTGCAAAATCAGGCTCACTTCTGCATAGAAACCAATGAGCTTCTAACCCCAGCTTGTTCAATTAAGCTTTGGTAATAAAACCTGGAAGCTCATTGGTTTCTATGCAGAAGTGAGCCTGATTTTGCACTTTCTAGCTTTAGTAAATAAGCCCCATTGTGTACTTAAAAGTGGGGTATGCCTGTAATGGATATCCCATAGTAGTGGATAATCCATAGTACTGTTTGTTACTTGGATAACATGCAATGAAAGAAATTCTCATCTTTTTACAGCATCATACTAGTACCTTATCTACTAAATGCGTTTAAAGTAGTAATGTTCATCACATATAAACTATATAAACAACAAGCTCTTGCTGACCTCAGGTAACCTCCCAAGTGGAAGGAACAAATGTTATCATGAGTGGAGAGGCCTCTCAAAGTTGCACCTCTTGTGGTGTTGTTGCTGCGCTCTCACAATAAGCAATCAATTGAGCCTTTCATAATGATAATGCTGTCATATTGTATAAAAGACATCACAAATCTTTATTTCAGGAGAATTAGAAAATGCAGAGTTCACTACATCCACACAAATCCAAAACACAGGTGCAATCGACTCAAAATATTTTCAAACATTAATCAGATGACTCCCTTGCTTACTAAGTCATGTAATGCTTCTCCTACCACAGTGAACAAGACCATGTTTAATGAAACACATAGCAAGCAGCAAAACATAGGCGAGGGTTGGAGACACAGATATAAATATTGCTGAGCTGCCTTGTGTGGCTACCGCTAATCTTATTAGTGAAATTATAACGTATGTACACTTAATATGTGTTTACATGCTTAACAGAAAATTCACTAACAACCTGTGGCTTGCAAACCGGTATTGAACCACAAGTCCCAGCATACCACAGATACCTGGGAATCTGAGAATTGACATTCTGTCACTGGCTTGCCATATATACTCTAATCTAACACAATATTTCAAATATGAACAATACGTTCTTACCCTGAACAACCAATCAGAAATCAGCTTTTGTTTATCTGGCTGCACTGTATTTCTATACTGGGTATCTGGCAGTTGGGAGACTGGTCTACTGTAAAGGTGTACCAGTATAGCCCTGAATACACAGGTTTTGTATCTAAACACTGACATCTTGAAATGTAAGCAGCATATGAGAAAGGAGTTTTAAGTAATACACAGACTAAAATAAGCATGTATTTATATAAACATTAAATGCCACTGTTTTTCCAAGCAAGAACAATATGTTTCACATGCAGGTAAGTAAACCCTAATTTATTTGAACTATCAATATTGCATGTTAATCCCTTTGCTAAATATTTGATACTTGGTGATCAGGTGTAAGTTACCCAATACTCTAATACTCTAAAAATACATTGATGTAATGCCCTATACTGATACAGCTTCTATATGTTGTATGCCTGATGAAGATGAGACAATTGCACAAGTGGCCAAGAGAGGTATAAAGGGTTAATTCTGGAGCAAGGCCTTGGGAATATTTGGGTTGAACTTGGGAGTGAATGTGAAAAGAAGTCAGTATAGTTGATTGCTGAGTGCAGTTTTAAGCAGTTTTAGATGAAACTGACAATGAATGACAGCAACTGCAGATCCTTTGATAACTATAGTTATGAGTTGTTTGTTAGTGGGATTAAGTAAGCTGGCATCACTTATAACATCATTATATTGTTTGCTTTTAGAACAATCAGTATTTACCAAGAGCATTTCAGAGTTTACATGACTATAAAGAGGAAGGAAGGATGGGAATCTTTACATTGGAGGAGACTGCAATGCATGAGTATTCCGACAGGGGTTTGAATGTGCATTAGCAGAGCAGTGAATAAATTATTTGTCAATTCTTTGGCTGGTTCAATAAGAAAAAATGTTATTTACAGGATATAATTGTCCCTCAGTCAGTACCTAATTTTTACATTTTTAACTCATATTTTTTTTTTTTGGGGGGGGGGGGGGGGTTCTAACAGATTTTATACACCATTGGTATTACATTTGCACACATCTTCAAAATAATAAGTCAGTGTGTAAAGATGATACAGTGGATAAAACAATGAATCGCCTTGAGCTTCAAGTTATAACACAAATATGATATTTAGCAATCTTGTCTAGGTCTTAAAGGCATATGCACTAAGCCACACTGTGTATTTTTAAGGACTACATGTAATTCAGAACCTGAACACCAGCATCAAAGCCCAGTCTATCCCATTCTTTACTTTGCACCGTGCCCAAAGACCCCTCATATTTCCCTACCTGAGAGGGTTTTATGTGGATTTTAATGTGGTAGGATTTAGCAACCAGGAGATACTCAACTCCCATGTATGACATTTCCTACTTATTACTGCCCCCCCCCCCCCCCCCCCCAAAAAAAAAAAAGCTAATTGTGGGAAATTATTAAGTAAGCAATGCCATTAATGCCTTTCGCTGTACATCACACAGATAATGCGGGCATTACACAACTAAAGCTCATAATAAAGGCCCAATATAATCACTAGAAAAGTAACAGGTAGGTGCAGATTACTATTTCCAGTGAAGCTGGTATAAAAATGCATAAACAAAACTGTACTTCTGTAATAAATCGAATACTTTAACTGGAGGGGGGAATAAGAAAACTAATGTCATGTCTAGCAGTTGTTTTTTATTTATTATTTATTTTTTATGCACCATAGTCTATCAAATCTATACACAATAAATATATTATATTTTCATAATAATTTGCATAGTTTTTCACAGAACAAATACCTATGCAAAAAAGCAATCACTGTAGTTATACTTATTATAAAAGTAAAAAGATATAGGGGGAATAGGGTAATGAAATTTGTGTAAACGATTTACTTTTACATTATTAAATGGGGGATGAATGCTAACAGCTACATTTAAAAAAAAAAAAAAAAAAAAAAAAGGTTTATTTTTTTCCTTTAATGTTTTGCATCATTTAAATTTCTGAAACTGACAAAACAGAATGTGCATTTGCTCAGTCAACTGTTTTTCTAAAAAAATAAAACAATAACTTGTTTTTGCTTATATCTGAAAAAACATTGCAACCATGCACACCAATTTACAGTGTTAAAAATTTGCTACATAATTTTTATGCAAATTTTTATATTTTTTAAAAAATATACAAAATCGAATTGCTATAGCTGATTTTGACACATTTTAAAGAAAAATGTAAAATTTCAAACTGACCCGGTCACCTAAGCCATACAGTTCACTAGGACTATAAAAAGGTTCCTTATTACCAAGGAGCAGAGTAAATTGGCTTTAGCTGTTGCCATCTGTCAGACCCTAAACAGGCCGGGTGTGTAATCTACTAAGCGGGACATGAGCTTTTAGACTGTACTGGGAAAGGAAGCTGTACTTTACAGAGGGGGGAGGAATGTATACATGTACTGCAGTATATATACAGATCCTGTCTATTGTTCATCCCTTCCTAAATCCACAAAACCTTTGGCAACAAAAAAACTTGGAGCTGGATCAGCGGCCTCAAACAGACCACAGCAGGATCATGTCCTGGAACTCACAGTTTACATTTTATTTCACAAATGGGAAACATAAAAAATAAAAAAAGAATAAATATTACAAAAAACATAAATAAATAAATAAATAAATAAATATATATATATATATATATATATATATATATATATATATATATATATATATATATATATATATTTACTGTTTTTAATAAATATATATATATATATATATATATATATATATATATATATATATATATATATATATATATATATATATATATATATATATATATATATATATATATATATATATCATGATGATGAACATACAATAATGTACAAAATATTTCAGTTTTTTTATCTTCTTGAAACCCCAACAGTTAATTACAAAGACCCGGCTGATTTGAAATAATCACTTAATACTGACAGAGGACTGGGAAGTAAAAAGCGTCTACTTTCTATTTATAGGGAGGAGGATTACACAGTGGAGGTCACATGGCAAAACACAACAGCAGTGATAACACAGACAACAATAATAAACTACAGCACCATAAACAGTCATAGAAACACCAGAATAACAAGGATTGAGGAACACAGCACTCCAGTCCATACTGCAAACCCTTCAATAAAAAGCCTGATTTTTATTGTGCCGAATTATTAAAGTGTTAGAAATCAATGCTTAACCTGTAATACCGCTGTTAATAATTCTCTCCAGCTCTCCCTAATAGAAAGTCAATTATTGGTTCATTAAATGTTACGATCCTTTAAAAGAAGGGTCTCGGGGCGCCTGACTGGTGTGTACCTTGTACCCAATAAAGAAAAAAATCGCCAAAGGGGAAAAACACAAAAATAAAATCTGCACTACAAATAGTTGTGATATGTGCCGCAGCAGCACACAGGTTAACACAGCGAGAAATAAAGGTGCAGAGCCCAGACAGGGCACCACTATACACGGCACGACTGTGTCCAGCAATGCACACTGCGATGTGTACACACACAGCCAGAGAACACATGGAGAGAACACACATCCCTGATTACATCCACCATCACCGGCCTCAATATAATCAGCACAGGGAGTACATAGCACTAAGCACAAACCACCATCATCATCATCATCAGGTCACCACCAGAATTAATAAAGAAGAGGGGACTCACGTGGTCTGCGAGGTTAGTGGAGGATCCCGACAGTTCTTCATGGTCAGACTTTGAGCTCCCGTCCCTCTCATCAATCACTAAATCTATGGGCATTTTTCCTTTCAAACAGCTGATGTATCGATGGCAGAAATTATCGCACAATTCATGGACCTGGGGAGGTGGGGGGAAGAGGGAAGCAATGATGTTTGGTAGAAAGAGCAACAAGCCAGAATGTCCTCCAAGAGTAACTATCATTAAGGACTGTAATAGTTGCAGGCAAGGAAACAATAAAGAAATTGTAGCAGCAGATATTATTCTCTGGAGACCCGGGGCAGCAACAAGTAGAGAGGAGGAGAGGAGAGAAGAGAAGGGCTGAGGGGACAAGGAAAGCTTAGGAAAGCCAGAGCAAAGGTAAGGGAAGGGAGCTAGAAGAGGAGAGGAAACATAGAGGAGACATAAAGGAAGACAAGAGAGGTGAGGGGAGAAGGAAACCAGGCAATGGAGAGGTAAGGGAAAACAAAGGAGAGACAAGGCAAGAGAAGTAAAGAGAGAGATACAAAGGAAAGTTAAAGGAAGACAGGGGAAAGATGCAAAGGAAATGTAAAGGAAGACAGAGGAGAGATACAGAGGAAAGGTAAAGGAAGATGGGGGAGAGATACGGAGGAAAGGTAAAGGAAGATGGGGGAGACTTAAAGGAAAAGGAAAAGTAATGAAAGGATAAGCAATGGTGAGAAAGGCAAAAGTAGAGGTAAGAGAAGACGGAGGTAAGCTAAGGGCAGATAGCGGAGAGGTAAGTGAAGGAGAGAAAATAAGGTAAGGGAAGACAGGGGAGAGATAAGGATATAGCAAATAGGAAAGGAAAAGTGAGGAGAGTGAGGAAATGGACAAGGATAGAAGGAAATATGAGGCCACAACAGAGAATAGAGAATAACGTTACATGAAATTGGGACTTGCAAGAATAAGAGAAGGAGGAAAGGATGGGCAGAGAAAGCAAAAGAAAGTGAAAAGGGAGAAGAAAGCGATCAGAAATTGGCATAAGGGACAAAATTGGTGATAAGACTTGGGATGGGTTGAAGGGAATAGTGGGGTTTGGGATAATGGCCAGGGAGCAGGCCATGATAAATGGTAACACACTAGTGTGGGCAACAGAGGCTGGAGCTGCCAGTCCACCCTCCCCAATACCCGGGGTCACCAAGTGCCATCTGTGCCCAGGGGTGTCAGCATTACAGAGTCTGTTCCTGTTGTATCCGATGGCTCTGCATCCACATGAGGGGGCACATCTATTCCCTCAGTCCGGGTTCACATCCATGTCCCAGGGGTAAGTGGGCTCCAGTGCCCGGCAAGGGAACGCTCCTCCGGGGGCATCTGGGTGCCACATTCCGCTCACAGATAACTGCATTACAAATTAGCTTTAGCGCTGCGAATTAGTTTCGCTCAATTAAGTGTCCACAAGAAATTCGCATAATTGAACCCAACGGCAGAGGTAGCGGTGGTGTCATATCTCCGCTCTACCCCGTGCATTATTTCTATTATGTGGATTAATATATGAGCTGAATATCACACACTGAAAAAAAATTAAGCACTCTTTAAAAAAATAAATACATATATTTATAAATAAATATATAAATATTACCCAGAAGATGGTGCTATGTATATGTGTGTTTGTGTGTGTGTATATATATATATATATATATATATATATATATATATATATATATATATACACCACGGAGATCATCCACACACTGATCACAGCTTGGGCAATTAATATTGAAATATTGATTAGAATTCCCCTCCATTATATACCGTATATTTAATGTGCGTTACATTGTCAGGGCAATCTATGTGGAGGTGAATAGTAAATATCAGAATTGGGCGAGTTGTGACGTGTGTGGGTGACAGTTGTGTATCAGGCCATGCTGGCTGTTTGGACTGATCTCTCGGTAAATACAATATAATGACATTAGGGCGCATGTCTTGTAAAGCCCCATACGTTATACGGAATGTCAGAAGCAAGTGTTCCGTAATGAAAACAATCTATTTACCTTTTCTAATTCCAAGAGATGAAACCGCAAGACTTGGATGGCTTGGATCATCTGCAATGAAAGCAGAGCCGTTATTCTGGGGAGGAAAGTGTCCCTGAGGATGGATTATGATGTATGGTCTATGGGAGGTGATCATAGGGGCCCCGAGTCGGTCCCCAGCTCGGACAGGCCCGGGTGCCCCTGACAGGTGTGGGGGGGGGGGGGGGGGGTACTAATTATCCAGACTTTTGGTTTATTCCTCGGTCATGGCTCAGTCACTCTGATCTCCCCCTCCCTGAGATTTCTGACGAATGTCCTACCTGCTAATTCACTGCCATGAGGAACAAGCTGCTCCACAGGTGACAGCGACACACAAGTGACACTTTCCCATTTCCAAATCACAGACAATCCCGCCTGTCCACTTCTAGTGAGCCGACCTCCTCCCTCCCTCCCTGCCTTCACCATTGTTTTCTGCCATTCCCACAACACAATCTGTGCTGGAAAAATACGACTACACACTGGGGGAGATTTACTAAAACTGCTGCAGCTCTGCATAGTAACCAATCAGTTTCTAAATTCAGCTTGTTCAATTAAGCTTTGACAATAAAACCTAGAAGCTGATTGGCTACCATGCACAGCTACACCAGATTCTGTGTGCACAAGTTTTAGTAAATCTCCCTCACCGTTACATACTACTACAACACCACTACAAACTACTAAAACACAACTACACACTACTACAACACCACCACTACACACTAATACAGCACAACTACACAGTACCACAAACTACTACTCAGTACTACAACACCATTACACAGTACTGCACACTACTACTCAGTACTATAACACCACTACACAATACTAACTACTACAGCACCACTACACGGTACTACACACTACTACTCAGTACTACAACACCACCACACAGTACTGCACACTGCTACATGGTACTAAAACACCACCACATAGTACTGCACACTGCTACATGGTACTAAAACACCACCACACAGTACTGGACACAGCTACTCAGTACTACACCACAACACGGTACTGCACACTGCTACTCAGTACTATATTATCCTTACACAGTACTACACACTACTAAACCACTACACAGTACTACACTCTGCTATACAGTACTACAACACCACTGCACAGCACTACACACTGCTACTCAGTACTACAACACCACTACATAGTACTGCACATTGCTATTCAGTACTATAACATCATTACACAGTACTGCACACTACTAACTACTACAACACCACTACATAGTAATGCACACTACTACTCAATATTACAACGCCACTACAAGTACACAGTACTACACACCGCTACTTATTACCACAACACTGCTACATAGTGCTGCACACATACTGCTACACATTACTATACAGTACTGCAGGTCACTACACTCTGCTACACATTGCTACACAGTACTGCACACTAATACAGAGTACTCACCAAGTTATCCAGCTCTGGGTTGGAGGAGAAAAGGGGCTTCTCTGCCCTGACCTGGGGACAACATAATCATAGGTTACTACCCAGCCGTATGTGGACACATCGCCAAACTGAATTTAGATAAATAGGAAATTACTAGACACATTCACAGATTTACAGCTATACTGAAAGACAACGTGTTTATTTGCGTGTACATGCAAATACACGTACTAATCTCTAATCTCTATCATCAATCAGTATTTACAGATGTATGTAATATATATATATATATATATATATATATATATATATATATATATATATATATATATATATATATATATATATATATATATATATATATATATATAATTATTATTATTATTATTATTATTAAAGGAAAAATGCGTGGCTATGTATTTCTCCACATATATACTATATATCGCATTTTATAAATATTCCTCCAAAACACTAATTACACCTTAGCTTCCTAGGGCGCCATATTCTACATTTTTTTTATTTCTTTGGACATAATTCAATGTTACATTTGAAATAATGTAATAGTTACATTTCTAGTAAATTCTAGAAAATACATTTCTATCTAAATTGAGTGGCTTATATGATACAAGGATACAAAGTGATGGAGTAATTCTCGGCATATATTACTTGTATCCAGTATTAGTGGCGATACAATAGAAGGGATAATACAAGCATGCAACAATAAAGGAATACAATAAAGCAATCAGTAATAAAGGGATATAATACACTCAGTGATAGAGGGGGTATAATACAAGCAGCCACTTATAGAAAATATATCAACAAGCATCCAGTAATAAAAGGGATATATTTTAGGAATCCACCGAAAAAAGGGATATTTTTCAAGTATGCAATAGAAGGGATCTAATACAAGTATCCCGTAATATAGAGAAAATACTGTAGTAAAAGCACTCTATAATAAAAGGGGTATAATCCAAGCATTCCGTAATAAATTAATATAACACAAACAATCAGTAATACTGGGGATAGCCCGTCGTGCATTAGGAAAAGTGAAATAAGCATCCATTAATAGAAGGAATATAATGCAAGAATCCGGTAATGATGGGGATATAATACAGGCATGCATTAATAGAAGGGTTATAATACAAGCACGCAATAAAAAGGCGATATGATACAAGTATCCATTAATAGAAAAAATGTAATACAAGTATCTAGTAATAAGGGGGATATAATACAAGCACTCAGTAAAAGAAGAGATTTAATACAAGCACTCAGGGATATAATACAAGCATCCACTAATAGAAGAGATGTAATAGGAGCATCCAGCAATAAAGGAGATATCATACTATCACACAATAAAGGGATATACTACAAGCACCCAGTAATAGGGGAGAAATAATGCAAGTACCCATTAATAGAAGGGATATAATAGGAACAAACAGCAATAAAGGGGTTATAATACAAGCACCCAGTAATAAGGGGATATAACACAAGCACTCGGTAATGGGGGATATAATACAAGCACCCAGTGATAGAGGGGATATAATACAAGCACCCAAAAATAATGAGATATAATACAAGCATTCAGTAATGGGGGGATATAATACAAACATCCAGTAATAGGGAGATATAATACAAGCACCCAGTGAATGGGGGGGGATAAAATACAAGCACCCAATAATAATGAGATATAATACAAGCACTCAGTAACGGGGGGATATAATACAAACACCCAGTAATAGGGGGGAGACATAATACAAGCAGTAATAGGGGGGTATATAATACAAGCACCCAGTAATAGGGAGATATAAAACAAGCATTCAGTAATAGGGGTATATAATACAAGCACCCAGTGATAGGGGAGATATAATACAAGCAACCAGTAATAGAAGGGATAAAATACAAGCATCCACAAATATAGACGATATAAAACAAGCATCCAGCGGGCCGGGGTGAATAGTTGGCTAGGTGATTGACCTGTTTGGCGAATACAGCGATGTCTTCATTAAAGGAATCGGACGAGCACACGTCCCCTCCTGCTACTCCCGGCTCCCGCGGGGTACACGTCGCCAGTTCACATTTCTCAAAGACCAGAGCTAGAAGAGGGAAGAGGGGGTGTCTGTGCGGACCCCACAACAAACCACCATCAATAAACCAACATCACATCAGACATTCTATCATAAAACTACATTATGTAAAAAAGAAAAAAAAAAAATCAAAATACATTCAGGTAAATTGGCGTTCATTATTTTACTGTCATCATAAGTTTAGGGAGAGAGTGTGAGAATCTGGGAATTATCAGAATGTAGAAATAAATGGGGGTCCTGGACATAATCCCCGCTCCAGAAGAACGGCACATGTGAAATCTTAATGATCATATGACAATTTGTGTCTGCTGAATAAAGGATTTGCAGTTTTGCTGTGCATAGCAACAAGCTGATTTTTAATCCTCTCTTTATTTGCTCCTTTAATCCTTAATTGGTCGGTATTAGGAATCCTGAGTGGCTCTAATGAAGTTGCAATGTTTTGCAGGGAATTATCAGGCCCGGCTCATGGCTGGGAAGCTGAATTGCTGCCTTCCCTGTCCCTTATCAGTCCTGATCATTTCATAAGGGAGATATTTATCTGACGTGTGTATATAGGGGGCACCGATCAGATTATACCTATCTGACATGTGTGTATATAGGGGGCACAGATCAGATTATACCTATCTGACATGTGTGTATATAGGGGGCACCGATCAGATTATACCTATCTGACATGTGTGTATATAGGGGCACCGATCCGATTATACCTATCTGACATGTGTGTATATAGGGGGCACCGATCTGATTATACCTATCTGACGTCTGTATATAGGGGGCACCGATCTGATTATACCTATCTGACATTAATGTATGTAGGGGCACCGATATGATTTGTCATTTGTGTATAAGGGCACCGATTTAATCTGATTATACTTATCTGACATGTGTATCTATAGGGGGCACCGATCTGGATATACTTATCTGACATGTGTTTAGGGGACACCGGGATGACTATATTTATCTGACATTTGTGTGTATAAAGGGCACCGGTCTGGGATGACTATACTTATCTAAAAGTGTGTGTGTAGGGGCACCGATCTGATCTGACTATAATTATCTGACATGTGTATATGGGAGCACCTATCTGACTATGCTTTTGCTAACATGCCGCCCGATTTCAGCAGTACCTACCCATAAATGGCATCTTTGTCCCGTTTAAGGGCATCGTTGACAGCAGACCCCATGCTGGTGGGCATAACATTGGGGTGGGGGGCATGAGTCCCATAATGCTGGCTGGCATGTAAAGGGGGTCCATGGTTTAAGTGGTGTACCGGTGGGATAGGTCGAGGGGCATGTGGGTCACCATACATGGAGGTTGGCACCCCCACTCCGTCCATGGCATAGTGCGGTAACTCATCGTACTGCCAGAGAAAAGAAAGACAAAGAATTAGAAAGAAAAGACAGAAAAATACAAAAAACAGAAACAAAAAAAAGGAAGAAATTTGTGAAAGATGCAAACTAAAAGCTCTGAGGTGCGAGGCCTGACCAGGAAGAAGAATAATAATCATAAAAAAAATAAACAAAAAAAAGAATGTGAGATAAATAGACAAACTAAAAGCATTCATTGGGAGAGGCCTGACAAGAAAAAAAAATCATAATAATGATTAAAAAATAATAATAAATAAGATGAAGAGATAAAAAAGTAAGCACAAAAAAAGTGTTGATTGGGAAAAGTCCAGGGCAATAAATAAATAAATAAATAAATAAATAAATAAGAGCCCCGACTGGAGGAAGCTGAAGAGTTACCAGGAACATTGAGGCGTGTGCGTGCTCTTTACTGCTCATCCAAAAATATACAAAAGAACAAAAAAGAAGTGCAAGCTCTTCGCTGAGGAACTAGAACATGGACAGATGGAAGGACGGCGACTGCGAGGAAAAGCTGCAAAAATCAAGCTGGAGGATAGGACTGACATGAGGAAGCAGGGCAGCAGGAAGAGAAAACACTGACTACTGAGAGAGAAAGAGAGAGAGAGAGAAGAGAGAGGAGAGAGAGAGAGAGAAAGAGAGAGAGAGAAGAGAGAGAGAGAAGAGAGAGGTGTGTGTATGTGTCAGAGACAGAGAGGAGAGAGGCGTGCAGGAGACACACAAAGCACTGATCACTCATATCCATCCTTTATTAACACACACATATATACATCCTGAATGGTGGCACCCCCACCCCGGGCTCAGCATACCCCCCATGCAAGCCTTGCTCTGCTGAGTGTCAGGGCATTTAAACCTACCCTTTGCGCCATCAATAAACGCCCTATAGTGCTGTCTCCGTGTCCCGGGCTGCTGGGAAGGGAAAAGGGGGCGAGGGGTGGGGGGGTGAGGGGGGGAAACGGACAAATTGTTTCTTTTATTTTTCTTTCTGCAATCCAGCAGAGCTCCTTCTTCTTCTCCTTCCTCTCCTTCCTCTCCCCGGATCCGACAACCCGAGAGACCGACAATCATACAAGCATGCTGCACAGGAAGGCCAATCTCTCCTTCTATAATGAGATCGGCTATAAAAAAAGGTCTTGTTTGTGGTCCGGAGCGATGAGTGGCGAAGTGTCCCAAGTTTAGGAGTTCAGTGTCGGCCCAGCAGGGCAGAGCCACATGTACCCAGGCTGGGGGCTCTCATGGCGCTCCGCCACTTCAGATGTCAATCAGAGGCAGAGCATGTCAAGGTGCTGAATGAGGGATGGTGGCAGGAGAGGAGGAGGAAGATGATGGTGGTGATCGTGATGAAGATGAGCAGCGAATCTTCCAGCCCCTTCTCTCTTTTTCTCTCTCTCTCTCTGTGATGCTTCTATCTTTCTGTAACTCCTCTTGACAGCTCCCTACAGATCTCTGTCTCTTTTATTTTTTCCCCCAATGACACGTGAAAAAAAAATCAGGATCCAAATAAACTAAAATAAAAAAAAAAAAATACCAAGAAAAAAAAAATCTCAAATAAATATAAAAATATTCTTTTAGTAACAAAGTAAAAGCAATAAAAAAAAAGTCCAAAGTGCTTGGGTGTGCAGGGAGTGAGGAGCTGGGTGGTGGTGGAGGGGATTTTGCAGCCTGTCTCTGGCAGATGAGTGACTGCTGGCAGGTTGGCTGCTGCTGGCTTATACAAGAGGCTCAGTTTGTGGAGCTGATCGGCGGGAGAATGAAAATGACGGAACCCGGAAGTAGAGGGAGCCAGAGCCAGTCCTACCGCACAGACACATGGAGGAGGCAGAGACTAGGAGGCGATGTGATGGGCGCCGTGCAATCAGGAGTGTAGGGAGGCAGGGAAGGGGAGGGAGGTGACATCCACAGGCCATCCTTCCAGCAGCTAAGCCTGAGCCCTCATTATCCTAGTCACAGGCTCATTTCCCTGCATTGCATGGCACTGCTCACCCATTAACCCGATCAGTGCCAGGACACAACACACGTGCGATCAAAGTCCTCGTCCGATCCCAACACAGGAGGAAACTCTTATCACCCTTCTGTACAGCGATCACATCTCCTGCGATCTTCCTCCACAATGCCCTGCTGCTGGCCTGGGGCTGTCACAGCCTGGAGGTCACAGGAAGGTGGAGGAAGTGAAGGTGACACCATGAGAAATAGATGACACACCATGGGGTGGATTTACTAAAGTCAGGTAGACTTTAAAGGGAAGTTACACTTTGTAAGGGAATTATCCCCAGATCTTAGTAAATGAGGTGCAATCTCACTTTGCTAAAAAAAAAATAAAAAAATAAATAAATAAATAAAATACTCAGTCACAGGCAAGACAAATGAAAAGACAGCACTGTGCTTCCATTTCATTAGAAAATAGAACTTTATAAGGCAGGATACACTTTGTAAGGGAATTATACCTAGATGTCACTGAATGAGGTGTAATTTCACTTTGCTAAAAATAAAAAATGCTCAGTCACAGGCAAGACAAATGAAAAGACAGCACTGATTTGATTTGATTAGAATATAGAACTTTATAAGGAAAGATAAACCTTGTAAGGGAATTATCCCTAGATCTTAGTGAATGAGGTTCAATCTCACTTTGCTAAAAAAAAAAAAAATACTCAGTCACAGGCAAGACAAATAAAAAGACAGCATTGTGCTTCCATTTCATTAGAATATAGAATTGTATAAGAGAAGATACACTTTGTAAGGGAATTATCCCCAGATCTTAGTGAATGAGGTGTAATTTCACTTTGCTAAAAAAATAAAAAAAATAGTCATAGGCAAGACAAATGAAAAGACAGCACTGTGCTTCCATTTGATTAGAATATAGAACTTTATAACAAAAGATACACTTTGTAAGGGAATTATACCCAGATCTTAGTGAATGAGGTGCAATTTCACTTTGCTAAAAAAAAAAAAAAAAAAAAAAAAATACTCAGCTACAGGCAAGGCAATTGAAAATACAGCATTGTGCTTCCATTTGATTGGAAAATAGAACTTTATAAGGGAAGATGCACTTTGCAAGATAATTACCTCCAGAGCTTAGTGAATGAAGTGTAATTTCACTTTGCCAAAAAACAAAAAACAAACTCAGTCACAGGCAAGGAAAATGAAAAGACAGCATTGTGCTTCCATTTGATTGGAATATAGAACTTTATAAGGGAAGATGCACTTTGCAAGGGAATTATCCCTAGAGCTTTGTGAATGAAGTGAAGCCCTGCTGACCATCATCACCTAATCAAATAGAAGCAGCCTTTTAATTTTTTTTCCATTTTCCTTGCCTGTGATTGGGTATTTTTCGCAAAGTGAAATTGTACCGCATTCACTAAGCTCTAGGGAAAATTTCCTAGCAAAGTGAACAGTGGGGGAGATTTACTAAAACTGGTGCACACAGAATTTGGTGCAGCTGTGCATAGTAACCAATCAGCTTGTTCAATTAAGCTTTGACAATAGAACCTAGAAGCTGTTTGATTACTATGCACAGCCTCACCAGATTCTGTGTGTACCCATTTTAGTAAATCCTCCCCAGTCTGTTTGCCTTTAGTAAATCAACCCCTGGGGTTGTTTTACTAAAGTACTCTTCACTTTATAAGGGAAGTTGCACTTTGTAAGGATATTATTGCAGGGCTTGGTGAATGAGGTGAGGCTCTACTGACCACCATCACCCAATCAAATAGAAGCATTATTCTTGTATGTCATTGGGTACTTGCACCATATGCACTAAACTCCGGTGAAAATTTCCATGGACACTGCAACTTCCCCTTGCAACATGAAGAGCCTATTTGCCTTTAGTAAATCCACCCCTGTGTGTATCTATCAATGATCGAATGTTTAGCCAAGATCCATCAGAGCTTAGTCAGATCTCTAGAAGACAGGAGTGAGGCTGATTTATTATATTAGGTATAGAAGATATGTCCCCAGAAAAGTGTAATAAAGTGCACGTTCACAGTGCAAAGTGTATGTTAGTAAATAAGAGGAATCTGCATTGGTTTTGCATAGCCGGCCATGTGCAGGGGAAATAAAACACAAACAGGATTTTGTTCTAGCACATGATTGGGTATTGAACTCCCCTCTATATTTACTGACATTCCACAACAAGCCTGTCCTACAGCCCAGAGGTGAGTGTGATCCCTGGGCTCTCCTTTGTGGTGTGATGTGTGCACAGGTATTAATACTTGCTAATGGCAGTGCTAATGACAGTCGGGCTATTTACTAAATGAAGTAAAATGCTGCACCCCCGAGCAGCCAGCCATCGTTTCCAGGAGAAGCAGAAACACCCAGAGGTTCTCAGAGGGAGGGGGAGGGGGTGCCTCTCTCGGTTTTGTTGCCCAATCCCTTTGCTGGAAGTGAAACCTGCTTTAGACCTCAGAACAGTCAATTACCACAAGTCCTGGAGCCCATCAATCATGGCCAGGGCCTGAAGTTTGCAGGGGGCGGGGGGCTGGCTCTGCCTTCACATTGTACACTGATGGCCCCTCTAATGCCCCATCTCGGTAATCATCACAGCAGTTGCTATTTTCTAAAGTAGAAAAGAATTAGGAATCTTAGTTAATGAGTGAGTTTAACATGTTGGATGCCATGGAGGTGGCAGGGAAATGGCATCATTCTACCAGCTGATGGGGGTCACTTTCCTCCTGCACAGTCCAGGGTGGGAATCCTCCGACACCACTGACACCACCAGGCTCTCATTAGGTGCAGACGTGATTTAAAGTGACCTGGCTTGCTGCTTCCAGCGGGGAAAGGGTTAGGCTGCTCGGGCTGAATCCACCCTAAACATAGATGTCTGAGCAAAAAATCCTGACAGCCACTGCCAGGGATGGAGAGGGCGAGCACCGCCTGGGACAGGGAGCCCCGGCTGGAGGTGACGCCACGGCTACTGCAGGCGCTGGGGGTCAGGCAGCATTGTTTTAGCTTCGCTGGGCTCCACACAAGGCTGGGGGAATGGACAGTTATTCCACAGCAGGCTTAAAAAAAGTGGAAATAATAACTTGAAGAGAGGGTTTCTGATCCAAGGTGAGTCTATTACTAATACCGACACCGAATGTCCATATGAACATGATCACATTTCTAACACAGATCCACATCTCATAGAATCATCTTCACAATTCAGATGTTTGTATAATACTCCTGAGTGCACAGTGCTAGATTCTTCCACACCATCACATATAGAAATATACAAACTAATGACCTACACACCTACATCAGCGCACAAAAAAACCCATATATATATATATATACATATATTATATATATATATATATATATATATATATATATATATATATATACAAAAACACATATTTATAAACAAATATATTTATATACATATAAATGGTATATGTAAAAAAATCAACATATCTGTCTATGATGCTACTGTACATACTGGATCTTCATTTTAGTATTAATTTAAATAAATGTCTGCCAACTAAATGTATCTCGTGATAAGCAACAGTGTTGCTTTTTAATAATTTATTGAACTGAATAAAAGCCAATGGACACGCTTAAAATGTATATAACATACATACATACATACACATATATATATATATATATATATATATATATATATATATATATATATATATATATATATATATATATATATATATATATATATGTGTATACATAAATAAATGTATATATATTTTCTCAACTCGGTATATAAACATCTATAACAATTGCAATACAGTAGCAGGTATGGGGGTTTGTATCATTGCCCCATACTCACTTTAATTGCACATTGCAAATTAGCGCTACTAAAGAGCTTCGCAACTTGTTCTGAATATTAAAATCTATTTCCATTGCCATAAAAAAACATTGTAAATACTGAGAAAAATGTCGGCTGCTTGTGTAGTCCTGAATTCACAGAAAATCGTATCTGCTGTTATTGCCTATATGTAGGAGGTTGTGTGCTATCGCCGCTAAAGATGTTAATAAAGAGGTATTTTTTTTAAATCGAACTATTTTATGATCACTGTTACTGACAGATCAGATGTTGCAACTGCAACACAAATAATAGACGACCAAATGACAGAAATTAGTTTTTCTTGTAAGAAAATAATTTTTATTAATCTGACTTGTCCTGTAAAATCTAATAAATGCAATTCCGTTTAAAAAGGGTCTGGTCTGCAAAGTGTTAAAATATAAAGAATATATATATATATATATATATATATATATATATATATATATATATATATATATATATATATATATATATATATATATATATATATATATAAAATTATTATTATTATTATTATTAAGTAAAATAAAAGCAAGAGCGGTGCTCAGTTGGCTTGGCTGCAAATGGCTTTAACAGCCGGTGAAGTGTCAGCTCTGGGGGTTAGAAGGGGGTCAGTGGTGGGGTGACAGCTCTCATTGCCCCGGAGTGAGAGCTCCAGCTGTGTGTGGATTCATTAGCAGAACACTAAAACAATGCAAACAGCCCCGGAGCTTAGATCTTCCTCACAAGAGCCGGGGACAATTGCAGCGGGCCACTTAAAACCACCTTGTGACAACAGCAGCTGGGCATTAGGTCTCTAACGCAGGGACAAATGAAAGAGCCACTCAGACTTCAACAGGACACTTTCCATTAAACCGAGAAAAAGAGGAGAAAACAGATCTGATCCGGGCTTCCCCGTGGCGATGGACAGGTAAAACAAATAGCCAGAGTCTCTCTCCTCATTGCAGATGGCCATTGTCATGCTGGATTATTGGCAGAGATAAAGGAAAAAAAATATATATATATTACTGTCTGTGTATGAATCATCTGAGGGAACAATTGTCCTTTGACTGATAATTCCAATAATAATTGTGTTTGTTACTTTTCAGAAGTTTTTATTTTAATTCTTTTTAAAGTCTAATAAGATCAGCTCTAGAAATAGGACAAACGTGTTTTTGTTCTGCATAGATCCATCCATGTGATCTGTACTAGACATGCAAGACCCCCAATTTTCCTGTATTATCTCAGTGTGCTTTTATCTTTTTTTATTATCAGTGATCAGGGAGCATAATTAAGATTTTTCTCCCTTTTCTCCTGCTCCATAGAAATGTTTATTTGGCCTGGTCATCAGATGACATGTAAAATGTATACATTGGGTGGGCTGGTCAGTGTGGATGTATATTCGTAGCTCAGTATGGGGATCAGACCCAGTTCCCTGCCCCCTCCTCACTCTGAACCTCTCCAAACAGTGTCAGTTCGGTTTGTTTTTTTTTCCCCGAGTGTTTTATTTCCCTCTCCCACTCCAAAGTCAGTGTGACCTCTCTGTGACCTTGGCAGATTTGGGGTGTGTGGGTCTGCACATTTCATTCAGACCCATTTTCTGTGCCCTGGTGTCCTTCCTTCTCCAGCCTAGCCACACAGCGCTGCTTCCAGCCTATCCGCAGCGCTCTTTCGCCCCCTGGTGGCTGTCTTCTCCATCGCTCTGCATTTCCCCACCGAACAGATCCGCTAATGAAGAGCATTCGTGTTCTGGATTTCATTATTGGACGCAACCAATCCCGGCTACAATATTCTGCATCTGAAGAAAAGTGCAAAGGACACGTTTAATTAAGATTATAGGACTCTGCCTGGTCGATCTAATCACTGAATCTCGGGACAGCTTCTCTGCTACAGTACAGAAAGTATAGTAGGGAGAATGCCTGGGTACAAGGATGGATGGATGGATGGATGAGAGAAGGATAAGCACTGCACTGTCCTTAAAGTCTGTCCAGCAGTACAACAGTTTCCTCTCTTCCCTTTATCACCAAACTGCTTAGTGTAGGAATCTGATCAGGAGAGTATTTTATATTATACACCCCGATTATTACCCAGCAATAGTCTGCTGCTAAAATCAATGGGAAAGAAATAAACGAATTTCTTCTGTTACAATTGTGTCTTATCAGGAAACATGAAAACTTCGTGGACACATTCTATATTCCATTCTGTGTGTATTCAATGGGGCTCATACAGGAGAAGGATCTTCATTTTCAGCCATGTGACTGTAACTTTAAATCTTATTCAACTCACCTGAAATAAACATCAGCTTTTTTTCCTTGTAAATGAGAATCCTTGTCCTGGTGTGTTAGCCCTGTACACGGGCCTGTTGTGTATTAAATGTACTTGAATTATATGTACACATGTTGTATCAATATATTAAGATCGATTTCCACAATAAAGAGCCTTTGTCTTCTATCCGGAGAGAGGACACCTCTGTACCCAGGTGACCCTCTTCAAGTCAGGGGATAATTATTAATATCATAATTATTGTTATTATCACCATCATCATTATTATTATTGTTGTTATTATTATTGGTAATATCATTATTATCATCATTATTTGGTTCTATTAGAGAAATCACATGTATCCCTTATTAGATAGTCCAGCATAGATGACATCTAAATAGAGTGTCCCCAGCACCGTCTGTCTCTCTCTCTCTCTATATATATACACACACACACATATATATATGTATGTATATGTGTCTTATTGCAGAGGCGCGGACATCTCAAAGTGTCCCCAGCATTATCCATCTATATATATATATATATATATATATAGATAGATAGATAGATAGATAGATAGATAGATAGATAGATAGAGATCTCTCTCTCTATAGATCTATATATATATATATATATATATATATATATATATATATATATATATATATATATATATCTATCTATATATATAGATAGATATATATATATATATATATATATATCTATCTATATATATATAGATATATATAGATATATATCTATATAGATATATATACATACACCTATATATATTGTCTTATTAGAGAGCCCAGATCGACATCTCAATAAAGTGTTCCCCAGCACAGTCTATATATATATATATATATATATATATATATATACACACACACACACACACACACACACACACACACTGTCACTCTCTCTATATAGTCTTATTAGAGAGCCTAGCATGATGGCATCTCCATATAGTCTACCTATATATATACAGTATATACATACATACACACACACACCTATATATACTGTATTATGGAGAGCCCAGCACCGATGACATCCCCATAGAGTGTCCCCATACTCAATGTTTGTCTACACATGTTCCTGTTATCAGTGTGTGCAGACTGCCGTACATTCAATCCTCCCGGGTAAGTAAATAGTGTCTACCTGGCTCTCTGGTCCCATGTAATGTGTTTATTTATCGCAGTGACACACATGGAAGGAGAGATTATTTGTACACATTCCAGATACAGAAAGTGTGCTAAATAAGGCAGAAAACCCAGATCTCAGCCTAGTCATTATACCTGCCCTGTGACTGTGCATTGCCGGACATACGTGTTGTATTTACAGATATAACCTCCAAGGTAAAGAGAACCTGTGCTTGTTTCCAACATCCCATCGTTATTTATTATTTCATTTCTCTGGGTGTATGAAAGGAACACAGTCTCGCTTTATCCAGGAGAATGGTTTCTTTAGTAAATCACCCCCAGTATAAATTCATCACTGCCATAGTTAAGCATCTTTAGTGAATAAACTGATATATCTCAGCCCCAATTTCTGCCTATCTCGATAATTATATAATTAATTACTCCAGGCACGAGATTACACTGCCATTAATCAGTCACATTATTAAGTACAGCAGATAGGGAGCAGCTGTGCAGCGCACCGGCACGGTAAGAGTTAAGGCGGAGCTCTTCCTCTGCATTTTAGGTAAAGGTGTGATCTATTAATAAACAGGAACACACGGCTCATACAACACTATGGATGTTCTATACAGGATCTGATTGGTCCAATGCAGCGAATGCCTTATATAGGTAAATCAGCCCGCAGACATTTATCTGTACCATACATTTACCGTTTGTAATTCATTTTACACTTAACAAGCCAAACACTTAATTCTCTGTATACATAATTAACGAAAAGTACAATTCCCCTGCCTCTCTGTACTGTTTCACAGCCCTGACTACAAATAACCTGTACAGCTATTCTAAGGACGATGGAAAGAAGATGGATTCCCCCAATAGTAGCAGGAACAGCTGGCGAAGGACTACAACTGACAGCTACCCTTCCAGGGTAATAAGGCACTCTACTATACTATGCAAAAAATAGGGTGATATGTATGCTACAGGTAGGTGGGCTACATTCTACAGCCATGATCTGAAGGATATGCTGGAACATGTACTCCTCCAAGTAGGATGTTTGGTGATTCCTTGTTCTATACAGTGGTACCCCCCCCCCCCCCCAATCCACATTGAGGTTTGTTCAATGAAACAATGCAGATAGTATTGAGGATGTGTAAATTACAGATGCCAGTATACAGAAACCAGTTCAGTGTAAAGGACTCCTGATCAGTCCCTAAAAAGTTTTGCACTGTTTGCCCTTTTCTCTCTACTTCAGGTAATAAGTCTGTTTGCATCCAGATTTGTAACAAATGAATACAAATAAAAATGGATCTTCTGCCTATAGAAGCAAGACTCCAGCTTCACCTTTACATTGAATCTGTGACTGTGAGGGTAGATGAATAGAAGCGGCCAGTGCAGGCTTGGTCTCCAAAGAGGCTCTACTCATCCTGATCCTGGTTGACCTGGGACAAGCAAAAGCCTGTGGAGTTGATTTACTAAAACTGGAGAGTGCAAAATCTAATGCAGCTCTCCACAGAAACCAATCATCTTCCAAATTGTATTGCCAAAGATAAATTGAACAAGCTGAATTTAGAAACGGATTGGTTTCTATGCACAGCTACACCAGATTTTGCATGTGCTCCATGCACACTGGGCTTAAAAAAAACGCTCATATAGGATGTTTGTTGTACAAAGTTTAGATGAGTTTAGGAGAGTTTCACCTTTTTTTTCTGCCAGTAAGCTCCAATCAGAAAAGCAAACCAGATGGGTTTTTTCCCTGCCTCAAGGCTGCATTCACACTTCAGCGTTTTGAATTGTGGGCAGATTTGTCACGAATCTGCCTGCGATTTGAAAGTGCTGATGTGTGAATGACAAATCGCGGAACTCGCATTTAAGATGCCATTCATTTGATAAATTGCAGTGGAAAGCATGTTGTCCAAAAATTGTTCAGGAGCTACTTTTGGGTGACATGCTTCCTGCGATGTGTGTTGCCACGACTGCAGCGCGATTTATCGTGCGACAATCGCAGCAGACCCGCGCCGCGATTTGAGGGGTCATTCAAATGAATGGCATCATGGCGATTAGCCATTCATACATCAGCACTTTCAAATCGCGGGCAGATTTGCAGCAAATCTGACCGTGATTCAAAACGCTGAAGTGTGAATGCAGCCTAAACGTTGAGCTCAAAATTTGCCTGTAATCGTCCTAATGTGTATGGACACATAGGATAACATTGAGCTGTTTCTACAGGCAGAACACAAAACTCCTGTAGAAGCAACATTTTTTAAAGCAGAACTCCGAGATTTTCAAAAAATCCCCCATTAGTATCCCCCACACACAAAACAGTAATTACATTTGTGATTTTTTTTTACCGTTTAAGAGATATGTCTGATTTAATTTTCAGGAAGTCAGCTCTGTGATTCAAAAAATGCATCATCTTTTCTGGCAGGGAGGATCTCTTAGAACAGTGATTGCATCATATCCTCTTCTCTCTCTTTAACTGTAATCAGCCTACATTTCCCATGAATCCTTGGGATGGGAGTGAATGTGGGAGATACACTAGGCTGGTACATGTAAATGTGAACTTGCCCACTACATATTTAACACACGGTACGATAGGTTACAGCCTTATAAATACAAACCAGTGCAACGTGTCAGTGTCCACCAGTGCCAAATGTCAGGGACCACCAGTGCCGAATGCCAGGGACCACCACCAGTGCGTAATATCAGGGACCACCACCAGTGCGGAATATCAGGGACCACCAGAGCCAAATGTCAGGGACCACCACCAGTGCCAAATGTCAGGGACCACCACCAGTGTGGAATATCAGGGACCACCAGTGCGGAATGTCAGGGACCACAGGTGCCGTATGTCAGGGACCACCAGTGCCGAATGTCCGGGACCACCAGTGCCGAATGTCAGGGACCACCAGGGCCAAATATTAGGGACCACCAGAGCCTAATGTCAGGGACCACCAGAGCTAGAATGTTAGGAACCACCACCAGTGCGGAATATCAGGGACCACCAGTGTGGAATGTCAGGGACCACCAGTGCCGAATGTCAGGGACCACCAGTGCCGAATGTCAGGGACCACCAGTGCCACATCAGGGACCACCAGTGCCACATGTCAGGGACCACCAGTGCTGCATGTCAGAAACCACCAGTGCCGCATGTCAGGGACCACCAGTGTTGCGTGTCAGGGACCACCAGTGCAGATTATCAGTGCCAGTCAGTGCGGTGGCACCAGTGCAGATTATCAGTGCCCATCATTGCGGTGTCACCAGTGCAGATTATCAGTGCCCATTACTGTGGTGTCACCAGTGCCTGATCAGCGCCCATCATTGCAGAGCGGGGTAGTTACAGATCATCGGGATGACAGAGCGGATCTCGGGCTGATAGGTCTGCATGTGAGAACACAGCTCATGGTACAGCCCTGCCTCCCTGCACCGGAATTGTGATAGACAGCACAGAGCGCACTGTTCCAATGAAGAGGGAGGTGGAGCTGTACCACGAGCGGTGTTCTCCCATACAGATCTATCAACAGATGGCAGGATGGCGGTCAGGCGGTGGCGGAAGGGAGGACTGGGGCGGTGCTGGGAGGGAGGAGGGAGCAGAGGGGGAGGACACCACCTCTATGGGCAGCACAGACCAGGGACTATGAGACCCCCTCCGCCCACTACAGAAAGCCAGGAGGAAATAGAACTCCCTGCTCGCTTTCAAGGAACTACAAGGGGGCCTGTCAGACTGCTGGCTGAGGTTACTGGAGGGATAGCAGCCAGCGGTCTTACAAACAGGAAATAACCAGGCAATAGCATTTTTTCAACAAGTTCAGCAGGCTATTGCAGAGGATCTACAGAGCTCTGAAGAACATGGCTGACATACAGTCAGGTCCATAAATATTGGGACATCGACACAATTCTAATCTTTTTGGTTCTATACACCACCACAATGGATTTGAAAGGAAATGAATAAGATGTGCTTTAACTGCAGACTTTCAGCTTTAATTTGAGGGTATTTACATCCAAATCAGGTGAACGGTGTAGGAATTACAACAGTTTGTATATGTGCCTCACACTTTTTAAGGGGCCAAAAGTAATGGGACAATTGGCTGTTCAGCTCTTCCATGGCCAGGTGTGTGTTATTCCCTCATTATCCCATTTACAAGGAGCAGATACAAGGTCCAGAGTTCATTTCAAGTGTGCTATTTGCATTTGGAATCTGTTGCTGTCAACTCTCAATATGAGATCCAAAGAGCTGTCACTATCAGTGAAGCAAGCCATCATTAGGCTTAGAAAACAAAACAAACCCATCAGAGAGATAGCAAAAACATTAGGTGTGGCCAAATCAACTGTTTGGAACATCTTTAAAAAGAAAGAACACATCGGTGAGCTCATATTTATAACTGCACAGGTTTCCCTTAAAGTGGCAAGTGTGACCTGTCTAATTTGTGTTGGTAGCACATTTCTCTTTTATTATTTTTTTTAGGTGGTGTCTTTACCCATTGTGGTACCTAAGTGAGCTCTATATTGTGGGAGCACAGAGGCTGCATTGCCAATCCCTCTGATATTTGCCTGGCTATAATGCTGAATTCATGGTGTTAGCAATTTCTAAGTCACTGACCCAGAAAAAGCACACATATCAGGTGTTCTGACTTCCCTCTGACTTTTCTGGTTTACGCACTTTTTTGGTATCAATGGGTCAAAGTGCTTAAAGCCACTCTGTAGCTAAAACATTAAAAGAAAAAAAACTGTGTCCTCTGCAAAGAAAGCAGAGCTCCACCCAAAAAGGTAAGCTCCTCTTGTCTGCCCCTCCTCCACTGCCACATCTGGCACCTTATAGGGTGGGGGGGTACTTAGTTTTGCCTGGGCTCCCCCTCCTTTCCCCCCGCAGCCTATTCACAAAGCGCAGCATACTTTGCGCATGTGCAGTAGGAAGCCAGCTGTGAAGCTGCAAGGCTTTACTGCCGGTTTCCTTTTTGGGGGGAGCCTGGAGCTCCTCATTAATACACTTTCCCTGCCACCCTGCAAATCTCTGCTGTATTAAAAATAACTCACCTAAAGAGTCTTCAGAGTCACCCAGTGATACTTCCGGGACTGTTGATTTGCTAGTCCCTTGCTGTACTCAGTGGTTTAATCCAACAATCCTTATAGCACTATTATATCCTGTAGTGAGGAAGTAAATAGATGCTAGCACACCAAAGATCAGTGGTAAGTGGTGGAAACTTTACTTGTACAGTATAGGGCCAATAGGGCTTCATGGCCATGTAGTACCCCCAGCAGCGGCCCGTCCATTAAGGGCTCATGGGCGCCGCCCCCTCTATGGTTAATGTATAGATTCAAGCATAGCATGAATCTATCCATGGCCGCAGCAGCCACCCCCTATTAATGTGTCCAGCCCCTTTCAGGGCGCGTGAATAACAGCGGTGGGGGTGTATTTTGAAGAACCTGATTAGAGCCATAGGCTGTAATAGGCTTCGAAATAGGGTGGACTCGGAGTGCAGACCGTTGCACTCGGAGCCCACCCAGATGTGTTAGAAAAGAAAGTTAATATTCACTTTTCTAACACTGAATCGCCTATCCGCCAATCAGAAAGCGTTGGTCTGTTAGCCGTTTTCGATTGGCTGAAAGGTCAGGCGATCCTATTGGATGCCTAGGAGGAGGGGAGGAGACGCATGGCGGGAGCCGCCGTGATCTCAGAAGGGAAGAGGACACAGCAGACGCTGCCAGATGCCCACCGCAGCCTATCCCCCTGCCCAATGTGCCGGCCGATCCCCAATGTGCCGGCCGATCCCCAATGTGCCCGCTGATCCCCGATGTGCCTGCCGATCCCCAATGTGCCTGCCTACCCCTGATATGGCCCGTCGATCCCCGATGTACCTGCCAATCCCCAATGTGCCTGCCTATCCCTGATGTAGCCCGTCGATCCCCGATGTGCCTGCCGATCCCTGCCGCCATTGTTTTCTGCCCCCCCAAACAAAAACCCACCAGCCACCACTGTACCCCATTAGCCCAAAATGTCATTGATGTTATACAGTACAAATAAAGTTTCACCACCTGCCACTAATCTGTGTTGTGCTGGCATCTATTTATTGTGTCTGCAGTGTCACCACCGCCATGCATCTACCAGTTATTTATGGCCTTGGAGATTCTGTGCAGGATGGACTTTTTAATTTCATGTAGTGGAGTAGAGTTGATGAGAGGAATCACTGAGACCAGCAGGGCACAAGGAATTACACACACCCAGAAGTGGTAAATTCTAAAGATTCTTTATGTAACAATGCCTCTAATACAGCAGAAATTGACAGTAGGAGAGGTATTATCTTTTTTTTTTTACTTTTTTTTTTTAGCTACAGTTTCACTTAAAACTTTCTAACCAGCATCACAGACAGAAAGTAGCATGCGTCAGAAGGTCAGCAATCTCAGTCCCTGTATGTATCTTAACTCCCTTAGGTTTTGACTGTGTCTACCCAATGGAAGAACCACCTCTAAGGTTACATATTATTTCATGGTGTGTTTATCCAGCAGCAGCTTAGGGGATGTAAGTTGTCGTGTAATAAATCTACATGATTCGGGGGGGGGGGGGGTTGATGGGCTCCAGGGATTGGTATTTGTCTCATCCTTGCTGTATCCAATGAATCCAATGAGGCTGACCCCACAGGATTTTCTATGTAAGAAGGTTTGTCATTTACCTAATGACTTTATGTCACCAGGATAAAAAGTCACACACCCCTTTACCCTTTCTATTGCTGCAGTAAGCATTCCCCCCTTTGAATCAATGGTAATCAATTCATAGCCAAGACCAGACATATTCCCTAAAATTTCAAACACTGCTGTTTTAAGGCATGCTGCAATAATGAAAGACTGAGCTTAGCTCCTGCAGTCCTGGCTGGATTACTACAGCCGGCGTGATCTATAGCTGACCTTGTATGCTGTTAAATGTGCACAGCCAACGTAATCTATCTTGTCCTGGACACATTCATGAAAATGTTTAACTCACATCAGGAGGTCCACAAAAATTAAGTCCCAGCTGGAATGGCGTACAGAAAGGTAGGATGGCTTGGAAACTAGTTTAAAAAGAAAATGGGACTGATTTATGATACTTGTACAAAACTGTGAAACTACAAAAACAAGAATGTTGACCATAGCAACCAGACTCCTTACTTTATTTTAAAGTGAAACCTGATTGTTGTGAGCAGCAACTCCATTTCTTCTTCAGCAACCCCAGGGCTAGGGCAAAAAAACCCAAAAAGGCCATTTGTAGCAGTCAAGCTATTGCCGTTCTACTACTACCAGCGTGCCAACAATTTACAGTATTTTCCTTTGCTGTTTATGTTTATAAAATTTACGAATGCATTTAATGTGTACTAGGCTAATAAGTAAAAGACCAATAGTATACAAAAATCCATGGTAGCCACTCAGCTTAGTGTTAAAGGAAACTTGTAGCAGGGGGTATGGAGGCTGCCATTGTATAGAGGCGATCTTTTAAAAACAAAAGTTCCCTGGCTGTCAGACTGATCCCATATGTTCAATACATAATAAGTTCTTGGCCTCAAGCCTTCATACTGACTTCCCTGAACTGCATGCTTGTTCCACGTCAATGTTTCAAAGTACTAATGCCAAAAACAGCCAGGCAACTAGCATTTTCAGAAGGAGCTCAGCAGCTCTAGCAGCTACCAATAATCTGCACAATCAAAGCTGTTGAAACAGATCCAAGTTACAATGCAGCAGGTTATGAATAGATATATCCAGCAGTGTTTAGCTTTCACAAGTGCAATTTAATTGTATCAAACTGATGTTCTGGTACACTCCACACAGGAAAATGTAAGTAACCTTCATTGTCACTTCAGCAGTCCAGGAAAACCAGATTTGTAATGTGCTGTGTAAAAGTCAAAGTCAATCCTACAGAAACCTTGATCTTGTAGTTAAAGCGGATCTACTTTGTATCTGAATACCACAAAACAAAAACACTGTTTAATTCACTTTTAGTATTCAAAGCAAACTTCCCCACCTTCCATGTCTCCATGCCTTATTTTGCAGGCAGGAGGGTGTGCTTAGCTGGGAAAGCCCATCCTGCCCACCTGAAGACTCCTGGGATGTATGACATAGTTTGCTTAGGCATAGAAACCAGGAAGTAACTGAAAAAATGGTTAAAAAAAGTTTAAAACAAGTAAATATAATATACTTTCACAGTGCTCAAAATTTCAAGTCCTGAGCTACTAGCCAGGCCTTAAGAATTGGTAGCCACCAGTTTCCCCACCCAACCCCTACCCTGCCCCTAATTCTGCCCCTAAACATACCCTCGTAAATTATCTCATATAATTACACCGTTAAATGTTTTATGCAGAATTAAGTTACAAAAATAAATATTAACAACAACTTTAACAATATTAACATAAAGCATATCAGTGCTCATCAGGGCAGCCTTATCAGTGCCCATCAGTGCAGCCTATCAGTGTCAATCATTGCAGCCCCATCAGTGCAGCATATATAGGAAGGCAGCCCTCAAAATAGATTATTTATCAGTGCAGTCTCATCAGTGCAGCCTATCAGTGCCCATCAGTGCCCAACAGTGCAGCCCCATCAGTACAGCATATCAGTGCTGCCTTATCCATGCAGCCTCATCAGTGCAGACTTATCAGTAAAGCCCCATCAGTACAGCCTCATCAGGGCCCTTCATTGCAGCTTATCAGTGTCCATCGGTGTAGCCTTGTCGATGCCCAACAGTGCAGCATATCAGTGCTGCCTTATCAGTGCAGCCAGTGCTGGGGCAAGGCCATTTGGTGCCCAGGGCGAAGATGGCAAACTGCGCTCCCCCGTTTTTAAGAAAAAATCAATGTCGTTTCAAAACAAGACTATACTTAAAACAATACAAATTCAATTAGATTTAATGCAATAGAAACAGAGTTGTTTTGAAACGACATTGATTTTTACTTAAAAACAGAGGGGGGGGGGGGGGGCGCAGTTTGCCATCTTCGCCCTGGGCACCAAATGGCCTTGTCCCAGCACTGGCTGCACTTATAAGGCAGCACTGATATGCAGCATACTTGTGTCCGTCAATGCAGCCGGCCTGTGTACACCAATGCTGCCTGTGTCCACCAATGCTGCCTGTGTCCACCAATGCTGCCTGTGTCCACCAATGAGACCTTTGTCTAACAATGCAGCCTGTGTCCACCAATGCAGCCTGTGTCCACCAATGAGACCTTTGTCTAACAATGTAGCCTGTGTCCATCAATGCAGCCTCCCTGTGCAGGGCAAGAGAGGAGAGGAAGAGGATTGCTGGCCGGATCATCAGAGCGCCGAGGAACATCACTGTAACAGCTTTCATTTCAATTGCCGTATGTTCCCGCCGCCCGCTATCACATACAGCCCCCCCGCCTTGTCGCCTTAAATAGCATTTATCATTAACCTCTGCTCAGCCTCCTTCCCTCCCCCAATCCAGCCATTTATTAATCTGCTGCTGCAGCCTGCGGATGCAGTCAGAAGTATCTGCTATTTTGCTTACTTTAATACAGAAGCACTGACTGTAGCACAGTGTCACTGTCACACACTGCTTTGGTTTCACTTCCAAGTTCCAACTTCCAGCTAGATCCAGGCTCCTCTAGGTTGCAGCGCCGACACAGCTCCCTGTGCTCCTCTGAGTCCTCCCACCCGCCTCTGGCCATGAGTGACGTCACGCCGCCGGGACGGGACTAACGAGGCTTCTCTGTAGGGGGAGATAACAACAGTGAAGCACAGCGCGCTGACAAGGAAGGGAGGTGAAGCTAGGTTTTATTGTGCCAGGTGCAGGAGCGCACTCGGCATGCTTACAGACAATTTTTCTGGGAAAAGGCAGCGGTGCTGGCTAAAGTGTACAGTGTCACCTGCGAGTGCGCCCCCCTCCTCCAGAAAATTGTACCGCCCAGGGCATCCGCCCCTTCCGCCCTTGCCTTGTACCGGCCCTGAGTGCAGCTTATCAGTGGCCATCAGTGCAGCCTCATCAGTGGCCATCGGTGCAGCATATCAGTGGCCATCAGTGCAGCATATCAGTGCAACCCCATCAGTGCCACTTCATCAATGGTCATCAATGCAACCTCATCAGTGGCCATCAGTGCAGCATATTAGTGCCCATCAGTGCAGCATATCAGTGCTACCTCATCAGTGGCCATCAGTGCCGCCTCATCAGTGCCCATCAGTGCAGCCTCATCAGTGCCCATCAGTGCAGCCCCAGGTAACAGCTAGGTAACAGTTCATGTTGTATGCACCACTTAAAAGGAGCAGAGTACAGACATTTGCAAAAGGCTACATTTACTGAAGTCATCATCTGTGGTTCTATCCAGGAAACCAGGAAACATGGACTGGCAGCAAATTCTAAATACCACAATCGTGGTGCAGATATGGTTTTCTTCAAAAAGACTCCACTCCCTCTCCTTCTATTAAGTATTGATTGAACCTAATGATGCATATTTCTCCTACAGAACCTTCACGTAGGCACATTAGTTGGATAAAATGTCCCATAGGCTCAAACCATTTTTATCATAAATTATAAAGCAGAACAGTGTGTTAACAGGGATTTATAAAAGGAGATCTTGGCTGTGATCTGAAAAAAATCCATGGTGACAGCACATCTCATTAACCAGTTCCTTATGACAAGGTACAATACACCCAGAATATACTTACTTGTCAAAAAATTTGGGAAAAATTATAATCTATACTTTTCAAGGGTCAACTTAAAATTGGTAGAAAAAGTAAGTCAGTAGAATAAGAAGCATTTCTGACCCCTGTGTTCTATTATTGTAGCCATCCCCCGTAGGGGTTTCTGAATGTAGTGGTTCACCTGTCACCCTGCCCAGCCAGACATGCATCTCTCAGTCACTCAGAGACATAGAACAGTCCATAGCCACAGTTGGGGCAACTGGGAGAGCAAACATCCACAAGCTGACTTGAAGGCAACTCCTCTGGTTGCTATGGGCAACGACACTTGTTACTATAGCACTGAAAGGCAGGCAGAACGCATAAGTCCTTTCCCAAGTTTTGAAAAAAGAAGAATAAGAAACGACGCCAAAATAAAAAACTATAAATATGTATATATGCTGCACCAAAAATTAGTAAACTAATAAAGCAAAAAAATTTGAAAAATTGGGCGCAAAACCATATGGTTTTGCACCCAATTTTTCACATTTTTTTGCTTTCCCAAATTTTACTTCAATTGTTGATGGAACAAAGCACACTTCCCCGCCTCGATCCATCTCGGTTGCTAGGGGCAACGTCTGGCAGGTTAGCCGTGAACAGGTGATCCCGAACGATGCCCCCAGATGTAACCAAGTCCCTGTAGGGGTTGCTGAATGTAGTAGTTCACCTGTCACCCTGCCCAGCCACACATCCATCTCTCAGTCACTCAGAGACATAGAACCGTCAATAGCTTTGTTTTTTTTTTTTTTTCATTGAAGGTGATTAAACTTGGATGGGAAATTGGGAATTTTGGGATGCCCAGAAATATTCAGTGCAAACTTGCTCGGAACTTCTATATACTCTCCAGTATATACACTCCAGTCTTTTCTCCAGTACTTACTCTTGCTTAAGACCTCTTATACTTCACTCCTCCAGCACTTCACTTGCTGCAGACTGTTACTCCACCAGCACTTCCCTTTCTGCAGACTGTTACTCCTACAGACTAGTTAGCACTACATGGTTAGGTCTGACACTAATTCAGCCAGGCCTCAATAAACTGCCTTTTGCGGGCAGTGACCTTGGGCTCCTGTGGTGAAGAAACAGTTCAGGTGCTGACTGTCCTCTGTTCAGCTACCAATCCCAGATAGCTCTCTTCAGGCCCTGCCAGCCAGCCTGGCTGCAATGACCTCTCTCCACTTCCCTTCCCACAGTCCTCTGGTTCTGCACCCATCTCAAACTGCAATCTCCCAGTTCTCTCAGGCGTGCCTCCCCAGTCCTCCCGACTCCCCGTGGGCCCCGACAGCCTCCACACTCTCTCACTCCAGCTCTCCCTTCCAACAACTCTGCCCCAGCTGGGCTGACCCCAGGTATTTAAGGAGGCCTGCCCCCTGCCAAGTCAAGTTGGGGATTGGTCAAGGCTCCCCAAGATACCCCAGGCAGCTCCACTCTCCTCCCCTCCTCTCCTTTCAGTACTTTCTAGAAGGAAGAGGGAGGTGACAGTGATGCCACCTCTGAGTCACCCAGCCCTGCCCTAGGCCACTCCCAGCCCAGAATGAAAACCAACAGGCCTAGCCAGCAGCTAGGCCTGCCTAAATTTTCCTATTCTCCAGAAAAAGTCCTCACTCTAGCACCTACTTAACTAGAGGGTGCTACATTATCTTACACATACTGTACACTGGGTGGGATTTACTGAAACTGGAGAGTGCAAAATCTGGTGCAGCTCTGATTAGAAAGTTTCCAGGTTGATTGTCAAAGCTTAAGCCTAGGTTCACACTGCTGCGGGATTGAAATTGTGCGAGTTCAGCTGAACTACCATACCCGCATGTCAGTCCGACTTCATGGGCGATTTCAGAGACATCTGTGCGGGTTCCTGCACAGATGTCTATTGAAATCGCACCCGAAGTCACCAAAAGTAGTACTACTGTTGGGAATCTGTGTGGCGCCACAAAGTTGGCGTTGCACCGATTCGGATGGTGCCATTGCCAGCAATAGCCGCCGATTTGGCATGCAATTTGACATGTCAAATCACATGCCAAATCGCATCAATGTGAACCTGGGCTAACTGAACGAGATGAAGTTAGAACTTGATTGGTTACTATGCACAGCTGCACCAGATTCTGAGTGCTCCAGTTTTAGTAAATCCCCCTTACTATATTCAAACATAAATGTGTTAAAAAATAATAAGGGGACAAGGCCCATATGCTGAGTTTAACTTTCTTGTCCCAGCACTCATATTCTGCAGTGGACCACAGTTAGCATTATCCCCATCTTTTGATAAGACCTAATCAATAACCTGCAATAGTACAGGACAATTTTATCCATGCTTCTAGCACTGCCCTTTCTTGCTCACACCCCTAAGCGTGAGCGAAAGAATTGCACAGCAGAAACTCATTTGACATCATCATTATGAATTAGGGGAATTAGAAAAAAAAAAAAATTGACAAGAGGCTTCAAAATCATACTCAGTAGCTCTTTAGGAAGACAAGGTGTTTGTTGTGTTTTATAAAAGTCAGATTATAGGTAAAATGTTCAGTTTTTCTTGGATACAGCAGTTCACCTAATGACTTTAACGACTTTACTTGTAATTTATGCAATTTTCCCAAAGGGAAACTATAATAGCATGGGATCAGTTTTGTTTGAGGTGTTTTTAGTTTATGATTTATTTTTATATTTTTATTATATATGTGCAATCTTTAACCCTTTCATGACTAAGCCTATTTTTGAAATTTGGTGTTTACAAGTTAAAATCCGTATTTTTTGCTAGAAAATTACTTAGAACCCCCAAACATTATATATATATTTTTAGCAGAGAATCTAGAGAATAAAATGGCGATTGTTGCAATATTTTTTATCACACGGTATTTGTGCAGCGGTGTTTTAAACGCAAATTTTTGGAAAAGTGACACTTTCATGAATTTTAAAAAATCCAAACAGTAAAGTTACCCCAATTGTTTTGTATAATGTGAAAGATGATGTTACGCTGAGTAAATAGATACCAAACATGTCACCCTTTATAATTGCACGCACTCGTGGAATGGCGACGAACTACGGTACCTATGAATTTCCATAGGCGACGCTTTAAAATTTTTTTTACGGTTACCAGGTTTGAGCTACAGAGGAGGTCTAGGGCTAGAATTATTGCTCTCGCTCTGATGATCGCGGCGATACCTCACATGTGTGGTTTGAACACCGTTTACATATGCGGGCGCGACTTCCGTATGCGTTTTCTTCGCTGCGCGAGCTCGCGGGGACAGGGGCACTTTAAAATTTTTTTTTTATTATTTATTTTATTTATTTTTGTACTTTATAAATTGTGTTTAAAAATTTTTTTTTTTTTTTTTTTACTTTTATTGCTGTCACAAGCAATGTAAACATCCCTTGTGACAGTAATAGGTGGTGACAGGTACTCTTTATGGAGGGATGGGGGGTCTAAAAGACCCCCCATCCCTCCTTTACACTTCAAAGTATTCAGATCGCTGAAAACGGCGATTCTGAATACTGTGTACTTTTTTAAATTCGGCGCCATTGGCAGCCGAGTAAACGGGAAGTGACGTCATGACGTCGCTTCCGCGTTTACAATGAGAAGGCTGGAACGAAGCCGCTCACAGCTTCGTTCCAGCCCGCCCCCAGCCGTCGAAGGCAGCCGAATGGACACCGGGCCTCCCGATCGCACGGGAGGCCCGGTAACAGCGTCGGGAGGCGGCGGGAGGGGGGGATGTCCCTTCCCGCTCCTCCGGTATAACAGCCGAGTGGCTTTTAGCCGCATCGGTTGTTATACACGGGTAGCCGATCGCCCGCTGTAAACAACGGTACCGGGATGATACCTGCAGCTGCGGGCATCATCCCGGTATAACCCTGGAAAGCTGAGTACGCATATCTGCGTACGGTCGGCGGGAAGGGGGTTTTACACAAAGTGGCACGGGTACGCAAAAACGATGTACCCATACGTCACTCCGTCATCGGCGGCTAGCGGGCGAACGCACGCCGTGGGAGCGTGCCAGCGGGTCCCGCGGACTCGATGCCCGCTGGTGGCTCACGATCGTGCCATGGAGAGGCAGAATTTGTAAACAAGGCATTTTTCTGTTCTGCTTAGCAACATGAAAGGGATCTACTGCTCCCAGTGAACATTGAAAAACGTTGAAAAACGCACTACAACACTATTTTAACGTCCAGTGTGCATAAGGCCTTAAAGCTGATCTTTGAGCTGCCCCTATCTTCCCCACACACTGCCCTCTAAGGCCTCATTTAGATGGGAGCTGGCAACCTTCTTGTGTGCATGAGCTGTTTTTTTCCACACCTGCATCTGCTACGGGCAGCCTAAAGCTGTGGATGCAGCTGCAGTGGTTGCACAGACAGATGCATGTCAAAATTTGAGTGCATGGACCTCAACACAGACAGTGTGCATAAAGAGCCCTTTCACAGGGGCAGCGTTAGCAGTAAAGTGCCGCTGGATTTAGCGGCGCTTTACCATTGTTTTAGCAGCGTTATGCGGCCGCTAGCGGGGAGCTTTTAACCCCTGCTAGCGGCCGAAGAAAGGCTTAAATGCCCCCGAAAAACGCAGCTGCCGAATCGCTTTGCAGGCATTTCGGCAGCATTGCCAATTCGTTTCAATGGGCAGGGGCGGTGGAGGAGTGGTGTGTACACCACTCCTCCACCGCCCCGAAGACGCTGTTTGCAGGACTTTTTTTAACGTCCTGCCAGCGCAGTACTCCAGTGTGAAAGCACTCGGGCTTTTGTCAGTTAAAGTAACGCAGTGGCGTATGGCAATAAATGGCCTGGTCATGAAGGGGGGTAAACCTTCCTGAGCTGAAGTGGCTAATCTATATTTATGTATTTATTTTTTTCTTCAACAGACTTTTTTTTGTACATATTTCCCCAGCAAGGAGGAATATATACATTGTATCTTTTCCTCCTGGCTAGCAGTGAAGTCTGTTATCTCTCCTCTTCACAGAGGAGAGAAAACACAGGGACCAGCTACAGATTAAATGATCACTGTGATAAACAATCAGAGGCTATCACAGCGATCATGTGATCAGAATCTGGTTCCCTTGGGTCCCGATCATTAGTAAAGACCCATGGCTGTCACCGACAGTCCAGTCTCAGTGCTGGGAACTCGCAATCGAGCTTGCTCCCAACACAAAGACACATACAGTATCTCACAAAAATGAGTACACCCCTCACATTTTTGTAAATATTTTATTATATCTTTTCATGTGACAACACTGAAGAAATGACACTTTGCTACAATGTAAAGTAGTGAGTGTACAGCTTGTATAACAGTGTAAATTTGCTGTCCGCTCAAAACTCAACACACAGCCATTAACCACTTCCCGTCCGGCCTATAGCAAAATGACGGCCGGGCGGTGATTCAGTTATCCTGACTGGGCGTCATATGACGTCCTTCAGAATAACAGCCCACGCGCGCCCGTGGGGGCGCGCATTGCAGCGATCGGTGGAGCAGTGTGTGTCAGTCTGAGGCTGAGTCCGGTGGAGGCTCTTTACCACGTAATCAGCCGTGTCCAATCACAGCTGATCACGATGTAAATAGAAAGAGCCGTTGATCGGGTTTTCCTCACTCGCGTCTAACAGACGTGAGTAGACGAGAGCCGATCGGCGGCTCTCCTGATAGGGGGGTCTGCGCTGATTGTTTATCAGTGCAGCCCCCCTCAGATAACCACACTGGACCACCAGGGATGCCACTAGAACCACCAGGGGGCAACATGTGGATGGCCAGGTATGTACCCCATGGCCATCCACATGTTCAAATGAATGCCCAATCTGTGCCAATCAGTGCCCACAAATAGGCACTGATTGGCACCAGTATGTACTAACACATCAGTGATGCCCAGCAATGCCACCCATCAGTATCATCAGTGCCACCCATCAGTGACATCAGTGCCACCCATCAGTGACATCAGTGCCACCCATCAGTGCCACCTGTCAGTGCCCATTCATGCCCATCAGTGCCCACCTATCAGTGCCAGAGCCCACCCGTGGCACCTACCAGTGCCACCCATAAGTACCCATCAGTGCCACCCATAAGTACCCATCAGTGCCGCCTACAAGTGTCCATCAGTGCCGTCTATGAATGCCCATCAGTGCCGCCTATGAGTGCCCATCAGTGCCGCATACCAGTGCCAACTATCAGTGCCTATCAGTGCCCATCAGTGCTGCCTATCAGTGCACCTCATCAGTGCCCGTCAGTGCCATCTCATCAGTGCCACCTCATCGGTGCCCATCAGTTCTGCCTTATCAGTGCCCATCACTGAAGGAGAAAACTTACTTATTTACAAAAATTTTTAACAGAAACAAAGTTTTTTCAAAACTTTCGCTCTTTTTTTATTTGTTGCGCAAAAAATAAAAATCCCAGAGGTGATCAAATACCACCAAAAGAAAGCTCTATTTGTGGGAACAAAATGATAAAAAATTTGTTTGGGTACAGTGTAGCATGACCGCGCAATTGTCATTCAAATTGCGACAGCGCTGAAAGGTGAAAATTGGCCAGGGCAGGAAGGTGTCTAAGTGCCTGGTATTGAAATGGTTAATGTCTAAACTGCTGGCAACAAAAGTAAGTACACCCCTAAGTGAAAATATCCAAACTGGGCCCAAAGTGTCAATATTTTGTGTGGACACCATTATTTTCCAGCACTGCTTTAATCCTCTTGAGCATGGAGTTCACCAGAGCTTCACAGGTTGCCACTGGAGTCCTCTTCCACTCCTCCATGACGGCATCACAGAACTTGTGGATGTTAGAGACCTTGCACTTCTCCACTTTCTGTTTGAGGCTGCTCCACAGATGCTTAATAGGGTTTAGGTCTGGAGACATGCTTGGCCAGTCCATCACCTTTACCCTCAGCTTCTTTAACAAGGCAGTGGTCGTCTTGGAGGTGTGTTCAGGGTCATTATCATTGCAATACTGCCCTGTGGGCCAGTCTCTGAAGGGAGGGGATCATGCTCAGCTTCAGTATGTCACAGTACATGTTGACATTCATGGTTTACTCAAGGAACTGTAGCTCCCCAGTGCTGGTGTTCTGCCGAGAAAGGTCCGCCCGGCGGATAAGGACCTCCCTGTACTGCGCAGGCGCAGCGCTTGCGCAGTACAAAGGACTACGGAGCTGACGAAAATTGCCGAACATAAAGAGCTGTGAGTAAGCTGTATACCGCGCATGCGGAATTAACATGACATTGTACCAGACGATGCCGCACGCTCCCGATGCTTGTGCTACTCTGCAAGGGGTGGGTCTATTATTACTGTTATATCGTGTAAGGGGTGGATGCCTACAGATATAACAGTAATAATAGACCGTAATAATAGACCAGCGCCTTGCTCAGATGATATAACAGTAATAATAGAGCCGTCCCTTGCAGAGTAGCAGGACTATCGGGAGCGTGCGGCATAGTTTGGTAGAATGTCATGTTAATTGCGCATGCGCGGTGTAGAGTTCACTCACAGCTGTTTATGTTCGTCAATTTTCGGCAGCACCGTAGTAGTTTGTACTGCGCAAGCGCAGCGCATGTGCAGTACAGGGGGGTCCTTATCCTCTGGGGGAACTTTCTCGGCAAGACACCGGCAGCACTCATGCAGTCCCAGACCATGACACTCACACCACCATGCTCGACTGTAGGAAAGACATACTTGTCTTTGTGCTCCTCACCTGGTTGCCGCAACACATGCTTGACATGCTTGACACCATCTGAACCAAATAAGTTTATCTTGGTCTCAGTAATCCATGTCTTTAGTCTGCTTGTCTTCAACAAACTGTATGCGGGCTTTCTTGTGCATCATCTTTAGAAGAGGCTTCCTTCTGGGAGGACAGTCATGCAGACCAATTTGATGCAGTGTGCGGCGTATAGTCTGAGCACTGACAGGCTGACCCCCCACCCCTTCAAACTCTGCAGCAATGCTGCAGCACTCATACGTCTATTTGCCAAAGACAACCTCTGGATATGACGCTGAGCATCTGCACTCAATTTCTTTGATCGACCATGGCAAGGCCTGTTCTGAGTGGAACCTGTCCTGTTAAACCGCTGTATGGTCTTTGCCACCATGCTACAGCTCAGTTTTAGGGTCTTAGCAATCTTCTTATAGCCTAGGCCATCTTTAAGTAGAGCAACAATTCTTTTTTTCAGATCCTCAGAGAGTTCTTTGCCATGAGTGGCATGTTGAACTTCCAGTGACCAGTATGAGAGAGTAAGAGCAATAACACCTTGTAACACTAATGAGTTACATGACACTGGGGAGGCAAAATGGCTAATTGGGCCCAATTTGGACATTTTTCACTTAGGTGTGTACTCACTTCTGTTGTCAGCGGTTTAGACATTAATGGCTGTGTGTTGAGATATTTTGAGGGGACAGCACATTTATACTGTTATACAAGCTGTACTCTCACTACTATACATTGTAGCAAAGTGTCATTTCTTCAGTGTTGTCACATATAAAGGTATAATAAAATATTTACAAAATTGTGAGGGGTGTACTCACTTTTGTGAGATACTGTATATGTGTGCTCCCAGGTTTAAAGCCCACTTCCTGGATGCGGCATATATGTATTACACTATCATAAAGGGGTTAATCTTACAATTATATACCACCTATCCTACAACAATTCTTAGATTTCCAGTTAGAAAACTCAACTCTTGTGGGTATACATCTCACAAATTTCTAAAATACTTCATCTCTCATCTTCAGAAATTGAAAACACTGCTTGTTGAAGCTGTAAAGATGATGTTACTGTCCATGTTTCCCTCCCAAATCATGCAAAGTATATATTTTATTTTTGAGATGACCGAAAACCTAGACTGCCTTTATAAGCTCTAAGGAGCCCAAACATAACTTTATACTACTTGGCCTTCCAATTGGCACAACTAAATCTCACACAATAACTGAGATACCGCATTGGGTTGGCCTTGAATCTCTTGATATCGACCCATTTAGAATTAATAATTTTCTGTGGCTTCTACCACATGCTTGTTCTAATTTATGTAAACGAGTTACTGCTCATTTATTACAACTGTGGCATAGTATAATACTCTGAAAATGTTGTCTCATCCCACTTTTCTACATAATACTTCTTGCATCCCAGGTTTTACATTCCTACGTGCTTTTCACAGTTGGTCCCATCTATACATCTATTGTATCTAAAAATGATACAATAATATGGGTGTTAAATCTTTTGGTATACATTTCGGGAAGAATATGCCCTGCCCCATCATTAGAGTTGGGCGAAAGATTTCGAGCCGAGCAAGGCTTCGGCCCGAACACCTACATTTTTCTGGGGCGCTCGGCGGGATATGCACCCGCCGAGCACCCCACAATGCACTGTGCACTTCACAGAACATTCTAAGCCCTGATTGGGCAAGGCAAAGCCCTTTGGGTCTGGTATGGATTTTAAGGGGAACCCCACCCCAACAAATACAAAAAAAACAGCATGGGGTCCCCCATAAATGTCAGTTTTGCTGCAGCAGGTTTTATACAAGGTACAGATGCGCCACTTTACAGGCAGACTAAGGGGACCCCCCAGGCACTATATTTAAAGGAATTTTCAATTTTTATTGTTTCACTTTAAGGTGAAGTTCCACCCTGAAATTTTTTTTACATAATCACAGGCCTTTAATCTTATAAAGAAACATTTGGGGGAATTTTTTTTTTATACTTACCAGAAACGCCCTGTTGTTATGTAGTGCTCCTAATCTGCCACTTCCTGGTCCGCGGAGCTCCTCGTCACTTCCTCCCTCACCTGTGCTCCTGGTAAATGTGAGTCATCATTTCCCAGGAGTCTGTGGGCAGTACTGTGAGCAAAAACCGCATTATTTCCCGACAGGAAATGGCGTGATTTAAAGCGGTTGCCATAACAAAGGGGCGGGGCCTTCCACCGTCGCCGCCCGTTATCATGGGAACTTTTGAAACAATCGGCGCTACGGCCGCCAGAGAATGGTGACTGCGCCTTACCCAGCATGGTAATCCAGCATGCACCTCTCCATTGCTAATCCCGGAAGAGGTACCGATTGGGTTGAACAAGCCCACAATCATCATGGCAATGGCCAGAAGAGGATTTACTAAGTTGTGAGTATAAAATAAAATATATTATCAACATCCACTAGCAAACATATAAAATCGTTCTTTATGTTACTAATGCATTATGCTTGGATACCTGAAAAAAAAAAAAAAAATGTGGCCGGAACTCCGCTTTAACCTTCCTGGCGGTTTTCCCGAGTGTGGCTCGGGGTTAAATTTCATTACCATTAGCAGTAACCCCAAGCCACACTCGGGATTGCACTGCAGGATCCTGGTGCAGGTTACTTTCCTTGTCCCCAGGATCCCTGCGATGTCCCCCCACTGTGTCTGCGGGCTGTGTCCTCCGCCTGATGCCTCTGTGTGCTGGGCTCCATTCCCTGCGAGCGTCGTGACCCATGGGGGGGAGCCTGGCGGCAATTTAAAAAAGTACAAAATTCACAACTCATACAGTACACCGTAATATTACAGATTACATTACTGTATGAAATGATTTCACATCCCTTTTGTCCCTAGTGCTTTGTCCAGTGCCCTGCATGCAGTTTTATATTATATATATTGTTTTTTCTGCCTGGAAACTTGAGATTGTCCATGGCAACCAAAAAGTGTACCTTTACATCAAAAGTGGTTTTAGACCAGCTAGAAAACAGCGATGGTAAATTAGAACACTTGCAGAATTGAGCGATACTGAATCCTGGGGAATTTTCATTTGATTATATTTGATTATTATGTTACTATTTTTCATAATTATTTATAGTTATTTATTAGACAAGAAGGGGAGGGGGTGCTGCGCTAACCAAAACAAAAAACTGCTGTATATGATGTACGTGGAAACCTACTGAGGAGTGTGGTGCAAGCCACTAGAGGGATTATCAATTAAGCTTCATGCTGATACCCCATTATAAATAAAACACATAAATAAATGCAAAATCTGCCAAAAATATGCAATGAATCAAATACTATAAATGGATCATTATCATGTACAGGTGGAAATAAGCAAATGCATGTGCCGATACCAACTCAATAAAAATAAAAATAAAATTAGTGGATGTTGCAAAAAAGACTTACAATCAATATAAAAGCAACAATAAATAAGGGGGTGAAACTTTGAGCTAATAGAAAAAATTCCTATGTGAATGTGCAAAAAACCGCATAAACAGTGCAAGTGCTAAGTGACCTAAACACATCCAATTAATCAAACAGTATCTCAGCAGTATAAAGTCCTATAGGGTCTGCTGACAAAAAACAATCCAAGTAACATGCAGCTAAGTGCATAAGTGAAAAAAACATAAAATGCAATGTGATGATGTCCTCTATTGTGCAATACAAAAGTCCTATGTACTCAGGTAAAAGGGTGAAGTGTCTGAAATAAAATTCAATCTGTGTCCTCTTCGTGCATGAATCACACTCATATAAAGTAGTGGCCCCTTACCTAGCGGTACTAGGTAAACCGCAAAGAAGTAACTGCAGATGGCTGTGATCTTTACTTCAGGGTCCTGGACCAGCGCAGGTTCTATTTCTGCCTCCACGCCCAGCGGTGCTGGGTGAACCGCACAGCAACTAAGGTGTCCTTTTATGAAACTGAGATCAGCGGCGATCCCGAGTCTCACCGCTGATCTCAGCTCATTACCAGTTTATGAAACTGAGATAATCAGCGGAGAACATGTTCTCCGCTGATTATCTCAGCACAGTGAGAATTTGCAACTGACTTCACAAAAACGGCCAGTTTATGAAGGTGCGATCTCAGCACCTTACTGGCGATCTGTAACAGAATTCTCACTTTCTGATTCACCATTTCAGAAGTGGAGAATCAGAGTGAGAAGCCTGAAACTGGCTGATATTATGGAGAAAGCAAGAAGTCTTTTGACTTCTTTCTTTCACCAAACATTCAGAGCACACCTTCCCCACCATTACACACCCCAAAACCAGCAGGATAGGAATTTATAGTGTATATATATAAATATATATATATATATATATATCTATATATATATATATATATATATAGATAGATATATATCTCTATATCTATCTATATATATCTATATATAGATAGATATATATATATATTTTTTTAGATGTTCACGTTTCTGGCTGGGCGATGCGTGAACCAGCGTGATTCCTGTGCGGGTTTTCACATCGCACCTACATTGACATCTGCGCACCACTGCGGGTGTCAATGTAAAGTTAATGACACCCCCAGATCATTTCACAGATTGCAGTGCGAACTATGTAATGGTGCAGGAATCGGATCGCATGGGTGTTCACACCCATGCGATCCGATTCCAGTGCGGACCAAATAAAGGGTCCTGTACCATTTTGGTGCAAATGCAATATGATTTAGGGCCAGTTTCCACTGCTGCGGTGTCCGAGATCGGATGTGATTCGCACCGCGCTGCAGTGCAAAATCACATTCGATCTCTGTGCGATGCGATTTCAGCCATACAGATAGTATTGCTAAATTTGCATTGCCCTCGGACCAAACTCTTACAGGACCCTTTTTTTGGTCCACAGCAGAATCGGATCGCATGGGTGTTCACACCCATGCGATTCGATTACTGTCCGAGTTTGCAGATTGCACTGCGATATGCAAACTGATTTGGGGGTGTTGTTAACTTTTAGGCCCAGTTCACACTTGTGCGATGCCGGACATCGCACAGGCATCGCATGTTATTCGCAGCACACTGCCATTCACATTACATGCAATGTCTGTGCGGTGCGATATCAGCTGTACAGATAGTATGGCTGATATCGCACCGCATTCGGTGCAAACACGCACAGGACCCTTTTTTCTGTTCGGACCAGAATTGGATCGCATGTGTGTTCACACATATGCGATCCGATTCATGTCCGGACTGTCAGTTTGCAGTGCGATATGCAAGCTGAACTGGGGGTGTCGTTAACAATGTATTGACACTCCCCAGCGATTCGCATATGGCAGTGTGAACTGACATGCGAGTCGGTGCGATGCGGGAACCCGCAGTGGATTCGCAGTGTTCTCGCATTGCACCAGTTTATCAATTTTTATGTTTATCAATTATGAAATATATTTTATTTTAATTTATTAATAAATATTTATACTTGTATACTTTATTAAAATTATTTTTTTAATGATTATAAATGTATTTTGCATTTATATGAATGGTGTATAGCTGCATTACATATGTGCATTACATTCATTTACTATACACCATTCACATTTAAATAGGGACATGTATGATCTTTAAATATTGATAAAAACAATGTTTTTTTTATAATTAGGTTAATGTATATTGTGTAGGGGGAATTTAACTTTATTATTTTATTAATATGTTGGGGAATAATGTGTGCTGATTTGTGTTAAACTTTTGTATTTTATGGTTCCTCATACTGTAATCCCGCTACATCATGCGAGATTACAGTGAGAGGAGCCGTTCTCAGGAGTTCCCGGCGTTTGTAGATCGCTCCTCAACTCAACATGAGAAGCGATCTACACACTTTCATAAACAGGCACTCAGAGGAGAGCGATCTCCTCTGAGAATGCCTGAGAAATGAAAAGCGGTATTTTACCGCACTTTCATAAAAGGACACCTAAGTGCAGATGGCTGTGATCTTTTATTAGGATCCTGGACCAGCGCGGGTCCTATCTCTGTCTCCACGCCTCAAATATGGGTGAACCGATAATAAAGGACAAAGGGGGTACCGGATAGTGTAGTATGTTTAAAATAAGGTGGAGCTTTATTCATAACCAATAAAATGTACTCACATTACAGTATAACACACCGATTCCTATCTCCAACGAGCAGCGAGCTAGTTCAGCCTCAGTCAATATGAAGTGCCCATTTCGTCCCTATGCGTGACGTCACCAATCATGTGACTTCATCAGGGGATCCCCTGATGAAGTCACGTGATTGGTGATGTCACGCGTAGGGACGGAATGGGCACTTCATATTGACTGAGGCTGAACGAGCTCGCTGCTCGTAGGAGATAGGAATCGGTGTGTTATACTGTAATGTGAGTACATTTTATTGGTTATGAATAAAGCTCCACCTTATTTTAAACATACTACACTATCCGGTACCCCCTTTGTCCTTTATTATCCGTTCACCCATATTTGAGGCGTGGAGGCAGAGATAGGACCCGCGCTGGTCCAGGATCCTAATAAAAGATCACAGCCATCTGCACTCAGTTGCTGTGCGGTTCACCCAGCACCGCTGGGCGTGGAGGCAGAAATAGAACCTGCGCTGGTCAGGGCCCTGAAGTAAAGATCACAGCCATCTGCAGTTACTTCTTTGCGGTTTACCTAGTACCGCTAGGTAAGGGGCCACTACTTATATGAGTGTGATTCATGCACGAAGAGGACACAGATTGAATTTTATTCCAGACACTTCACCCCTTTTACCTGAGCACATAGGACTTTTGTATTGCACAATAGAGGACATCATCACATTGCATTTTATGTTTTTTTCACTTATGCACTTAGCTGCATGTTACTTGGATTGTTTTTTGTCAGCAGACCCTATAGGACTTTATACTGCTGAGATACTGTTTGATTAATTGGATGTGTTTAGGTCACTTAGCACTTGCACTGTTTATGCGGTTTTTTGCACATTCACATAGGAATTTTTTCTATTAGCTCAAAGTTTCACCCCCTTATTTATTGTTGCTTTTATATTGATTGTAAGTCTTTTTTGCAACATCCACTAATTTTATTTTTATTTTTATTGAGTTGGTATCGGCACATGCATTTGCTTATTTCCACCTGTACATGATAATCATCCATTTATAGTATTTGATTCATTGCATATTTTTGCCAGATTTTGCATTTATTTATGTGTTTTATTTATAATGGGGTATCAGCATGAAGCTTAATTGATAATCCCCCTAGTGGCTTGCACCACACTCCTCAGTAGGTTTCCACGTACATCATATACAGCAGTTTTTTGTTTTGGTTAGCGCAGCACCCCCTCCCCTTCTTGTCCATTTCCATTTTGGGTTTTGTCTGACCCATTTTCGGTGCGTGCAGCTGTCCAGATGTACACTGTTTCTTTCTCTTTCCATCACGGTAGCGCAGGAATAATTCACGTCACATTATAGTTATTTATTATATTATAATTTTATGTTTCAAACTTTATCATACCCGGGATGTCTACTAGACTGTTGTTTGGACAGATTTAAGTGTGTTATTACTAAGAATTACAGGCCTACAATATAAAATTTCTATGCAAAACAATTGTACTGCTTTGAGTCGCAAAAATCTGACATAATCATACCGCCAGGGTGGCTACGCATCATTAAAATGTTTGCATTGATACATGTCACCCAGGGCAGTACCTGGGCTCCCATACACTTTTTATGGCCTAAAACTTGCATATAAGCTATATAATGCATGCCCGGGATCTACTTTGTTTACGTTCTGCCTCTCTGTGAAGCGTTTGCGAATAGCCTACGGACATCGAGGCCGCCGGACCAGCGCATCGGCTCCCCCGCCGTGGCAGTGCGGCATGATTGTCAATCTAAGTTAATGAGCCAATGCGGAGAGAGAAGGGGCGAGGCCGAACCATGGCTCCGTGTCTGTGCCCCCCATAGCAAGCTGCGTGCTGTGGGGGCGCTCGGCAGGGGGAGGGGCCAGAAGCTTCGTCGACGAACCCGAGAAGAGGAGGATCTGAGCTGCTCTGTGCAAAACTACTGCACAGAGCAGGTAAATATAACAGATTTTTTTGCTTTAAAAATAACAAACTGAGACTTTAGTATCATTTTAACCACTCCCAATCCCAATCCAATCCCAATCCCGGAGGAATTTATCCCCTTATTGACCAGGCCATTTTTTTCGCAATACGGCACTGCATTACTTTAACCGACAATTGTGCACAATTGCGCGGACATGCTTCATTGTACCAAAATAAAATTAATATCCTTTTTTTCCCCACAAATAGAGATTTCTTTTGGTGGTATTTGATCACCTCTGCAGTTTTTATTTTTTGCGCTATAAATAAAAAAATGAGCGACAATTTTGAAAAAAAAATACGTTTTTTTAATGTTTGCTATAATACACATCCAATTAAAAAAAAAAGAAAAAAAAACAAATGTTTTCATCAGTTTAGGCCAATATTTATTCTTCAACATATTTTTGGTAAAAAAAATCCCAATAAGCGTATATTGATTGGTTTACGCAAAAGTTATAGTGTCTACAAAATAGGGGAAAGATTGAGGGACTTTTTAATTTTTTAAATTGTTTTTACTAGTAATGGCTGGGAAACAAGCAATTTTTAGCGGGACTGCGACATTACGGTGGACAAATCTGACCCTAAGTGACACTTTTTGGTGACCAGTGACACCAATACAGTGATCAGTGCTATAAAAATGCACTGATTACTGTATAAATGGCACTGGCAGGAAAGGGGTTAACACTAGGGGTGTTCCCTAAGGGTTAAGTGTTCCCTAGGGAGGTGCTTTCTAACAGTCAGGGGAACAGACTGACTGGGAGTAGAGAGAGATTGCTGTTCCTGATCACTAGGAACAGCTGATCTCTCTCTCCTCCCCTATCAGAACGGGGATCCGCTTTGTTTACATAGGCAGATCCCTGTTTTGCCTCTGTGAGTAGCGATCGTGGGTGGCCGGTGGACATCACGGCCACCGGGTATGCGCACCGGCTCCCACGTTGCTCGCACACCCCCTGTATCTAGTACACGAAACATCCTACAGGTACGTCGTTTCACGCAATAGAGCTGCCCAGTATATGTGCAGTGGGTGGTCTTAAAGTGGTTAACCTGCTCTGCTAACAGAATAAAAGAAAACCTGGACAGGAGGGGTAGCAGGGGCAACATTTATGTGAACTGATCCCCTGTAGTTCCTCCCTGCAGCAGCTGAAAGACGGCGTCTCCTCCTCTCCATTCCACCGTCTTTCACCTGCTGCAGGGGGAACTACAGGGGACCACTAAATGCTGCTCCTCGTTTCAGGTTCTGCTTCCTTCTATTGCCCGGGTCCCCCTGTGTGCTACCCTGGTCCCCTGTTTGCTCCCCTGGTCTATTGATCACTCACTGTGTTCATTCATAACTGAAGCATAGTTAACTGTGTTTAATATACTTCAGTTTGTGAATGAACAGGGAGACAGAGCTCTTCCTGTTCTTTTATTGCTATTCCTGTTCATTCAATTTGTGCAGCTGAGGCAGCAGAGATAGAGACTGAGCATGCAGTCCTCAATCTCCTTTCTCTGTCTCAAAAGTGAGACATGAGAAATCTGTTTAGACCTCTGATCTTTTATCAAAGCCCCCAAACAGAGGTGTTAAAAAATTGTAAAAAATAATAAAAACATTGTAAAAAATAATAAAAAAATAAAATAATAAGAATAAAAACCCACTGACATCATTCACTTCCCTACTCACACCACCCTCTGCCCTAATGACACCATGCACTTTTAAGGTAGGTTAAGTTTATATTTTTCCAGTGACATTTGTTTTTATATTTTTCTTACTATTTAGTTAGGCCTTGATAGTTAATTTCTTTAAAAAAAAAAAAAAAGAAAAAGGGTGTCGCACCCCGGTGATCTTTGACCTCCTTAATGTTGTTCAGGTAGATTTCAACCTCTCAAAAGTTGCCTACTCCTATATACAAATGATAAACACAATCCTGAGATGCTCCCAGCTAGAAGAACCTGGAAGAACAATGCAACGTATTCTTAAATAAGAAACCAATGGGAATATCCAATTATTTATGGATAAAAATCAAACAATTGGTATAGCATAGGAATCCACAGTCCTTACCTCCAAGAAATTAATACTGGGGATACAATGACCACATTTAAATATGTCTGATCCCCATCGATAGACATTTTTTTCCTTTAGATATTAATCACTGTCTCATCAACCTGTGATCTTTGTTCACTAAAACTCGCTGCATCGTACCATAGTCCCAAGCCGTTACTGCCATCCATACTCTACTCTATCTTTCTTCCTCATCCTAACCTGTACTTTTTTCCAGTCTTACTACCCATTTATTACCTTAATACAGGTACACTTCCTTAGAGCGAAGTCCTTAGATGTATATTATTATTTATCTTTAACTGCGAATATAACCATTTCTTTCCTTATGTATATTTTATCCCAACTCACTAATTGAAAGGCACTTATGTGATATTGATGGATGTTTTCATCTCTCTGCATTGGTTCTGTAGTTTGTGATATAGTTACTAACTTTTATACTTCATGCACACTGGATGTTATAATAACGTTATAAAAACGCCAGTAGCTTTGCAGTGAGTTTTTCAAAGTTTTTGCAATAGCGTTTTGCAATAGTGCAAAACTCAATAAAAATGTATTAACCACTTAAAGCGGAAGTAAAGCCATCCATAAAACTGTTTCATTTCCAGCACATGCCGGAAATGTAACACTCCCATTTGATGTGCTCTCAACCAAACTGTCAAGCCATCCAATGGCTGGTGTCAAAACTGATCACATGTGCAGCATCATGGCAGTTGTAGATTAAACAGAGGCAAAGATGGCAGCTTCCTTGGCAGAAAACGATAGGAGGGTTTACTTACACTTTAAGTGTATATTGATTGGTTTGCACGAAAGTTATAGCATCTACAAAATAGGGAATAGATTTATAGTATTTTGATTATTATTATTTTTTTTTTACTAGTCAGCGATTTTTTAACAGGTCTGCGACATTGCGGCGGACAGATCGGACACTTTTGACACTTTTTTGGGACCAGTGACATTATTACAGTGATCAGAGCTAAAAATTTGCACTGATCACTGTATACATGACACTGGCAGGGAAGGGGGGCGAAACTAGGGGGCGATCAAAGGGTTAAGTGTGTCCTAGGGAGGTGCTTTCTAACTGTGAGGGGAGTGGACTGACTGGGAGTACAGAGAAATCACTGTTGATCTCTAGAAACAGACAATCTCACTGTACTCTCCTGTCAGAATGGGGATCTGCCTCTCTGTGGAGCGATCGCAGGTGGCTGGCAGACATCGCGGCCGATGGACCCGCGCATCGGCTCCCCCGCCATGCAGCAGGCCCACAGCGTCCTTAAGTGGTTAAAGTGATTGTAAAGGCACACGTTTTTTTACCTTCGTGCATTCCATGCACGGAGGTAAAAAACCTTCTGTGTGCAGCATCCCCCATAATACTTACTTGAGCCCCCTCTCGATCCAGCGATGTCCATGAGAACCTTAGCTCTCTGGGGACTCACACTCCTCATTGGCTTTTGGCAGCAACAGGAGCCATTGTCAACCATACCCAGTAAGCCCATCAGAAGATGGAGGGGGAGGGGCTGAGCCGCGGCTCCATGTGTGAATGGACACATAGAGCCGTGGCTCAGGAGTGCGCCTGCTTGGGTGCCCCCACAGCAAGCTGCTTGCTGATGGGGCACCCGGAAGGAAGGAGGGGCCAGGAGCCCCCGCATGGGACCCGAGAAGAGGAGGATCCAGGCTGCTCTGTGCAAAACCACTGCACAGAGCAGGTAAGTGAACATGTTTGCTATTTTAATGCAGCCCTCAAAATTTGTAATTATTACACTGAATAAGAAACAAAATAAATATAACCAATACCAGCAATCAGTAATAAAATTTAATTGATCTGACTGTGATAAATAAAATTCTGACAAATTCCGATAATGCCATCTCTGCTATGTGAGAGGGAGGCATATTTCTCCTCTAAATTATTTATAATGTAAACATAATCTGATCTCTCTTGCTATTCAGGCCTAATTTTAACGTATGGTATTTTTCTTTTTCGCACTGATGTGTGCTGGTAAGGCTGCAATGACAAGCACCGATAGGCTGCACTGATGGACACTGATGAGGAGGCACTAATATGCAGCACTGATAGGCGGCACTGATATGCAGGACTGATGGGCGGCACTGCTGAGTACTGACAGGCGGCACTGATGGGCACTGATAGGCGGCACTGATGGGTGGCAATGATAGGCACTGATAGATGACACTGTTAGGCGGCACTGATGAGGAGGCACTGACAGGCATCACTGATGAGCACAGGTGGGCATCACTGGGGGGGGCACTGGCAGGCATCCCTGATGGGGCTACACTGATAATCAATACAATGATTATCAGCTGGGATCTCCAACCCCACTATACCTTCAGTCCTCTCTGAGATCTGCACTGAGAGGAATGAAGTTGTATAATTAGGTGTTTCACAGCCAAGTACTTGCAGCCAATCTGCTATCGGTACACCGACGTCAGATTGTACCAGGCAAATTTCCCTGCCCCAGCTGCTGCACCACCGAAAGAAGTTCCCTCCCAGCCATCCACATGCCCAGCGGTTGAATGCTAGCTTGGCTAAATTGCTAGCACTTCAACTGCTGCCTTTTCAGTTGGTAGACTCTGCCCCCTTCCGTGAGTTTGTGGAATGTGCGGTTCCTCAGTGGCAGGTTCCCAAACGCCACTTTTTCTCACCGAAGGTGATTCCGGCTCTCTACCGGCATGTGGAAGGCAATGTCTTGGCCTCGTTGGACAGGGCGGTCAGCGGTAAGGTGCATATTACCGCTGACTCATGGTCCAGCAGGCATGGACAGGGACATTACCTATCTATACGGCACATTGGGTGACTCTTCTGGCAGCTGGGAAGGATGCAGGACAAGGTGCAGTAGTGTTGGAGGTTGTTCCGCCACCATGCCTACAAAATGCTACTACTGGTGATTCTGACACACCTCTCTCTTCCACCCCCTCCTCTTCTTCTTCCTCCATGGCTTCTTCCTGTGCTCTGTCCTCGGAATCAGTGGTGCTCCGTAGGCGTTCAAGGGGCTACGCAAGTACGCAGGCCAAAAGATGCCATGCGGTGCTTGAGCTGGTGTGCTTGGGGGACAGGAGCCACACTGGGGCAGAGATTCTGTCAGCCCTGCAGGGGCAAGCTCAGAGGTGGTTGACGCCACGCCATCTTCAGCCAGGAATGGTGGTTTGTGACAATGGCACCAACCTCCTCTCCGCCCTCTGACAGGGACAACTGACCCATGTGCCCTGTTTGGCTCACATCCTTAACCGGTTCCCGACAGGCTCCTGTACTTATACGTCGGTAGAATGCCACGGCTGCGCAAAGTAACGTACCTGTACGTTACTTTGAATTTGCCGCCGTGTGCGCGCGCACCTGCCGTGATCTCTGTGAGTCGGGTCGCGGGTCCTGCGGACTCGATCGCCGCAGGCATACCCGCGATCGCCTCACGGAGAGGATAAACGGGGAGATGCTGTTGTAAACAGCATCTCCCCGTTCTGCCTAGTGACAAGTGTCACTCGATCTCTGCTCCCTGTCATCGGAGCAGAGATCAGTGACGTCACACACCAGCCCATCCCCCTGACAGTTAGAAATCACTCCCCTAGGACATACTTAACCCCTCCCCGCCCCCTAGTGGTTAACCCCTTCACTGCCAGTGTCATTTATACAGGAATCAATGCATTTTTATAGCACTGATTGCTGTATAAATGACAATGGTCCCAAAAATGTGTAAAAAATGTCCGACATGTCCGCCATAACGTCGCAGTCACAATAAAAATCGCTGATCGCCGCCATTACTAGTAAAAAAAAAAATTATGAATAAAAATGCCATAAAACTATCCCCTATTTTGTAAACGCTATAACTTTTGCACAAACAAATCAATAAACGCTTATTGCGATTTTTTTTTTTACCAAAAATATGTAGAAGAATATGTATCGGCCTAAACTGAAGAAAAAAAATGTTTTTTTATATATTTTTTGGGGATAATTATTATAGCAAAATGTAAAAAATTATGCGTTTTTTTCAAAATTGTCGCTCTTATTTTGTTTATGGCGCAAAAAATAAAAATCGCAGAGATGATCAAATACCACCAAAAGAAAGCTCTATTTGTGGGAAAAAAAAGGACGTCAATTTTGTTTCGGAGCCACGTCGCACGACCGCGCAATTGTCAATTAAAGCGACGCAGTGCTGAATCGCAAAAAACGCTCTGGTCAGGAAGGGGGTAAATCCTTCCGGGGCTGAAGTGGTTAACTTGGGGGTGCAGCGGTTCTTGGGCAGGTACCCGGGCTTACAGGATGTCCTGAGGCAGGCCAGGAAAGTCTGTGTGCATTTCCGCCGGTCATATAATGCCAGTGCTTGGATGGCGGACCTCCAAAAGGAATTTAACCTGCCCAAGAACTGCCTATTCTGTGACATGCCCACCAGGTGAAACTGAACGTTGGCCATGCTGCAGCGGCTGCACACGCAGCAGAGGGCCATCAATGAGTACCTGTGCGACTATGAAACCAGGACAGGGTCAGAGGAGCTTGTTTTTTTTTTCTCCACGCCAGTGGGCCATGATCAGGCATGCATGCACTGTCCTGTCACCATTTGAAGAGGCCACGAGGATGGTGAGCAGTGACAGTGCATGCATCAGTGACACAGTCCCCCTTGTCCACCTGTTGGAGCACACGCTGTGTGGAATAATGGACAGGGCACTTGAGGCAGAACAGAGGCAGGAAGAGGAGGACTTCCTTAGCTCTCAAGGCCCCCTTTATCCAGACAGTGTCCCTGCATACTCGCCAATCACACAGGAAGAGGAGGAGGAGGAGGATTGTGTCAGCATGGAGGTGGAGCCTGGCACTCAGCATCAGCAGCAGTCTTCAAGGAATCATTTACAGTCCCAAGAAACCTATGGACTTGTACGTGTCTGGGAGGAGGTGGCTGCGGATCATGTCGTCCTTAGTGACCCAGAGGAGTCCGGACTGAATGCCTCAGCAAACCTACGCTGCATGGCCTCCCTGAGCCTGCAAAGCCTGCGTAAGGATCCTCGTATTCGTGGTATCAAGGAGAAGGACCAATACTGGCTGGCAACCCTCCTTGATCCACGTTACAAGGGTAAGGTTGCGGACCTTATCTTGCCGCAGAGGATTAAACATCTTCGGGAGGCCTTGCAGAAAGGTCTGTGCAACGCGTTCCCAGAGACTGGGAGGTTACAAACTCCTGTTCCTGGACAACGTGTTGCTGAGGCTTCGGTCAGTCAAAGAAGGAGCGGTGGAGAAGGTGGCCGTCTGACCGATGCATTCAGACAATTTTTTAGTCCGCAGCCCCAAGTTATGATCAGTTCCAGCAACCATCGCCAGCATCTGTTTTACATAGTGCAGGAATACCTAGGGGCAAGATCTGACCTGGACACCTTTCTCACCGAAAATCCTCTGGGTTACTGGGTCTTGAGGATGGATCACTGGCCAGAGCTAGCACAGTATGCAATTGAGCTACTGGCCTGTACTGCATCCAGCGTTTTTTCGGAATGCACATTCAGTGCTGCTGGAGGCTTTGTAACCGATCACAGAGTGTGCCTGTACACCGACTCGGTCGATCGACTGACCTTCATAAAAATGAATCAGTCTTGGATCACCACCAGCTACCAAGCACCTGATGCTGATGTAACCGAATATTTTTTTGAAATGTCAGATCCCTTCAAGACTTTCTATGCTGATGCTGAGTGACTATCCTCTTCCTCCTCAATGATCATGCTGATAGCTTGTAAGAATATTTTTGGTTCTGGGCGCCGCCAAGCAGTGGCTAAGGCCCATTTTTTTAGCCCCTGTTTAACAGAGGCGTGTAATTACAATTTTTGATGCAATATTTTGCAAGGAGGGTTCGTTGCTGCACTCAACTAGAGTATATGTGAGGGGTTGCAGTGTTGTGGCACCAGCACCAGTGCCTAAGGCCCAATTTTTCAGCCCCTGTTTAACAATAAACATTTCATAATCCAATTTAAATATGGTATATTTTTTACCTCCACTACCCAAGCGCTTCATTTAAAGTCCCAACTTCCCCTTTTTTATTTACCGATTACCGGGAAGGGAGGCACTTAACTGTGCCTCATTTAAAGTCCCAAAACCCTCCATATTTTACAAGAATATGTAGGTGTAAAACATCCATAAAAACAGTTCGCCGTCCGGCGTTGCATGCACCCGTTCACATCAAGGTCGCAATGACGTCAGCGTGTCAACCTTCCAACCTCGCCAGCCGGCGAACTGTTTTTATGGATGTTTTACACTACATATTCTTGTGTGTAAGTGCAATTCCTTTTATTTAATAAAATTTGTTAAGCGGATTCACACTATGGCAAGTTTTCTTTTACCTCCATGATCCTGAGCCTGAGTTGGTTTATGGTCCATCATCTGCTGTACTTCCAAGCCCACGTTGGGCACAGAGAAGTAGCGCCATTGGTTTGGCGCCTGGATCTCCAGTTTACACACAGGCTTACTCAGCTTACCTTCTGGTAAGCGCGAAATCTATGTGGTGGTGGATCACAATGAGTGGTGCTTTTTATCCCATGTTTTCTACATAGCCTTCACTGGGAATAACTGAGGGATTTGTGTCTTTTGTGTTTGGACTTTTTTTGTCTTTATGGATGATTTTCCTCATTAGTGCCCTGCAGGTGCTGCAGCTGGTTGTTAATTATGAAAACACTCCCATTAGATTCACTTTCCCTAATGGAAACACACAGGGATTTCTTCAGAATAAGAAAAGGTAGGAATCTGTAACAAAGTTTGTTAAATAAAATGGTACTGTACGTAGATCACCCAGAGGGGAGTGTTTTTTTTCTCAACAAAAGTGGAGTTACTCTCTAAAAGTACTTTTTAGTACTGACTAGTAATCCTTGCATTAGGAGAATTTTTCCAGATCAACAGTCCTGAACAAAATAAATAAATATGATGAACACATTATTATTCACTTTAAACATTCCCTTTAGCTTATTGGCTGCCAACTACCTGCTGTCATTTTGCATAAGTTGGTTAAGTCACATGCACTAATAACACGCACAATACAGAACTTTCACGTATTCCGATCACGCCATCGGGAGAATTCCATAAATCCTTACCAACACTTTTCCGGTGATATGACCCTTTAAAATGGTCTGTGCCAGATTCAAAAATCCCTGTCACCAATTTCAGTAACTTTACCATCATATGCAGCTAATTCAGGTAGTTATTAAAGTGGTTGTAAAGTCACTGTGCATAATTACTGGAACCCCCTCTGTTATAGCAAGCTATGTTGAACAGTGTATGTGTTTGTTTAAAATTATGCAGCCAAATACCTTATTGCAGAGCGCTGCTGTCCTTCCCCATTCTGAGGACTACACTGGAAGGGATGAGAGTCCACTCTGACGTTAGCTAGGAGGAGATTGGTGGGAGGTCACATGACTGCACAGCAGCACTCTGAAATAAGGTGTTTCGCTGCATCATTTTAAACAAACACATACACTGTGCAACATAGCTTGCTATAACAAAGGGGGTTCCAGTAATTATGCTCAGTGAATTTACAGCCACACAATATAGCAGCAGGAGGGGAGGGGTGGGGCGTGGAGCAGATCTGCACTCACATCACTGACTATTGAGCTGACAGGCAGAGAGTGAGGGGGAAAGACTACAGGATGACAGAGGCATGTAAACTGACCATGGTATCGTGGATCAGCAGCCATAATTACCGCGGTCAGCACACTTTGGGGGACACAGGAACAGGCAAGATCAGCCAGGTATTTTAAGGCATAGAATTGGACAAATGACACTCCAGAAGCACTATGCAGTATATCTTGCTTTAACCACTTGCCGTCCAGCCGCCATCATTATACTGTGGCAAGTTGGCTCGTTCCCGCAAATCACCTTAGGTGTACGTTGGCTCCTTTAAGAGCCATAGCAGGCGGGGGACCCGATGCGCGTGGCCAGTGGCCGAGGTGTCCTCTTGCCACCTGCGATCGCGAGAAAGAGAGCCAGAACAGGGATCTGTCAATGTAAACAGACAGATCCCCATTCTGACAGGGAAGGAGAGAGAGATCTGCTGTTCCTAGTGATTAGGAACAGCGATCTCTCTCCTCCTCCAGTCAGTCCCATCCCCCCACAGTTAGAAACACCTGCCAGGGAACATATTGAACCCTTTTTTTGCTCCCTAGCGTTAACCTCTTCCCTGCCAGTGACATTTACACAGTAATCAGTGCATTTTTATAGCACTGATTGCTGTATAAATGTCAACGGTCCCAAAAAAGTGTCCGATCTGTCCGCCGCAATGTTGCAGTCCTGTTAAAAATCGCAGATCGCCTCCATTACTTGGGATAGGCAGTGTATTTATGTGCACATGGGTGTATGTGTTTATATATATATATATATATATATATATATGTATGTGCGGGTATACATGCTTTACATATATTTTATGTTTGTTATTTTAGGTATGTTGCTGGTTTTTGTATTAAATTTTACTTCACTATACATATATTATGCATATATCATATTATACTATACATAAATACTATATGTATATTTTAACCAGTTGCCGACCGCCGCACGACGATGTACGTCGGCAGAATGGCACGGGCAGGCAAAAGGACTTACAGGTACGTCCTTGCCTGCCTGCGGGGGGGGTCCGATCGGACCCCCCCCCCGTGCCTGCGGCGGTCGGCAAATCTTCCTCGGCGATCGGAGGTGAGGGGGAGGCCATCCATTCATGGCCCCCCCTCGCGATCGCTAACAGCCAATGGGATCATTTCCCTGCCTCTGTATTGTACACAGAGGCAGAGGAAATGATGTCATCTCTCCTCGGCTCGGCATTTTCCGTTCCGGCGCCAAGGAGAGAAGACTGTAATGTGAGTGCACAACACACACACATACAGTAGAACATGCCAGGCATACATTACACCCCCGATCACCCCCCAATCACCCCTCCCCTCCCCCTGTCACACTGACACCAAGCAGTTTTTTTTTTTTTTTTCTGATTACTGCATTGGTGTCAGTTTGTGACAGTTAGTGTGGTAGGGCAGTTAGTGTTAGCCCCCTTTAGGTCTAGGATACCGCCTTAACCCCCCCAATAAAGTTTTAACCCCTTGATCACCCCCCCGTCGCCAGTGTCACTAAGCGATCATTTTCTGATCGCTGTATTAGTGTCACTGGTGACGCTAGTTAGGGAGGTAAATATTTAGGTTCGCCGTTAGCATTTTATAGCGACAGGGACCCCCATATACTATCTAATAAATGTTTTAACCCCTTGATTGCCCCCTAGTTAACCCTTTCACCACTGATCACCGTATAACTGTTACGGGTGACGCTGGTTAGTTCGTTTATTTTTTATAGTGTCAGGGCACCCGCCGCTTATTACCTAATAAAGGTTTAGCCCCCTGATCGCCCGGCGGTGATATGCGTCGCCCCAGGCAGCGTCAGATTAGCGCCAGTACCGCTAACACCCACGCACGCAGCATACGCCTCCCTTAGTGGTATAGTATCTGAACGGATCAATATCTGATCCGATCAGATCTATACTAGCGTCCCCAGCAGTTTAAGGTTCCCAAAAAGCAGTGTTAGGGGGATCAGCCCAGATACCTGCTAGCACCTGCGTTTTGCTCCTCCGCCCGGCCGAGCCCAGCCCACCCAAGTGCAGTATCTATCGATCACTGTCACTTACAAAACACTAAACGCATAACTGCAGTGTTCGCAGAGTCAGGCTTGATCCCTGCGATCGCTAACAGTTTTTTTGGTAGCGTTTTGGTGAACTAGCAAGCACCAGGCCCAGGCAGCGTCAGGTTAGTGCCAGTAATGCTAACACCCACGCACGCACCGTACACCTCCCTTAGTGGTATAGTATCTGATCGGATCAATATCTGATCCGATCAGATCTATACTAGCATCCCCAGCAGTTTAGGGTTCCCAAAAACGCAGTGTTAGGGGGATCAGCCCAGATACCTGCTAGCACCTGCGTTTTGCCCCTCCACCCAGCCCAGTCCACCCAAGTGCAGTATCGATTGATCACTGTCACTTACAAAACACTAAACACATAACTGCAGCGTTCGCAGAGTCAGGCCTGATCCCTGCGATCGCTAAGTTTTTTTGGTAGCGTTTTGGTGAACTGGCAAGCACCAGCGGCCTAGTACACCCCGGTCGTAGTCAAACCAGCACTGCAGTAACACTTGGTGATGTGGCGAGTCCCATAAGTGCAGTTCAAGCTGGTGAGGTGGCAAGCACAAGTAGTGTCCCGCTGCCACCAAGAAGACAAACACAGGCCTGTCGTGCCCATAATGCCCTTCCTACTGCATTCGCCAATCCTAATTGGGAACCCACCACTTCTGCAGCGCCCGTACTTCCCCCATTCACATCCCCAACCAAATGCAGTTGGCTGCATGAGAGGCATTTTCTTTATGTCCTCCCGAGTACCCCTACACAACAAACACCCCCAAAAAAGATGGTGTCTGCAGCAAGCGCGGATATAGGCGTGACACCCGCTATTATTGTCCCTCCTGTCCTGACAATCCTGGTCTTTGCATTGGTGAATGTTTTGAACGCTACCATGCACTAGTTGAGTATTAGCGTAGGGTACAGCATTGCACAGACTAGGCACACTTTCACAGGGTCTCCCAAGATGCCATCGCATTTTGAGAGACCCGAACCTGGAACCGGTTACAGTTATAAAAGTTAGTTACAAAAAAAAGTGTAAAAAAAAAAAAATATATATACAGGTAAAAGCCAGTAAATTAGAATATTTTGAAAAACTTGATTTATTTCAGTAATTGCATTCAAAAGGTGTAACTTGTACATTATATTTATTCATTGCACACAGACTGATGCATTCAAATGTTTATTTCATTTAATTTTGATGATTTGAAGTGGCAACAAATGAAAATCCAAAATTCCGTGTGTCACAAAATTCGAATATTACTTAAGGCTAATACAAAAAAGGGATTTTTTAGAAATGTTGGCCAACTGAAAAGTATGAAAATGAAAAATATGAGCATGTACAATACTCAATACTTGGTTGGAGCTCCTTTTGCCTCAATTACTGCATTAATGCGGCGTGGCATGGAGTCGATGAGTTTCTGGCACTGCTCAGGTGTTATGAGAGCCCAGGTTGCTCTGATAGTGGCCTTCAACTCTTCTGCGTTGTTGGGTCTGGCATTCTGCATCTTCCTTTTCACAATACCCCACAGATTTTCTATGGGGCTAAGGTCAGGGGAGTTGGCTGGCCAATTTAGAACAGAAATACCATGGTCCGTAAACCAGGCACGGGTAGATTTTGCGCTGTGTGCAGGCGCCAAGTCCTGTTGGAACCTGAAATCTCCATCTCCATAGAGCAGGTCAGCAGCAGGAAGCATGAAGTGCTCTAAAACTTGCTGGTAGACGGCTGCGTTGACCCTGGATCTCAGGAAACAGAGTGGACCGACACCAGCAGATGACATGGCACCCCAAACCATCACTGATGGTGGAAACTTTACACTAGACTTCAGGCAACGTGGATCCTGTGCCTCTCCTGTCTTCCTCCAGACTCTGGGACCTCGATTTCCAAAGGAAATGCAAAATTTGCTTTCGTCAGAAAACATGACTTTGGACCACTCAGCAGCAGTCCAGCTCTTTTTTTCCTTAGCCCAGGTGAGACGGTTTTCGCGCTGTTTCTTGGTCAACAGTGGCTTGACACGAGGTATGCGGCAGTTGAAACCCATGTCTTTCAAGCGTCTCTTGGTGGTGGATCTTGAAGCACTGACTCCAGCAGCTGTCCACTCCTTGTGAATCTCCCCCACATTTTTGAATGGGTTTTTTTTCACAATCTTGACTAGGGCGCGGTGATCCCTATCGCTTGTACACTTTTTCTGACCACAGTTTTTCCTTCCCTTTGCCTCTCTATTAATGTGTTTGGACACAGAGCTCTGAGAACAGCCAGCCTCTTCAGCAATAACCTTTTGTGTCTTTCCCTCCTTGTGCAATGTGTCGATGGTCGCCTTTTGGACAGCTGTCAAATCTGAAGTCTTCCCCATGTTTGTGTAGGCTTCAGAACTGGACTGAGAGACCATTTAAAGCCCTTTGCAGGTGTTTTGAGTTAATCAGCTGATTAGTTTGTGGCACCAGGTGTCTTCAAAATTTAACCCTTACACAATATTCGAATTTTGTGACACACGGAATTTTGGATTTTCATTTGTTGCCACTTCAAATCATCAAAATTAAATGAAATAAACATTTGAATGCATCAGTCTGTGTGCAATGAATAAATATAATGTACAAGTTACACCTTTTGAATGCAATTACTGAAATAAATCAAGTTTTTCAAAATATTCTAATTTACTGGCTTTTATCTGTATATAAAAAAAAAAAAATAGTTGTCATTTTATTGTTCTCTCTCTCTGTATTCTCTCTCTATTGTTCTGCTCTTTTTTACTGTATTCTATTCTGCAATGTTTTATTGTTATTATGTTTTATCATGTTTGCTTTCCAGGTATGCAATTTTTTATACTTTACCGTTTACTGTGTTTTATTGTTAACCATTTTTTTGTCTTCAGGTACGCCATTCACGACTTTGAGTGGTTATACCAGAATGATGCCTGCAGGTTTAGGTATCATCTTGGTATCATTCTTTTCAGCCAGCGGCCGGCTTTCATGTAAAAGCAATCCTAGTGGCTAATTAGCCTCTAGACTGCTTTTACAAGCAGTGGGAGGGAATGCCCCCCCCACCATCTTCCGTGTTTTCCTCTGGCTCTCCTGTCTCAACAGGGAACCTGAGAATGCAGACGGTGATTCAGCCAGCTGACCATAGAGCTGATCAGAGACCAGAGTGGCTCCAAACATCTCTATGGCCTAAGAAACCGGAAGCTACGAGCATTTCATGACTTAGATTTCGCCGGATGTAAACAGCGCCATTGGGAAATTGGGAAAGCATTTTATCACACCGATCTTGGTGTGGTCAGATGCTTTGAGGGCAGAAGAGAGATCTAAGGTCTAATAGACCCCAATTTTTTTCAAAAAAAAAAAGAGTACCTGTCACTACCTATTGCTATCATAGGGGATATTTACATTCCCTGAGATAACAATAAAAATGATTTAAAAAAAAAAAAATGAAAGGAACAGTTTAAAAATAAGATAAAAAAGCAAAAAAATAATAAAGAAAAAAAAAAAGCACCCCTGTCCCCCCCCCCCGCCCTCGCGCTAAGGCGAACGCAAGCGTTGGTTTGGCGTCAAATGTAAACAGCAATTGCACCATGCATGTGAGGTATCACCGCGAAGGTCAGATCGAGGGCAGTAATTTTAGCAGTAGACCTCCTCTGTAAATCTAAAGTGGTAACCTGTAAAGGCTTTTAAAAGCTTTTAAAAATGTATTTATTTTGTTGCCACTGCACGTTTCTGCGCAATTTTAAAGCATGTCATGTTTGGTATCCATGTACTCGGCCTAAGATCATCTTTTTTATTTCATCAAACATTTGGGCAATATAGTGTGTTTTAGTGCATTCAAATTTTAAAAAGTGTATTTTTTCCCAAAAAAATGTGTTTGAAAAATCGCTGCGCAAATACTGTGTGAAAAAAAAAATGAAACACCCACCATTTTAATCTGTAGGGCATTTGCTTTAAAAAAATATATAATGTTTGGGGGTTCAAAGTAATTTTCTTGCAAAAAAAATAATTTTTTCATGTAAACAAAAAGTGTCAGAAAGGGCTTTGTCTTCAAGTGGTTAGAAGAGTGTATGATGTGTGACATAAGCTTCTAAATGTTGTGCATAAAATGCCAGGACAGTTTAAACCCCCTCCAAATGACCCCATTTTGGAAAGTAGACACCCCAAGCTATTTGCTGAGAGGCATGTCGAGTCCATGGAATATTTTATATTGTGACACAAGTTGCGGGTAAGAGACAAATTTTTTTTTTTGTTTTTTTGCACAAAGTTGTCACTAAATGATATATTGCTCAAACACGCCATGGGAATATGTGAAATTACACCCCAAAATACATTCTGTTGCTTCTCCTGAGTACGGGGATACCACATGTGTGAGACTTTTTGGGAGCCTAGCCGCGTACGGGACCCCGAAAACCAAGCACCGCCTTCAGGCTTTCTAAGGGCGTAAATTTTTGATTTCACTCTTCACTGCCTATCACAGTTTCGGAGGCAATGAAATGCCCAGGTGGCACAAAACCCCCCAAATGACCCTATTTTGGAAAGTAGACACCCCAAGCTATTTGCTGAGAGGTATAGTGAGTATTTTGCAAACCTCACTTTTTGTCACAAAGTTTTGAAAATTGAAAAATGAAAAAAAAAAAAGTTTTTTCTTGTCTTTCTTCATTTTCAAAAACAAATGAGAGCTGCAAAATACTCACCATGCCTCTCAGCAAATAGCTTGGGGTGTCTACTTTCCAAAATGGGGTCATTTGGGGGGGGGGGGCTGTGCCACCTGGGCATTCCATGGCCTCCGAAACTGTGATAGGCAGTGAAGAGTGAAATCAAAAATTTACACCCTTAGAAATCCTGAAGGCAGAGATTGGTTTTCGGGGCCCCGTATGCGGCTAGGCTCCCAAAAAGTCCCACACATGTGGTATCCCCATACTCAGGAGAAGCAGCTAAATGTATTTTGGGGTGCAATTCCACATATGCCCATGGCCTGTGTGAGCAATATATCATTTAGTGACAACTTTTTGTAATTTTTTTTTTTTTTTTTTGTCATTATTCAATCACTTGGGACAAAAAAAAATTAATATTCAATGGGCTCAACATGCCTCTCAGCAATTTCCTTGGGGTGTCTACTTTCCAAAATGGGGTCATTTGGGGGGGTTTTGTACTGCCCTGCCATTTTAGCACCTCAAGAAATGACATAGGCAGTCATAAACTAAAAGCTGTGTAAATTCCAGAAAATGTACCCTAGCTTGTAGACGCTATAACTTTTGCGCAAACCAATAAATATACACTTATTGACATTTTTTTTACCAAAGACACGTGGCCGAATACATTTTGGCCTAAATGTATGACTAAAATTGAGTTTATTGGATTTTTTTTATAACAAAAAGTAGAAAATATCATTTTTTTTTCAAAATTTTTCGGTCTTTTTCCGTTTATAGCGCAAAAAATAAAAACGGCAGAGGTGATCAAATACCATCAAAAGAAAGCTCTATTTGTGGGAAGAAAAGGACGCAAATTTTGTTTGGGTACAGCATTGCATGACCGCGCAATTAGCAGTTAAAGCGACGCAGTGCCAAATTGTAAAAAGTGCTCTGGTCAGGAAGGGGGTAAATCCTTCCGGGGCTGAAGTGGATACTATACATATTCTAGGCTGGCTTGTTGTCGGTCTTAGTGTAGAATCTTTTTTCTTTTTTTTTTTTTGGGGTTAGTTGAAATTAATGGCAATAAGTGATAATTTTTTCCTCCCACTTCCCTCTCTCCTTCTCTCCCTCTTTCCCCCTCCCCCCTCCCTAGACCCTTTTTTAGTGTTGGCCACGGCCGACAAGCAACCACTTTTTGTACCCCATAGGCATTGGGAAAGCTGCATCAATTGATGTTCGGAGCTGTTTTTTTTAACCAGATTCCCCCTACCTAGGTGTTGGACTACAGCACCAAGCGGTCATTAACTAACTGTTGGTAACTAAATTTTTAAGCGTTTTTTCTTTGTTATATGTGGGTAAAGGCCTGATCTGGTTACTCTCTAGTTTTGGAGATGCCACCACATGAGGGCAGGATCAATACCCTTTTGTCATCATGGGTATTGTTTATTGGTTTTGCTTGGGTATATGTTTTTTATGGTTTTTTGTTTTTTTTTGAATGATTGGTCATACATTGGTTACGCTTTTACTAGTTATAGACTCCTTGAATCGATTCTGCTCCTGAGATGTACATCAGGATGTACACCTAGGCTAAATCCGTTCTTTACTTCTCCCTTTTTATTTATAACTCATTGTACAATGACACCACGTGATATTCCCGCTTTCAGGATATTATCCTGGAATGTTCGGGGACTCAATTCTAAATTTAAGAGGGCGGTACTTTTTAGATACCTTAAATTACATTCTCCACATATGGTGCTTCTTCAGGAAACACATCTCATGAGCAGCAAGTGTTCAGCATTAAAAAAGCCATGGATTCAGCAAGCCTTTCGCTCTTCTTATTCTACATATGCAAGAGGAGTATTGATATTAATCAGTAAATCTTTTCCATGTGTAATGGAACAGGTCCATACTGATCCTCAGGGCAAATATGTAATAGTATTCCCGGTGTGAGGGAATCGGTATATAGTAGCAGGGGTGTATATTCCCCCTCCTTTTTCTTTGTCCACCCTATATTCAATTTTGGAGCAAGTAATTCCTTATTATCCGGCAAAACTGTTACTTATGGGTGATTTCAATGCCATTATGGCCCCCCGACCCAGATAGACCTGTTCCCCCGGAACAATTCTCTATAGATCTACTCTCTTGGGCTCAACAGAGGTTTGGAGGTGGAAACATCCTGAGACTAGAGCCTATTCCTGTTTTTCTGCCACTTACAAAACCTCTTCTTGTATTGACCTCGCTTTTGCTAACCCGACTATGTTGTCTGATGTACTGGATGCATCATATCTACCCAGCGGGCTCTCAGACCATTCGCCGTTGCTTCCTAATATTCATTCCCCATCCTCTAGAACTGCAGCTTTATGGCGTTTGGGAGCCCACTGGCTTTCTCATATCGACCTGATGACCATTATCTCACCACGATTGGTGGAATATTGGGAGTTTAATGAGGGATCCTCTTCTATTGCAATAATATGGGACGCCTTCAAGGCCTTCACTAAAGGACAATATATCTCCTCTATTGCTGGGATTCATAAGGAACAGGCTGCCGTTGCGACAGTGTTACAGCTAGCTGTACAACGTCAGTCTGATATCTACATTACTGACCCTACTGACACTCATTTTGACTCCTTGAATGCTGCAAAACGTGAGCTACAGCTCCATCTCACAGAGATCACTAGACTAGATCTACATCAGAATAAACAAAGGTTCTTTGAACAGGGAGACCGTAATGGTCGTCTTCTGGCGATGTTGGCACAGTCTGATTATTCTCCAACAACGATTTCCAGAGTGGTGTCTGCCTCAGGGGTATCGGTTTCTTCATTACCAGATATACTAGAGGCTTTCCGTCAATATTATAGTTCCCTTTATACCTCTGTGTTGCCTTCTGATTTTCAGCCCAAGGATTTGGCATCCTGGCTAGACCCACTGGTACTTTGCTGGCTTTCAGATGAAGAAAGAGAGTCTTTGGTGGGGAAGTCTCCGGGTCCAGATGGCCTTCCCATAGAGTTTTATAGGACCCATGGGAAACTATTAGCCCCCAGGCTAGCACAACTGTATTCTCAATGCTTGACTGATGGTCCCCTCCCAACTTCCATGAGCCATGCCCATGTTACATTAATTCATAAAGCTCCAAAAGATCCTACCTTGTGTGCCTCCTATAAGCCAATTGCCTTACTTAATACAGATTTTAAAATTCTGACTAAACTACTTACCACCAGATTATAGCCATTATTACCATCTGTTGTAGAAATCGACCAAACTGGCTTTATGGCCAATAGGTCAACCAATGTAAATTTGAGGCATTTGTATACATGCAAAACATTTGAATGGGGGTACTGGGGTAGAAGTCCCTTCTATTTCCTATAGACTCTGCGGCCCGTGCCACTGCTTATACTGATACTCCCCTGAGATGGGTGGAGCACTTTAAATATCTGGGGGTGGTGGTTTCCAGACAGGTTTCGGACTACGTATCCCTAAATTTAACACCTGAGATCCAGGAGACTCAACGGCTGAAGGCATGGGAGTCACTACCCCTTTCATTGTTAGGACGCATAAATCTAATAAAAATGAATGTATTACCTAAATTTACATATCTATTTCGACACTCTCCGCAGTGGTTCCCTAAATCATGTTTCGCACGGCTGCATCGTATTCTCTCAGCATTTATATGGAGATCAAAGCCCCCTAGGTATAGCTGGGCGACATTGATACGCCCGGCCTCCCAGGGTGGCCTGGCATGTCCAGATTTCTATAAATGCTATTTAGCCTCTCAGCTAGTAACTGTGGCCTGGTGGTTTAATTCAGATACCTCTAATTCTGCTACTCAGGTAGCAGCAGCAGTGTTGGGATCCTTGGAGGCGTTGAAATTTTTTATTTTTTGGGGCCTCCATGCTCCATATTCATTGACACCGTCTATGTGTACTACGCGACACGCATGGGGAGAGAGTCTTAAAATTGAACAATATCCCTTACAGGCAATCTTGCCCAATGCTTCCCTTTGGTTAAATCCCACTCTGGAGCATTTCCATACATTGCCCGACCCTTATGCTTGGACTAAATTTAAGGTAAAAACAGTGGCTCAGATTATCTTGGATGAATCCTTGATTCCATTTTCCAAACTGATCTCCGACTTTAATATCCCTCAGCTGTACTCTTTTCATTTTCTTCAACTCTCCCATGCCTTCAGTTGTCAATTCTCTGGCTCCTCTCCACAGCTAGTTCAATCTGCCTTAGGCTCGATTCACACCTATGCATGTTGCTTTTGAACGTTTTTGGAGTTTTTTTTGTCATGCTTGCCACGTTTTTGAGCAGCGTTTTTGTAGCGGTTTTACAGCGCTTTTGCGGCGTTTTTTCCTGTGTTTTTGCCACGTTTTGCGTTTTTTTTTTTTTTTTACAGTTTTTTTTTAGACTGTATACAGTCTAAAAAAAAAAAAAAAAAAACGCCAAAAACGCATCAAAAACGCTGCAAAAACACTGTAAAAACGCTGCAAAAATGGTGCACTTGCGTTTTTGATGCTGGTCCATTGAATTCTATTACATGCAAAACGCTGCATTTTGCATGAAAAAAAGTCCCTGACCCTTTCCAAAAATGCAGAGGTACAAAAAGGCATTGATGTGAACATGTTCTATAGCAACCCATGTTAAAAAAATTCCCGTGCATTTCTACAAAATGCAAAATGCATCAAAAAACGCGCTAGTGTGAATGGAGCCTAAGAGAAGCTTCTTAGGTTGGACTGTACAAAGAATGCCGCCTCTAATGCCGCGTACACACGGTCGGACTTTTCGTCTACAAAAGTCCAACGGATGCCGACGGACTAAAGCTGGCTGGTAATCCGATCGTGTGTGGGCTTCTCCGGACTTTCAGCAGACTTTTTCAGCCTCAAATCCGACGGACTTTAGATTTGAAACATGCTTCAAATCTTTACGTCGTAACTACGACGGACCCCGAAATCCGCTCGTCTGTGTGCTAGTCCGACGGACAAAAACCCATGCTAGGGCAGCTATTGGCTACTGGCTATGAACTTCCTTATTTTAGTCCGGTGTACGTCATCACGTACGAATCCGTCGGACTTTTGTGTGGTCGTGTGTAGGCAAGTCCGTTCGTTAGAAAGTCTGCTGCAAGTCCGCCGAAAGTCCGCCGGAAGTCTGTCGGACAGGCTGTCGGACTTTTGTAGACGAAAAGTCCGACCGTATGTACGCGGCATAAATTGTATTTCCATTTAACAACTGTTTCTCTTCCAAATTTAGAGAAACTAAGACTTAAATGGTCTAAGGATATTCCCGAACTTGACAATGACGACTGGGATGACATATGGGACTCTCCTTTTAACTCTCTTGTCTCCTTGAGAGACCGACTGATTCAGTTCAAGATAGTTCACAGGGCATATTACACCCCTCATATATTATATAAAATCAATAAAATAAAAAATGTAGCGCATAATAAATAAATGTGTAATAAAAGACTTAAAAAATTCCTTGCTTCTACTTCAGTCAGGAAAAAGTGATGATGTAACATCAGCCCAAATGGCATGTGATAAACATAAAGTCAATATAAATTATATATGTGAGGGATGTAATGTCACACTGCACAAAATTGTGGATGTACTTCAGGGGGTGATGGTATTCAAGTAGTTGGCAGAAGTTTGACTTCACAAAGAAGGGACACATCAACCAGATGAGGCGTGGAGAGGGACGTCCTATCGCTCGAATCCTCTAGGCTGGACTCTGCATGGATCTCTAGGGGCCACCAGGTAGGTCCTCACAGCAGGCAACCAGAATATGGATCAGATAGGCAAAGACATCACTTGTGGAGCTGAAGTAAACACTTGACCTCATTCAGAGAGTATGTGGAAAGAAAAAATATGCCTCCACATGGTGCAGATAAAAGGGGGGGTGTTTTTTATTTATAAAAAAAACTTTTTTTACAATAAAAACGTGATCACAATGAAATAAAAGAAATGGGCAAAATGGAGGATGATGAATGAGACTGACGCATTTCGACCTAGGGGTCTTCAACAGGGGCATAGACCATCCACTCCAGGTTGCCTGTATTTATAAATAAAATGTCTAAGAAGAACCAATTACAATAAATGCAAATCAAGCCTTTTCATTGGATGAATGTAGTCACATGGTTATGCTTGGAATGGCAAAACAGGGAAGTAATTGCTCAATTCAATTGGACCTGTACAGTCATCTGATATTACCCTGAATAACAGAGGCAAATTAGAACCAATCACTGACGACCCCAGAAATAACCAAAAAATCTAACGGCCAATAGTGGGTTGGCTGCATAGTGAAACTTCCTGCTCAGGAAACCCCACTGCTGACAGTAGAAAGTGACTTATGATAATGATGGTGTCAGGGGCCAATCCAGCCTTAGGAGTTGTGTGTCAGGCGGCCAATCAGCTAGCCGGCTGAGAATCCCGCTCTGACGGCTGCCGACCCACGTGTCGAACGGGGGGGATGACGTCACGCCCGAAGGCGCGCCCAGCATCCCTCACCCACGTGGATCAGGCAGCCAATCAGAGAGCCGGCTGAAAGTCGTGCTGCGACGGCCGCCGATCCGCATGTCAAACGGAGGGAAGTGACGTCGCGCCTGGAAGCGCGCCAAATGTCCGACCCTCATCACGTGACCTGCAATGGTGGCCTCGCAGGACCAAGAAGAAATGGGATCCCGCGAATTGCGGAATACATCTTCTATGGTTGAGCTGCACATATGAACCAAAAGTATACAAAACGGTCACATGACAGAAAGTATCTCAATGGAAGAAATGGCTAAGCGACACTAAATAACACAAGAAAGGACCTCAATCGTAGTAGTCTAAAAATAAAAATGCATATGAAAATGAAAGTTAACACTAGGTATATATAAAAAATATATATAATTGAGGGAAATAAATGATAAATTCCTAAATGAATAAATTCATATGACTAGAATATATGGAATCTAGGACTATTGTAAAAAATAGGTATATAAGGAACCATCCACCCTAACAGACCTTGGAGTAGGGACGGATAGTTAGGGAAGAAAGGCAGGGGGGGAAAGAAAATGAAAAATGAAATAAGTGAGAAAATATTCAAGATTGATTGATAAAAGAGTTGAGGTCCCACTCCACGTTCAACCCGAACGGGAAGTAGGACCTCAACTCATATATCCAGTAAGTCTCGAGGCGCGAAACGCCCCGAAGACGTGACTCACCTCTCCAGTGAGGGACAAACCTATCAATCACTTGAAATAGGGTCCCGGTAGGGTCTCTGTTGTGGCACTCTAAATAGTGACGGGGTACCGTATGTTTGCTTTTGCCCTTCTTAATCCCAGCCACATGCTCATTAACTCGGATGGAGAAAGTCCTAATGCTGCGGCCAACATACTGTTTATGGCAGGGACAGGTCACTAACTATACGATATATTGTGAAGAACAGGTAGTGAAATGCTTCATATGATATATACAAGAGGTGACGGTAGATTTGAAGGTGGTACTTTCACGTCTCCCTCCGGTATTATAAAAAAACGCTTTACATTTGCGGCAAGGGTAATAACCCTTGCATTCCTGAAAAAAGGAAACTTTCTTAGGGGGATCTATTATATTCAGAGCAATTTGTCCCTGGATGGACCGCACACCTCTAAAAACGACAGCTGCTTTTTCCGGTAAAACGGAACCTAGAAGCCTGTCGTTTAGGAGCACTCTCCAATGTTTCTTTAGAATTGCCCTAATCTGTTTAGACTGGGTGGAGTAAGTGGTAAAAAAAGACCATTTAAATTTAGGCTCTGAGGTGATTTTAGGGCGTTCTATTAAAGTAGAACTTCTTTCCGTGGATAGTGCCCTATTAATTTCTCCATCGAGAAGGTCTGAATCATAGCCCTTTTCGAGGAATCTCTCTCTAAGGACCTGTGATTGTGATAAAAAGTCAGAAGTTCTAGTGCACTTGCGCCTCGGTCTTAAAAATTGGCTCTGGGGCACAGACTTGAGCCACCGGTCCCGATGGCAACTGTCGACCGGAATGAATCCATTCCGGTCGGTCGCTTTAAAATAAGTACGGAACTCTAAATGTTGTTCCACTACAAAAATTTCCAAATCTAAAAAAATGTACCATAGTAGAGCTAGCCTCATAGCCGATACCCGATCACCATCCCATAGGAAGAGGATGTCGTCTAGGTACCTGGCCCAGAGTATCAACTCAGGTCTCTGTGCTGCATAGACGACATCCTCTTCCCACTGGGCCATGAAAAGGTTGGCGAGGCTGGGGGCAAATTTAGCCCCCATAGCCACGCCCCTCTTCTGCAGAAAAAACTGGTCTTGGAACCAGAAATAGTTATGTCTGGTGGCAAATTTTAGCAACTGCATAATGAAGTTGCGTTGTAAAGAGGAAAGTTTATTATTTCTGGATAGATGGTTCTCAACATTATCAAAGCCTAAATCGTGTGGTACGCAAGTATAAAGTGCCGCCACGTCGGCTGTAACCAGAAGCATTCCTTCACGAAATAGAACTGGCTCTATTAGTTTTATAGTGTCCCTAGTGTCTTTTAGATATAAGATAAGATAAGGGGTAGAGCAGACCAACGGCTGCAAATAGAAGTCAACGTATTTGCCAATACGAGCCGTAACCGGATTGATCTCGCTGACGATAGGTCAGCCAGGGGGGTTACTGGGGTCCTTATGGACTTTGGGGAGGTAGTATATAGCGGGAATGCGTGGAACCTGAGGAACTAAGAAACATTTCTCTTTTTTGTTTAGGATTTCCAATGCAAATCCCTCATCAATCAACTCCACTAGGGCCTTTTTAAAGGCCGCGGTGGGATTGGTAGGGATAGGACTATATGTATTAGAATCGTTAAGAATTTGGTTCATTTCTTGAAGATAGTCTGTCTTGTCCAAAACCACAATGCCTCCGCCCTTATCCACAGGGCGGATTATGAGGTTCTTTTTTTTCTATAGCATTCTGTTTTTATTGAAAAAAATTTTAAATTTACATAACAAACAAAGAAGAAAAAAAAAAAAAAAAAAAGTACCCCAGGAAGACGACAGATTTGTCGAAACGGCGTAGGGAGGAGCGGCGTGCTGACGTCACCACCATACCACGCTGAACCCGGAAGAAACGGGCAGCAGCTGAAGCCGGCCGGCGCTACATGTTTTTATAAGCGATCTTTACTGCACAAATTTGAGCGGATAAATCACGTTTGGATTGATTTCCTGGAGAGGTGGCTTCCGATCTGCGCACTGACAGAGACCCAGTGGCTGGGGGACACAGCCACATGTGTGCATGATCTCTGTGACAGGAGATCTTTGGATCTGGTAAGGGGCTTACCTTACTTGAGGTGGAGGATCTTCTCTCTATTTTAACATCACGCTCCCTACGGAGATAATCTTTATATCACTTGAAGGAAGGGTGTCTTTCTCCCTCTATCCAACCATTTTCTACACCCACAAGACCTACAGTTCATTTCAATCTATGACTAAATGGACTCTACTTAATCGTTTTTGTTTACTGAATGTTCCACTCATTTTTTTTGCATGCGATTCTTTTTTTTTGCATGCGATTTATGTGCATTTTTTTTTTTTTTTTTTTGTTATGAAACAATTCACTTGTGTTCATTCATAATTATGGTATTTTCAGTTAATATGATCATGTATTTGCACTAGCAGCGCAGCCTTTAAATTGTATAAAAAAAGAAAAGACTAGCATTAATCTCATCCAATGGGTGCCAATAAAAAAAAAAAAAAAAAGAAAAAAAAAAACATAAAACAAAGATATACCAACACACTGCAGGGGTCTCTGAAAAAAGAAGCAAAAAAAAAACATAAACAAACAAGGGAGAGACAACCCCTGGTCATACTCCAGACCCGTGATGGCAGACCCCGGAACCACAGACGTCCCGGTCACACTCCCCTACCCTCCCCACACTCAAGGGAGGCATGGTCCCAAAACATCCCCTGCACCAAGTTCCGCCACCACCGCCCAAGACCATACATCCCTAAACCCTAATAGGGATATCCCTGCCTTATTTTCTTTCATCCATTTAGATAAGATAAAATATATAATTTCCTACTCCCTTTCTTCAACTCCCACAGTAATATTAGCTATAATCACACAAAACACACACAGACACAACACAAAAAAAAAGTAAATGAAGAAAAAGGAAAAAAAAAAAAAAAAGACCATAATGTTCTGATTAAATCCACTGCCCAAAATAGTTGTTCAAACCAGGATCGCCTCGCTCTCCACTAGTTTCATATCCTACCTCCAAACCACATACAGATTCCGTAGTTCAGGGGATTCCCTTAGCACTTTCCAAGGAAGCCAAGTTTGATGACATTGTTCATACATGTCCAATTCCTGTGATAGAAGAGTCTCCATCCTTTCAATATGGTCCATCTCTGGAATCCAATCAGTCAGCGATGGAGCATGTGCCGACCGCCAATGGTGTGGTATTACTGCTCTTGCAGCTGTCAACCAGTGTCTTAAAAGGCCTTTTTTAATGCTTTTGTACGAGCCAGGTAAGATGGATAATAAAGTAATTTGAGGTGTGTTGGGAATAGTCACCCCAGTTGCACGGGTATGAAGCTGCAGTATCATGTCCCAAAAATTATGTACCAAAGGACATTCCCACCAAATATGTAATAAAGAACCTTTGGCAGAATGACAACGCCAACACAGGTCTGAAACATTTGGATATATCCGGTGAAGCAACAACGGACATCTATACCACCGAGAGAGAAGCTTAAAATTCGTCTCGTGAGCCTTGATTGCTAATGACAAACTATGTGTAAGAATAAACACTTTTTTCCATTCCTCTGGCTTAAGTTCAACATTCAAGTCCATTTTCCACTTATTTGTGAACTCCAGGAGACATGTATGGAGTCTAAGAATAAGAATATTTAAGAGTATTTTGTTGTAGCAAAAGAGACTCAAAGGTATCTGGCTCTCTATTAAACACATCTATAGAAGGAAAAGAAGAGAGAAAAGACGTTATTTGCCGATATTCCAACCAATGTTTAATTGATTGTTGCTGAGTAGGGATCAAATCTGAAAGCAATGGGAGATCTCCCTGATAAATAATTTGGGATATACGACGATTTGACTCCTTACTCCATACCAGAAAATGTCTCCGTGCCATTGCCGGTAAGAACCCTGGGTTACCAAACAGGGGTGTCATTAATCCCACTTTAGGCGAAAGTCCTAATTGGGTTTGTAGTTTATCCCAGGTACGCAATAAATGTGCTGTAAGAAAGGATACAGAGGAAGGTGGACCCCGGGCAGAGATATCTAGCCAGGGAAGCGCCTGGGGATCCAAGGGAGCAATTGACTGTTCTATGTGTACCCATTGTTTAAGATGAGAGTGATGGAACCAGTTTACTAGTCTAGTTAACACTGCTGCAGCATGGTAGTAGTATAGGTCGGGTGCCCCTGCGTCCCCTTTTGTTTTGGGGAGAGATAAAATTCTCCTTTGCAATCTAGGTCTATTACATCCCCAGATAAACCTTGTAAAGGTAGCTTGAAGAATGGTAAAAAAGGAACGGGGGACCGCTATAGGCATGATTTGGAAAAGGTAGAGAAAGTGTGGTATTATATCCATTTTTAAATTATTGATCCTCCCAAACCATGAGTAATGGACTCGGTCGTACTTCTTAATGTCCTGTATTCTACGCTGCATAAGAGGATAATAATTTTCTATATATAGCTTAGTAAGATCTTGTGGAATTTTTATGCCCAAGTACTGAAGTGTCGAAGTACAGATCTTAAATGGGAAATTATTCCCTAGAGCCTGAACTTGACGTAGTGATAGAGAGACATTGAGAATTTCTGAATTGGACAAATTTACTTTAAAATTGCTCAGAGCTCCAAAACGCTGAAATTCATACAGAATAGATGGCATGGAGACATGTGGGTTGGTAATATAGAGTAGCAGATCGTCAGCAAATACTGCCAGCTTCACCTCCTGTCCGTCTAATGGTATGCCTGAGATACAAGGATTTTGTCTAAGAGCAGTTACCAAATGTTCCATTACTAAAACAAACAAGAGGGGAAACAGCGGACATCCCTGACGTGTACCATTTTGAATAGGAAAGTTAGGGGATAACGATTGATTAATCCGTATTCTTGCTCTTGGCTTGGTATAGAGTGCCATAATTTTTCTTAACAGAATTGGTCCTAATCCTATTTGAATCAAAGTTTGTTCCAAAAACGGCCACCCAACCCGGTCAAATGCCTTCTCAGCATCCACAGAGAGAAGGCAAGTTGGTATCTTTGCTGACTGGGTGTATTCGATGAGTAAAAGAGATTTAAGCGTGTTATCGCGTGCTTCTCTCCCCTGTACAAACCCAACTTGATCTGTACCAAATTGAGAATATGGGATTGAAGACGTGAGGCAATCAATTTGGCATATATCTTGATATCTACCCCAATTAAGGATATAGGACGATAACTAGAACACAGGTTTAAATCCTTATCAGGTTTAGGAAGTAGTGAGATGTGCGCTTCTAATGTCTGGGGTACAAACCCCTTAATATCAGATATGCTATTAAACACTCGAAGCATAAATGGTGTAATAGAATCCTTATAGGTCTTATAAAATTTCGATGTAAAACCATCGGGGTCGGGACTTTTACCCGATGGTGTATTCTTAATCACTTCCAATAATTCCTCGAGTAAAAACGGGGAGTCCAAAGAATTCCCACTATTTTCATCTAATATTGGTATAGCAGTTTCAGATACATATTCCTGTATACGATGACCAAAAGAGTCTGGGTCGCAGGATGATGGGGGAGTAAGATTGTACAACGCTGTGAAATAATCACAGAATGCCTTTTGAAGAAGTATTGGATCTGAAGTAATTTCTCCAGATGGTAACGCAATGCTAGGTATAAAAGTCACTGGGGATCGGGGATGCAAAGACCTTGCAAGTGATTTCCCAGCCTTATCTCCCAGGGCATATTTATATTGACTTTTACAGTGGGAAACCTCCAAAGACTGCAGCAAAGATGATCGTACCAAAGATATATCAGCCAATAGCTCCGGAGTTGGGGTCTTTTTGTGTGAGATCTCCAACGCCCGAAGTTTTGACAGGTCGTCCTGTAAAGTTGCTGATCTTTCTTTTTTTAGGCGAGCTCCATGTTGGATAAATATTCCTCTTACTACTGCTTTCAAGGCCTCCCACTGTATAGGTAATGGGGTCTCGTCATGTTCATGGTCAGCGATAAAATTCTTGATCGCTGCCAAAACTGCCTGATGACATAATGGGTCTAGCATAAGGGTTTCGTTTAAACGCCATGACCAATCAGACCGTGGGGTCTGGGGAGGTTGTACTGTCAAAAAAAGAGGTGAGTGATCAGACCAGATGAAAGACCCAATGTCCATAATTGGGTTCCATTCTAATAGTTGTGTTCCTGTGAAAAAATAATCTAGCCTACAATAGGATTGGTGGACTGGGGAATAGTATGTATAATCCCGCTTTTTCGGATTTAGAATACGCCATATGTCAAGCAATCGGTGTCCAAACAACTCTCTTTTCAGAGCTCTCAACCAACTGTAGGAGATATTTGATCGCTGAGAGGAGGTGTCCAGTTGGGGTTCTAGAACCATATTAAAATCTCCTCCTACAAGGATTGTACCTTCTGCAAATTCTGTCAAGAGATGAAGATATTGTGTAATTGCCGTTATTTGATCATAATTAGGAATATAGAAATTGGCGATTGTATACACTCTATTCCACAGCCTGAATTTGAGAAAAAGATACCGGCCATTGGGGTCAGTCACATGCTCCAAGACCGATACTGGTAGACGTTTATGGATAGCGATGGAGACTCCCCTACTCTTGGAAGAGGACAAGGTACTATGAAACCAACTTGAATAGTATCTTCGTGAGCATGCTGGGATACAATTTGCTTTAAAATGGGTCTCTTGGAAAAGTATAATATCTACCCTAGCTTTATGTAGAGCATATAAAATTTGACCTCTTTTTGATTGTTTATTGATACCCTTAACGTTATATGAACAGAGTTTCAATGAGAATGGCGAAGACTGTTTAGTCATCATTTCCTGGCTTGTGACGAAAAAAAAGAAAAAAAAAAAAAAAAAAGAAAGAGAAAAGAGGAAAAAAGGTGAAAGGAAGAGACAAAAAATAAAATAATGAGAGAGATAACTCTCTCTTTGGATCTGGTCCAATACCAAATCCAACAAAAAAAAAATGAAATTAGTATGCTTTACAAAAAGTATAGCACACCACCACATAACTGAAAAAAAAAAAAACACACCTCAAACCAATCCCTACCAGAGGGCTGGCATACCTACGAGGGGGAAGTGGATACACACAGGGAAGGTCTCAAAGTGGGACCCGAGAGAAAAACCTGCTTTTATTGCGATCTATAATATATAAAAAAATGAACTCAAACTATTTCTGCACTCTAAAGAAGAGGAAGGGAAAGAAAAAAAAAATTGGTACTCATGCCTTTTATAGGGTATAAGGTTCTTTTTTTCACATAATGATTTTAGGCCGATCTTAATATCAGATTTAACACATAAGCGTTTCCTGCGCTCAGTTAATTTGTCCAAATCTTCCAAAACAAGATTTTTGAAGACCTGGATGGATGGTGCTAAAGTGCCTGGGGGATTAAATAAGGAAGGATTAGACCAGGGGTCTCAAACTGGCGGCCCTCCAGCTGTTGCAAAACTACAAGTCCCATCATGCCTCTGCCTATGGGATTCATGCTTGTAACTGTCAGCCTTGCAATGCCTCATGGGACTTGTAGTTTTGCAGCAGCTGGAGGGCCACCAGTTTGAGACCCTTGGATTAGACAATCCCGAATGAACAACGTCTGAATCAGAAGGACCTCCATCTGTCCGATGGGGAACCATGTTGTTGATAGAGGGCACAGAGGGAACTCTTATAGAAGAAACCCCTTGATGAGTGGAGGACAAGGATGGTCTGGTTAAAAAATGCTTTTGGATACTAAGCTTGCGTGTGAATTTAAGAACATCAATAAATGTAGAAAATGTATTGAGAGGTTTTGGGGGGACAAATTTAAATCTTCTATCCAGAACTGATTTTTCAGCTTCTGTCAATATGACGGAACTTAAATTGAAAATACCTGTCCCCTTTATGTTCTTTTTCTTTTGGCCTTGGACCCTCCTCCCCCCTCTGGTCCCTCTTTTCTTTCTAAATGTCCTAAGTGTCCCTCTGTGGCTCTCTGAAAATCCAAAGATTGACTAGGGCCAGGCCAGTTCTGGTTGTAATTGAATGGAGATCTATGATAGTAATCGTCTTCTCTCTCATAGTGAGAATATGTATCTCGATGTGTATAATAGGGAACATTATCTCTGAGAGGAGTGAACCGGTTACTAACCCGAATCGGGGTATGATAACTAATTTCCAAATTCTGGTGTTGTGGCGCTCAATAGCCCTGAAAAGGACCATGGTTTGAAGAGGGACCTCTTGGGTTGTTTCTCTGTTGTGAATCTATTGGGTGTCCTCTAGGTTGGCCTCTCCACCCCGAAGCCCCTCCCCTCGAATTCTGAGGTGGAGGAGGACCACGGTGAGGTCGGGGAGGCCCCTGTTCTAGGCCTTGTTTTTTCTGTATGGCCTCCTTAGATCCTGGTTTAAGGGATTAAGGGATGTTATACTTTTTTGTTTTTTGTTTCGTTGGTCCTTTTCTTCTTTTTCTAAAACATTTCTCAAGTTGGTGGATAGTGAAATGTATTCAGCAGAGGTTTTGTGGGGAATCAATTTATCTCTCAGCTCTATGAGAGACAACTTGATATTTTTCTTTTCAACTAGGAATCCAAGTAGTTTTATACCAACTTCATTGAAGTATTTATACCATGATTCCAAATCAAGTTCATCCTGTTGGGGATGAATGTCCCACCTGAGACCACGAGGGACCATCTGTTCCTTGATATATACTGTTCAAGGAAAGCTAAATCCCACTGGAGGTGAAGTTCGCTAATCATCAGGTTTTTAAGTCTGACGAACAGGCCGCCAATTTCTGAATCTGGATTTGTGCTGATAAAAATACCTTCCGTGTTAAGGGACCTAGAGGTCCTATATTCAAGCACATCCATGGAGACAGAAAAGTGCAGAAAATCAAATGCAGAAATAAATGTGAAAGCTGCAGTGTATATAAAGTCAAATAACAGTGAAAAGGTGCAAAGGAGACACTGCGCTAACTGGTGCAAACAAAGTGATCAGCTACATACAGTCTGACAAAAACCATGAATAAATAAAATGTAGCGCATAATAAATAAATGTGTAATAAAAGACAAAAAAATTCCTTGCTTGTACTTCAATCAGGAAAAAGTGATGATGTAACATCAGCCCAAATGGCATGTGATAAACATAAAGTCAATATAAATTATATATGTGAGGGATGTAATGTCCCACTGCACAAAATTGTGGATGTACTTCAGGGGGTGATGGTATTCAAGTAGTTGGCAGAAGTTTGACAAAGAAGGGACACATCAACCAGATGAGGCGATGATAGAAAAAAATGGTGTGTATAAAACTCTTACCAGATCCCGTGGATTCCCGTGTCAGCGACAGGGAATCGCATGAGCAGTCTGCCAACAAAGGCGTCAATCCAGACGCTGCCCCTGGTTGTTGACGATGTGGAGAGATCCCTGGAGACTTTACTCATATATTCTGGACCTGTCCAGCTATAGTGGGGTACTGGGAAGAGATACTAGCTTTTATATTCCAAATTACTTTTATCCCACTACAACGATCAATGGCAATATGCATTCTGGGTCTGATAGACCAATTTATTCCCATGGCAGCAGGGCGTACTTTGGTGGGGCTGCTTATGTTCTATGCTCATAAAGCTATAGCTCTTAGTTGGAAAAAAACTACCCCTCCATCACTGGCTATGTGGAAACAACTTATCAACAGCCTACCATTATATAAGGAAACATATATTAACCAGTTGCCGACCGCTGCACACCGATGTACGTCGGCACAATGGCACGGGCAGGCATAAGGGCTTACCTGTACGTCCCTGCCTGCCCGCGGGCGGGGGGTCCAGTAGGACCCCCCCCCGGTGCCTACGGTGGTCGGATTCTCGTCAGGAGCGATCCGAGGTGAGGGAGAGGCCACTGATTCATGGCCACCCCCTCACGATCGCTTCATCTGCTGCTGTAATGTAAACAGCGGCAGAGGAAGTGATGTCATCTTTCCTCGGGAAGCCTTTTCGTTCCGACTCCCGAGGAGAGAAGACATCCAAGTAAGTTTGTACCAACACTACACTTACAGTAAAACACGCAGGCACACTTTTCACCCCCCATCACCCCCCCGATCACCCCCCTGTACCCCCTGTCACAGTGACACCAATATCTGATCCAATCTATACTAGCGTCCCCAGCAGTTTAGGGTTCCCAAAAACGCAGTGTTAGTGGGATCAGCCCAGATACCTGCTAGCACCTGCGTTTCGCCCCTCCGCCCAGCCCAGCCCAGCCCACCCAAGTGCAGTATCGATCGATCACTGTCACTTACAAATCACTAAACACATAACTGCAGCGTTCGCAGAGTCAGGCCTGATCCCTGCGATCGCTAACAATTTTTTGGTAGCGTTTTGATACAGTCGCTAACAGTCAGGAGCTTTTTTGCCTGTGAGTCTCACTAGTGTACCACTAAATTTAGAGCCCAAAATGGCAAATTGAAGGTACACTAGTGAAGAGGCCTACACGTTTCTGAGCATGACAGATAGTGAAGAGGAAGTCACTCATCTGTCAGATTCAGGCTCCGAATACGAACCTGTAGACAGCAGCGGCTCCATGACAGATAGCTCTGACGACGGAGTTGTGATCCCTGCCAAGGTCAGGCGTACCAGACCCCAATCTTCTTCTTCTGCTGTTGAGGTGCAGGAACCGCAGGGCTCTCGTATGGAGCAGAGCAGTACTAGCGCCGCTATTCCTTCTGGTGAACTGGCAAGCACCAGCGGCCTAGTACACCCTGGTTGTACATCCAGCACTGCAGTAACACTTGGTGACGTGGTGAGTCCCATAAGTGCAGTTCAAGCTGGCGTGGTGGCAAGCACAAGTAGTGTCCTGCTGCCACCAAGAAGACGAACACAGGCCCGTCGTGCCCATAGTGCCCTTCCTGCTGCATTCGCCAATCCTAATTGGGAACCCACCACTTCTGCAGCACCCGTACTTCCCCCATTCACTGGCCAACCCGGCATTCAGGTGGAAACAGTTGATTTTACGCCACTTGATTTTTATTCACTGTTTTTCACCGAAGATCTCTATAGATCTATTGTGGACCAAAGCAATTTGTACGCTGGTGCAACACATCACCACTATTCCCCAGTCCTCCCTTGCCAGAGATTGGAGACCAATTACAGTTTCCGAATTTAAGCTCTTTCTGGGCCTTTCCCTCAACATGGGCATAACTAAAAAAAGAGTGAGTTGCGGTCATATTGGTCCACTGATCCAATTCACCATATGCCCTTGTTCTCTGCCTCCAGGGCACGATACGAGCAGATCTTGCGGTTCGTGCACTTCAACAATGAATTCTGTTGTCCTCATGGAGACCCTGGATACGATCGGCTCTACAAAATTCGGCCCCTTGTAAACCACTTCAACCAACGTTTTGCAGACTTGTTTACTCCCCATCAAGTTGTCTGCGTTGATGAGTCCCTGATTAAGTTTTCTGGCCGCTTCTCATTCAAACAGTACCTTCCCAGCAAGCGTGCCAGGTACGGGGTCAAGATGTATAAGCTCTGTGACAGGGCCACAGGCTGTACATGTAGTTTTATGGTTTACGAGGGAAAAGATAGCCACGTAGAGCCGACAAACTGCCCTGACTACATAGGAAGCGCTGGCAAGATTGTGTGAGACTTGGTGTCACCCTTATTCGGAAAGGGGTACCACTTATAAGTGGACAATTATTACACGAGCGTGCCACTTTTTAGTCACCTTTTTGATCATCAGATTGGAGCATGTGGCACCGTGCGACCTAATCGCTGGGGCTTTCCCCAGTGGCTTGTAGATTCCCTTCTTAGGCTGGGGAGAGAGCCTGCTTGCAGTGTAATAACTTGCTCGCTATGAAGTGGAGGGATAATAAGAATGTTTTCGTTCTTACCTCCCTTCATGCAGACACGACAGTCCAAATTACTACGGCGACTGGTGTTGTGGAGAAACCCCTCTGTGTCCACGAATATAACCAAAATATGGGAGGGGTGGACCAGTTGTTGGCGCCGTACCCAGTTGCCCGTAAGGCCAGACGCTGGTATAAAAAAAGTGTCTGTAAACTTATTTCAATTGGCTTTGCTGAACACTCATGTGCTATACAGAGCTTCAGGACAGACTGGATCCTTTCTTAAATTCCAGGAAGAGATCGTCAGAGCCCTTCTGTTTCCAGACGGTGCTCCACCTCACCTTCCCAATCCAAATGCAGTAAGCTGGCTGCATGAGAGGCATTTTCCTTATGTCCTCCCGCGTACCCCTACACAACGAGCCCCCCAAAGAAAATGTTGTGTCTGCAGAAAGCGCGATATAGGCGTGACACCCGCTATTATTGTCCTTCCTGTCCTGACAATCCTGGTCTTTGTATTGGTGAATGTACAGCATTGCACAGACTAGGCACACTTTCACAGGGTCTCCCAAGATGCCATCGCATTTTGAGAGACCCAAACCTGGAACCGGTTACAGTTACAAAAGTTACAGTTATAAAAAAAAAATAAAAAAATAAAAAAAAAAAAAAAAAAGTTGTCGTTTTATTGTCTCTCTCTCTCTCTCTCTCTCTCTCTCTCTCTCTCTCTCTCTCTCTCTATTCTATCTCTATTGTTCTGCTCTTTTTTACTGTATTCTATTCTGCAATGTTTTATTGTTTTTATGTTTTATCATGTTTGCTTTTCAGGCATGTAATTTTTTTATACCTTACTATTTACTGTGTTTTATTGTTAACCATTTTTTTGTTTTCAGGTACGCCATTCAGTTGCAGTTCGGATTTATTTATCTTGACAGCAACAGCGTTTGCTCCCACGATACATAAAGCCGTGACTCCAGTGCTGTCGGAGGTGATTTCACCACCACAGTTACATACTTCAGCATATATGCTAACGCATGGGGGCAGCAGGGGCGGAGGAGCGATTTGCTCCTACCTTTTACGGGAGGATGCCCCCATGCTTCGGCATATATATATATATGTTAGGCACAGGATGCGCTAAAAAATGTTTTATTTTTTACTATTTTTTTTTGTATTTGCTTTGCAGGTATGGTAAGTCTTACTGTTATACTGTAATGTTATGTTTTATTGTTAACCATCATTTGCTTAGCAGGTACGTCATTCAGTTGCAGCGCAGATTTATTTATCTTGACAGCAACAGCATTTGCTCCCACGATACATAAAGCCATGACTCCAGCGCTGTAGGAGGTGATTTCACCACCACAGTTGAAAAAAAAGAGCATATATGCCGAAGCATGGGGGCAGCAGGGGCGGAGGAGCAATTTGCTACTACCTTTTGGGGCGGGTGCCCCCATGCTTCGGCATATATAAACGGTGCATGTATGCCCATCATTAGAAGTGGGTGGATGAAGGGAGGTATTCTAATGGTGGACATACCCATCGATCAATCTCTTTTTTCGTTCAGCCCACAGGCTGTATGAAAAAAAGTTTACAATATATGCCCAACAAGAACCAGCAACGTACTGGTATGTTGCTGGACTTTGAGTGGTTATACCAGAATGATGCCTGCAGGTTTAGGTATCATCTTGGTATCATTCTTTTCAGCCAGCGGTCGGCTTTCATGTAAAAGCAATCCTAGCAGCTAATTAGCCTCTAGACTGCTTTTACAAGCAGTGGGAGTGAATGCCCCCCCCCCACCGTCTTCCATGTTTTTCTCTGGCTCTTCTGTCTCAACAGGGAACCTGAGAATGCAGCCGTTGATTCGGCCAGCTGACCATAGAGCTGATCAGATACCAGAATGGCTCCAATCATCTCTATGGCCTAAGAAACCTGAAGCTACGAGCATTTTATGACTTCGATTTCGCCGGATGTAAACAGCGCCACTGGGAAATTGGGAAAGCATTTTTATTACACCAATCTTGGTGTGGTCAGATGCTTTGAGGGCAGAGGAGAGATCTAGGGTCTAATAGACCCCAATTTTTTCAAAAAAGAGTACCTGTCACTACCTATTGCTATCATAGGGGATATTTACATTCACTGAGATAACAATAAAAATGCTAAAAAAATGCTAAAAAAAAATGAAAGGAACAGTTTAAAAATAAGATAAAGAAGCAAAGAAAAAAAAAATAAAAAAATAAAAAAAAACCCTGTCCCCCCCGCTCTCGCGCAAAGGCGAACACAAGCGTCGGTCTGGCGTCAAATGTAAACAGCAATTGCACCATGCATGTGAGGTGTCACCGCGAAGGTCAGATCGAGGGAAGTAATTTTAGCAGTAGACCTCCTCTGTAAATCTAAAGTGGTAACCTGTAAAGGCTTTTACAGGCTTTTAAAAATGTATTTAGTTTGTCGCCACTGAACGTTTGTGTGAAATTTTAAAGCATGTCATGTTTGGTATCCATGTACTCGGCCTAAGATCATCTTTTTTATTTCATCAAACATTTGGGAAATATAGTGTGTTTTAGTGCATTAAAATTTTAAAAAGTGTGTTTTTTCCCAAAAAAATGCGTTTGAAAAAAATCGCTGCGCAAATACTGTGTGAGAAAAAAATGAAACACCCACCATTTTAATCTGTAGGGCCTTTGCTTTAAAAAACATATAATGTTTGGGTGTTCAAAGTAATTTTCTTGCAAAAAAAAAAAAAATGTTTTCATGTAAACAAAAAGTGTCAGAAAGGGCTTTGTCTTCAAGTGGTTAGAAGAGTGGGTGATGTGTGACATAAGCTTCTAAATGTTGTGCATAAAATGCCAGGACACCCCAAGCTATTTGCTGAGAGGCATGTTGAGTCCATGGAATATTTATATTGTGACACAAGTTGCGGGAAAGAGACAACTTTTTTTTTTTTTGCACAAAGTTGTCACTAAAGATATATTGCTTAAACATGCCAGGGGCAGGGCCATCTTAAGAGCATTATAGGCCCCCGGGCAATACAGTGCACTGGGGCCCTGTCTACACTACACTATATCCACTGACCACTACACTACACACCACACTAAACCTACCTGATTCCTATACTGACCACTACACTACACACTGACCACTACACACCACACCACCCTACCTGATTTCTATACTGACCACTACTACACAAACTACACTATACACAGCACATTACACTATACACTGACTTTATGGCTGCTCCCTCTCCTCAGACCATATCTACTCCCCCCCCGGGCCAGCAACAAAACTCACGAGTGAGTCTCTTACCTTTTTTTCTTTCATGATCTGCTCTGCCTCTGCGCCGCCACCTGTCACACTGCCAGACTGCCTGCCCCGGCGCGGTCATGATCGGTGACCCGGAGAGGAGGAGAAGAAGACATCGGCACAGACTGCCTGCCCCGGCAGGGACATGATCGGTGGCCCGGAGAGGAGAAGATAGCGACCACAGCTCACAGTGAAGGCCAGCCCTGCTCTCCCACGATTGAGGACAGGCCAGCCCCACCTGCCACACATGACCCCTTTCGCCCAATCACAGGGCGCCAGGGGCCGGCCTGAGACTTGACATGGCGGCTGGAGCGCGGGGACACAGAAAATTGGAGCGAGGGTGACACATAGGGTTACACCATACCATGCTTGGCTGGGGTCACTGGGCAGGTGGGGCCCCCCAGGCAAGTGGGGCCCCCGGGCAACTGCCCAGCGTGCCCAATGGAAAAAACGGCCCTGGCCATGGGAATATGTGAGATTACACCCCAAAATACATTCTGTTGCTTCTCCTGAGTTTGGGGATACCACATGTGTGAGACTTTTTGGGAGCCTAGCCGCGTACAGGACCCGGAAATCCAAGCACCGCCTTCAGGCTTTCTAAGGGTGTAAATTTTTGATTTCACTCTTCACTGCCTATCACAGTTTTGGAGGCCATGGAATGCCCAGATGGCACACCCCCCGCCCCCAAATGACCCCATTTTGGAAAGTAGACACCCCAAGCTATTTGCTGAGAGGTATGGTGAGCATTTTGCAGACCTCACTTTTTGTCACAAAGTTTTGAAAATTGAAAAAAGAAAAAAAAAACATTTTTCTTGTCTTTCTTCATTTTCAAAAACAAATGAGAGCTGCAAAATACTCACCATGCCTCTCAGCAAATAGCTTGGGGTGTCTACTTTCCAAAATGGGGTAATTTGAGGGGGGGGGGGGTTGTGCTATCTTGGCATTTTATGGCCTACGAAACTGTGATAGGTAGTGAGGAGTGAAATCAAAAATTTCCACCCATTAGAAATCCTGAAGGAAGTGATTGGTTTTCGGGGCCCCGTATGCAGCTAGGCTCCCAAAAAGTCCCACACATGTGGTATCCCCGTACTCAGGAGAAGCAGCAGAATGTATTTTGGGGTGTAATTACACATATGCCCATGGCATGTTTGAGAAATATATCATTAAGTGACAACTTTGTGCAAAAAAAAAAAAAAGTTTGTCACTTTCCCGCAACTTGTGACAAAATATAAAATATTCCATGGACTCAACATGCCTCTCAGCAAATAGCTTGGGGTGTCTACTTTCCAAAATGGGGTCATTTTGGGAGGGGGGGGGGGGTTGTGCCATCTTGGCATTTTATGGCCTTCAAAATTGTGATAGGAAGTGAGGAGTGAAATAAAAAATTTACGCCCTTAGAAATCCTGAAGGCGGTGCTTGGTTTTCGGGGCCCCGTACGCGGCTAGGCTCCCAAAAAGTCCCACACATGTGGTATCTCCGTACTCAGGAGAAGCAGTAGAATGTATTTTGGGGCGCAATTCCACATATAACCATGGCATGTGTGAGCAATATATCATTTAGTGACAACTTTTTGCAAATTTTTTTTTTTTTTTTTATCATTATTCAATCATTTGGGACAAAAAAAATTAATATTCAATGGGCTTAACATGCCTCTCAGCAATTTTCTTGGGGTGTCTACTTTCCAAAATGGGGTCATTTGGGGGGGGGGGTTGTACTGCCCTGCCATTTTAGCACCCCAGAAAATGTACCCTAGTTTGTAGACGCTATAACTTTTGCGCAAACCAATAAATATACGCTTATTGACATTTTTTTTACCAAAGATATGTGGCCGAATACATTTTGGCCTAAATATATGACTAAAATTGAGTTTATTGGATTTTTTTTTTTATAACAAAAAGTTGAAAATCTAATTTTTTTTCAAAATTTTCGGTCTTTTTCCGTTTATAGCGCAAAAAATAAAAACCGCAGAGTTGATCAAATACCATCAAAGGAAGCTCTATTTGTGGGGAAGAAAAGGACGCAAATTTCGTTTGGGTACAACATTGCATGACCGCGCAATTAGCAGTTAAAGCGACGCAGTGCCGAATTGTAAAAAGTACTCTGGTCAGGAAGGGGGTAAAACCTTCCGGGGCTGAAGTGGTTAATAGGGGTTGTCTCCTCAAATATGAAAAGATTTGGTCCAAATGGCTCATGGATTCTTCCACAACCTCAGAAGCCTCCTAGAGGAATACGACTCCTGGCCAATTTTCCGTTCGTTACCGGGCAAATATTCATGACCACGCGAATATTGTAGGTGTGCATATGTACCATAGGACTACACTATTTTCAAATTAAGCTGGCATAAATACCATGTATCACCAATGTATGTATGTGGGTTTTTTTTCTTTTTTTTTCCTTTGTCCCTGGTTTTGTAATCGCATAAAATATTTTTTCTTTCTTTGTCTGTGTTTGAAAATTAATAAAAACATATATTTAAAAAAAACAAAAAAAAAAAAACAAAATAAAAAAACATAAATCTATTCCCTATTTTGCGGACGCTATAACTTTTGCGCAAACCAATCAATATACACTTATTGCGATTTTTTTTACCAAAAATATGTAGAAGAATACATATTGGCCTAAACTGATGAAGAAATTATATTGTTTTATTTTCAAAATTGTCGCTCTTTTTTTGTTTATAGCGCAAAAAATAAAAAACGCAGAGGTGATCAAATACCACCAAAAGAAAGCTCTATTTGTTGTAAAAAAAGGAGATTAATTTTGTTTGGGTACAGCTTTGCACAACCCCGCAATTGTCAGTTAAAGAGTCGCAGTGCTGTATCGCAAAAAATGGCCTGTAAATGGGTGACTTACAATAAAAATACTACCTCACCTGTTTGTTGTTATATTAATACGATTTTACTAAACACCTACATCCTACGTGAGTGCGGACAACCAAGATGTACAGTTTAACAGGAGATTTATGTACATTTGTTCATCCTGACTATCTAGGTGTATGAATAGCTGTGTAGGGGTGTGCTATTTTTGTGTTCTGTAGGTTGTTGTTTTTACTTGCATTTGAGTGTTTTGTTGACATCTTTTAAATTTTCGTTACCTTAACATTTTTTATACTTTACTTTTTTAACCTAAAGTGGTCTGATGGCTTCCAGGTCAGCAATTCACATATAAGTGGATGAATCTTTATGCCTCCTTTCTTTTTTGCAGATGGATATTTGGCACACAAGTTCCCCAATATCATCTGCACCTGGATCCTGGTTTCAGACATCTAATTTGCGAATGGGTGTAATCACTGCAAAGGAGACTGGAGAATGGAAGCTTACTAATCTCCTCTGCTCAGCCACCCTAAATCCCATTCTCCATTCTGAATGAATAGAGCAAATAAATGAGCATGCTCAAGGGACCATCAGCAGTAGAGACACCAGCCAGAGCATGTACTTCTTGTGAGGGGTCCTGTGGGCTGCATGAAGCACATAGGTAGTGACATTTTTCTATTTTTTTTTTGAGAGATAGGCTTTTTGCTCATTATACAATTTCCAAAGTAACTTGAATTCACCATTTTTAATGCTTTGTGAATATGCTCAGACACCATCCAAATCCACACTTTATTTGGCCTAGGTGCTATTTAATTGAAAGTTGATACTAAAAGCTCCCAATCTGATATGATGCAGCCACAGTAAGGATTACTGACCAAACACACCACAAATAGTCTTGTTCCTGTAGGCAGTCATTGAAGTTAAAATGTCTATTGAACAATAATAAGCCATACCTCATTTACTCTCATCAAATTATAAAAGTGGAAAACAATATTTTCAAACATAATTTTAAACACTAAAAAAGATAACATGTTTGCAATTTTGGTAAAGACCCCCCTAGCTGATTGTTGTCTATTTATTTTAGTTAAGCTAAGAAAGTATTGGTTACTTTTTGATTAATTTATTGTATATTTGATGAGTCTCTAATATGTAAGGATGGCCAAATCACTATAAATCAGTCCATCCTAGAGGCCAGAAGACAAATTTAAGGCGCCAGGGGATATCTATTTCCATTCACATCAATTGAAAGGGTTCTAACAAAATTCTGTGGCAGCTGTAACTTTTCGGTGCTTTGTTTATTCTGAAATGAAACTGAATTCAAGCATATATTCTGATATTTACAGCTGATGGAAAAGTTCCAAAGCTGCCATGTTGTAATTTATAACCTAACTATATGAAACTACAGGAGGATATAAAATGTTTTTTTCACTATTAAAACCATAATGAAGGATTCAGCAAATACAGGAGTAAAATAGAACACTCCTTTAAAGGGCCACGCAATCTTAAAGAATTTTCTAAAAGCACATTTAAAAAAACTGTAAATAATAAACATGTTATACTTACCTGCTCTGTGCAATGGTTTTGCACAGAGCGCCCCTTTATCTCCTCTTCTGGGGTCCCTTGCTGGTGCTCTGGGATCCTCCTCTTCTCTGTCTGCCACCAAAGCTAGCCACTTGCTATGAGGGCATATGGGCTCGGCCCCACCTCTCTTCACCCACCCACTACCTCCTCACAGGATTATGACTGACAACAGCAGGAGCCAATGGCTACCGCTGCTGCCTCATTCTTGTGAGCAGAGGGAGAGGTGAGGGAAGAGGTGCACAGCACTGGATTGATTGAGGACTCAGGTAAGTATTTAGGGAGTCACAGCAAAGTGTAAAACGTTTTTAAACTTAAAGAATGTAAAAAATGTTTTTTTTTGTATAATCTTTATTTTAAAGATATTTCCATAAAAAACATACAGAAAGACATTGCATAACAGTTAATACATATGAAGTATGTACGATTTACATAGGAGGGTGTTATGTGTCAAATGAATGTATATATTACCCAGGATCTTACACACATCAGGGGCAAAATTGTAGGGGGATATTTATTGTCATCTAATCAACACTTATAAATTCACACAACCATGGATCACCCCTATTGCACCCAGATGGTGGATCCCTGACCAAGACTATAACCATCAGTCAACTGTATGGGTTTAACTGGAACCCATAGTACCTAAGACCAGGCCGAACGCCAAGTCATAAATCTTGATGTAAACCATAACATACTATAATTATTCTTTTAATAAAAATAAGAATATAAAAAAAGAACAAAGGAAAAAAGAAAAAGAAAAGGCAATGTTACACCTCCTATCATATTCAACCATATTGAACTGCTCTGGGCTTACTAGAGCTCGTCTGTGCATCAGCCACCTGTTGGTAGTTACTTCAATATCTGTCAAAATCAACCTCATGACGCAAGGATCAATGGGGGCTCTGTATCTGAGAAGATCCTGTGGCAGGCATCTTCCCCTGACCGGTATAGTGCATCCATGTGGCCCATATTGAATAAAATTTTTCGTATTTGTCTTTACACTTCGCCATCCATTCCTCCGCAGCCATAATATTATCAACCAACCCTATCCATTCGGTACGTGTGGGTATTTGAGGCTTTTTCCAATGTATAGGGATCAGCCTTCGGGCTGCATTAAGTAAATGTGGCAAGATTGACTTTCGATACTGGCCAAGAGGAATGGTAGGGAAGTGCAATAAAGATTCCAGTGGTGAGTCTGAGAGCTCCACATCCAAAATGAGTTTAATTTGAGCATGTATGTCTACCCAGAATGGTCGTAGTTTGGGGCATTCCCACCAAATATGGAGGAATGAACCCCGAAGCCCGCATTCCCTCCAGCATGCGGCGGAAAGAGACGGATAGATCTTAGTGAGCTTAGAGGGGACCCTGTACCACCTGGTCAAAACCTTATAGCTGTTCTCTTGCATTTTGGTGTCAACTGTGCTCGAGTGGGTAAGGTGGAAAAGATGATCTAGCTGGGGTTCTGTAAAGGTGTGGTTAAGGTCTTTCTCCCACTCCCAAATAAATCCCAATTTTCCCTCTTCCTGTAAAGATTGCAGTAGCTCATATAACACTGAGACTGCATGGGGGGTGATAGAGGATGACATATATAAACGTTCAAAGGGCGATGCCACCGTGGGAGAGCGAACCCCCTGTGGTAAGCTATCAATAAAGTGTTTAAGCTGTCTATATCACCATTCGTCCATCGGGAATGGGCCGAATAGTTCCCTTAATTTAGCCAGTGGTAGCAAACCTTGATCTTGAACAAATCTACCGCATCTGATCTCTCCATCAGCTGTCCACGTCCGGAAAAAAGATGGGTGTTCCCCCGGAGCAAACCAGGGAAGCTACCTAGGGGTGCCAGGGGGGAAGTTGCCGGAGCTAGCTTCCCTCTCCTATTCAAGGCATCTCACACATTCAAGGTATGTGAAGCCATAGGAGAGACCAGCGTTGAGAGACCTCTGTTCCCCCTGGGAACCCATGGCGTATGTGATAGATTTCGGCCAGCTAAGAATTTATCAAGCGGGACCCACAGTTTAAGGGAAACATTGTGATACCAATCCAAAATACGCTGTAAGGCTATAGCCTCATAATACCTGCGTACTATTGGAACCCCCATTCCCCCTCTTGCTTTAGTGCGTTGTGTCGTGCGAAGGGCTAGTCTGGGGAACTTCCCATTCCATATATATTGTATAAACAGACTGTTGAGGGTTGAGAAGAAAGTCCTAGGCAGGGCGATGGGCACCATCTGCAGGAAAAATAAAATGCGGGTTAACACATTGATCTTCAAAATGCTGACTCGGCCCATCCATGAGAATGCAGCTCTATTCCCAGATTTTAGGTCCGTTCTGACGTTAGTGAGCAGTGGTGAGTAATTACATGTATAGAGCTGGGAACACCGTGTGGGCAGATATATCCCCAAGTATCTCAGGGAGGTCTGGCACCACGTAAACGAGAAGGCACTCTGCAGCTGTGTACATAAAGCCATGGGTATATTTAGGGACAGAATCTCAGATTTGTTGTTGTTGATCTTAAAGTTAGATAATAAGTGAAATTCCTTCAGTTCTGCCATGATGTTGGGTAGTGATATGAGGGGCTCCGAGACGTAGAATAAGACGTCATCCGCATAAGCGGAAAGCTTATGTTCAGTTGACCCCACGGTGAAGCCCCTGATATCCCTATTAAGGCGTATTTTGTTTAGCAGGGGTTCCAAAGTCAGAGCAAAAATTGAAGGGGATAAAGGACACCCCTGGCGTGTCCCATTATGTATTGGAAAGGCATCTGACAGTAGACCATTTACCTTTACTCTAGCTTTTGGGGAACTGTATAGGGAGGATATCCACGAGAGCATGCCGGGGCCCAGGCCAAGCCTGGTCAGCACTGCCCTCATGTAAGTCCAATCAACCCTATCGAATGCCTTCTCGGCATCGGTAGAAAGCAAGAGACGGGGATGTGCTGTGGTCCAAGACTCTGCCCAATGTATCAGCTGGAGTGCTCTATTGGAGTTGTCCCTAGCTTCCCTACCCATTATGAATCCCGTCTGATCAGGGTGTATAAGTGACGGAAGGATCGGTTTGAGTCTATTGGCCAGAATTTTTGCTAGAATTTTGACATCGGTGTTTAAAAGGGATATCGGCCTATAGCTCCCTGGCATGGTAAGATCTTTCCCTTCTTTTGGAAGGACTGTGATATGCGCCATCAGAGCTTCCTTAGGCATCACCGTACCGGAAGCCAAAGCCGTAAAATAAGCACACATGGGTTCCGAGAGTACTTCTGAGTACTTCTTATAGTATGCGTTAGTATAGCCGTCAGGACCCGGGCTTTTCCCATTGGGGAGATCTTTAATCACAGTCTTAATTTCCAAAAGGGAGATAGGTATATCCAGCTGTTTACTAATGGAAGCCGCCAGCTGCGGACATTGGGCTTCTGTGAGGTATTGTGCAATGCGGTCAATCCATTGGGTATCCGTTAGACCAGATACTGTGTTCGGGAGGTGATATAGCTGAGCATAGTATTCTTTAAAGGCGTGAGCTATTTTTGAGGAGTGCACGACCGGTGCGCCTGTTGTCGAAGTCAGTTTGTGTACATGGCCTGAAACCCGTTGGGGCCTGAGAGCTCTCGCCAATAGTCGCCCGCACTTATTACCAAATTCATAGAATTTGTGTGCTACATGCCTCATTCGTGTCCGAATCCTAGCATCCAGCAATCTGGATAAATCTTGCCTGAGGGCCTGCAATTCTGAAGTTACCGTAGGGGTTATGTGTCGTTTGTGTATCAGTTCTGTTTTTTGAATCTTCTTTAATAGGTCCTGCAATTGCCCTTCTCTAGCCCTCTTTAATCTCGATCCCTGAGATATTAGCTCCCCTCGGATAACCGCTTTATGTCCTTCCCATACCGAGCCCATGCCCACCTCGCCAGTTTTATTCTCAGCAAAGTATAGAGAGATGGCATCTAGCACCTGTTTGTGTGCTACTGCATCATCCAAAATGCATTCATTTAGGCGCCAGCTCCATGTCCGAGCTTCTGCAGACAAGGGCCGCAGGGAGATGAAGACCGGAGCGTGGTCCGACAGTGTGATGGAGCCAATTGAAGCACCGGACAGGGAGTCCAGGGAGTATTGATCCATTAGTAGTAGGTCTATACGAGTGTAGACATTGTGTGTAGCTGAAAAGTAGCTGTAGTCTCTATCTAATGGGTGTAATAGTCTCCAGCAGTCTATTAGATGGTGTGCCTGTAGTGATTTCCTGAAGTGTTTCAGAAAGGCAAAGGAGTGGGCCGAGCGACTGGAAGAAGTGTCTATCTGTGGGTCAGGACTGACATTAAAATCCCCTCCCATTATAAGTTGGCTTCTTTAAAGGAGGACAGGGTATCTAAGACAGAGTCTATAAAGGTAAGTTGTTTGTTATTTGGGGCATACACAGCTGCAAACATGAACCTACGGGAATAAATGGAGCCCTTGACGAACACATATCTGCCATGGGGGTCTGTTGATCTGTTAGGATAAAGGGGCAATTTTTGTGAATCGCAATGGCAACACCCCCGGATTTGGGTCTTGGGGAGTTGCTAAGAAACCAGGACTTATATATGTGTATGGGGAGCCGGGGGACCGAGTCAGCACTGAAGTAAGTCTCCTGCAAAAAAAAAAACATGTGCCCCTGAATGTTTCATCTCAAGCCACAACTTACCCCTTTTGGAGGGTGATCCCAGGCCTCGCACATTGTAGGACCCGATTTTTAGATCAGCCATAGTAGAAGATCAGCCATATTAGAAGAGCATGGAGAAGGGCCACCATTCTGTCAGCAAGAGGGGGATTGATCCAAAGCGTAATCTTATCCTCAGGACGTAGCTCGAGGGACACATGAAGCGCCAATATGTGCCTAAGAGATAAACCATGGTTATTGCAGGTGTAAAGAACATAAAACGTATAAGAAAAAACAGTCATATAGAAAAAAAACATAGAAAAACCAAAAGCCCTAAAAGTAGGGCAAAGTGCAACCTTGCCACCGATCGGAGACCCCCACCCCCCCCTCAGTAAGAAGGAGCAGTGGGGATCAGCGAGCAGCGCCAATTCCCAATACGGGAACAAAACTCCTAGGAGTTGACCTATTGGAGGTAAGTGGAACAGCACGGGGGGGTGAGACCGTGGTGAAACCCGCTCATAGTGTTGGGCACAAAAATTGCACCTCAATTCTAAGTGCAAATGATGAATCAGCAGCCGGGGGGATGTCAAAAAATGACAACAAAAGAGAATAACGTCCAGGGGACATTTAGGATACCCATATTGAAAAGTTCAGCTTCTTAGGTTTCTCCTTGAGGGGATGGAGGGTGGGATGCTTGAGCAGGGGGGCCTCTCCTGGATCCCCGACGGCGTCTGCGGCGATTCGCTTGCCACTGTTCAGGGCGATTTGGGAGGGGTATCTCCGGCGAGGTCCTCCAATCCGGAATGTCCACTTGCGGCAATCCAAGAGACTCCAGAAAATGGGGCAAATCAGCCTTGCTCCGCAGTGTAGATTGTTTACCGTCTTTAGTTGCAGATAGGCTAAAGGGGAATCCCCACCTATAGGGCAATTGAGCATCCTGTAAGGCCGCCAGCAGTGGTTTGAGAGCACGACGCTGCATCAGCGTGCGTCTGGAGAGGTCTGGAAAAAAGGATAGTTTGGCTCCATCAAAATCCACATGTCTGAGTCCGCGGACTTGAGTCATGATCTGTTCCTTAAGAGAATATTTATGTAGTTTGCAGATAATGTCTCTGGGCTTGTCAGGGTCTTCAGATGGAGGTCTCAGGGCTCTATGTGCCCGGTCTATCTCAATATGTTCTGGCGCCTGGCGGCCTAATATTTGTTTAAAGACCCCCTGCAGGGTAGGAACAATATCTCTCTGGCCTGTGGCCTCAGGTAGGCCTCTGATGCATATGTTAACCCTTCTGCTCCTGTTCTCAGCATCATCCATTTGGTCAAGCAGGGCTTCAATCCTGCGATCTTGCGATTTACAGTGGTCTGTAAGGGCTTGTAATGTGGGCGCAGTCTCTTCCCACTGTGTCTCCAGCGTTTCCACTCTCCCCCCTAGATGTGCTGTGTCAGCTTGTAAATCCTCTATGTCCTGCCTCATGGCCTTCTCCACCCTGTGCACAAACTTTTCCAAGTCATCTTTGGTGGGTAGGGAGAGTATATGGGAGCGAATGTCTCTGTCCCCCCAGGGAGCCTTTCTGATCTGTCTGACCCGGAGGGAGAGGAGGGGGGAGGCAGGGAAGGTAGCGGTATGCGTGGGCAGCTGATAGGGGAGGTAGCTCTGGAAGCATGGCCTCCGGGCGCCATCTTAGCTGTACTTGCCGTTCCTCTGTGGGTCCCAGAAAAGTAGTTTTCCAGCGATTCTGACCGGCCTCGAGGGGTCCGCTGTGGTTGCGGAGATGTCTTGCGTTTCGGGGGCATCGTTGCGGGTGTTAAAGCCCCCGTTAATGCTGCTGATCAGGCTTTGTATAGAGCGGGCCGCACGGAGCTCAAGGAGAGCACGTCTTCACTCCTGCATGCCGTAGCCACGCCCCTGTAAAAAATGTTTTACCTTTAGACAGGGCTTTTTTTCTCAGAGAGTAGGTGCAGGAACTCCCCCCTTCTGAGTCACCCCTTGTCTCCGCACCCAACCCACCTCCGAGCACTGTTACTTGATTCCACCCCCTACCCACCTCCCAGTACTGCCCCTTTTAGAAAATACAGAGATAAGTATCATTTTGTGGTGCTAAGTAATTTGTATGGAACAAGAAAGGCAGTAAAATAGATTGCCTGTAGCTAGCAACAATAGACCCCCCAACCACAACAGATCCTCTACACAACAATAAACCCCCCTCCGCAACAATTGACCCTCTTGCAACAAAATACCACCCCAGCAGCTATAGACCCCCTGCAGCTACAACTGCCAGAATCAATGAACCCTCTGGCAGTCAGCAAAAATAGACCTCTCCCTCAAAAGTAGATCCCTCCCAGCAACATAAGACCCCCCTATTAACAGACCCCCCACGCAAAAAAATAATTCCAGCAACAATAGATCCCCCAGCCATCATCAATAAGACCCTCAGTACTCCTTGCTATTACATACTGTACATTCAGTGGTGGAGGTGCCGGAACTGCGTTCCCCCATGTTCCCGCTGAAAAAAAGCCCTGCCTTTAGAACCATTTAATACAAATTTTAGCCCACATACAGTCTACCAGTTTTATTTTTTACCATGATTACTCTAGAGTGGCAACAAAATTAGGGAGACAGGAAAATGACAGGGCAGGAAGAGCTCCAAGCGACTTATGCAATGTCTTTTGCTATCCCATCTAATGCCCCGTACACACAGTCAGACTTTGTTCGGACATTCCGACAACAAAATCCTAGGATTTTTTCTGACGGATGTTGGCTCAAACTTGTCTTGCATACACACGGTCACACAAAGTTGTCGGAAAATCCGATCGTTCTGAACGCGGTGACGTAAATGTGGTGGCCAACGCGGTGGCCAATAGCTTTCATCTCTTTATTTATTCTGAGCATGCGTGGCACTTTGTCCGTCGTATTTGTGTACACACGATCGGAATTTCCGACAACGGATTTTGTTGTCGGAAAATTTTATATCCTGCTCTCAAACTTTGTGTGTCGGAAAATCCGTTGGAAAATGTGTGATGGAGCCCACACACGGTCGGAATTTCCGACAACAAGGTCCTATCACACATTTTCCGTCGGAAAATCCGACCGTGTGTACGGGGCATAACAGTGCATGTGCATAAGGGCTGTTAGCTTTTATTACTCCCAGCAATCCCTAGATGGCAGCTGTGTAAAAATGGACTTTCCCTTGTTTCAGTTTCACCTTACCTTCCTTGAACAAATATTTTTTAGATTGGCTTTTCTCAGGCAAGAGAGAAAAAAAAAAGAATCAGAAAAGAAGGGATGTTGTCATGCTAACTAAGCAGATAGAGGCTGACATCAGAAATTTAAAGAAAAGATACATTTTTATTCTGAGTTTTCCCAGCTGCTATCTGCAAAATGCTATAGAGCTCTCAGAGAGGAAAGAGAGCCATTGCACAGGTAGTGTCAGATGGGATAGCAACATGAATGGTAAGGGACACTTTAAAGTCGACCTAAACCCAATCACCAGAGTCTCATATAAGCATGGTAATGTAATTTCAACACTTGTTCTCAAGCTTTTTAAATCTGAAGGTTTATTTTAAATACTTTTTGTTGATCTTGCTATGAAGGTTCTTGGCCAGGCACTGACACAAAAAAGGACAGCCACGTCAAGAGAACAGAAAAGACAACTTCACTATTAATGATTTAGCAATATGTTTACTGTAGTATGAAAACACACTGAATGTTTTTTACCTGGATGCATTCCAAGCAAGCCGTTAAACATTCCCCAGTACATTTTTTAGGGTAGAACTTGTGTCCTGAGTACTTCACATTCACAGCGCAAAGGGACAGTACAGACTCCAGCTGGTGTCAGTCACTAATTTAGAAGATGTTTACACTATATTATCAACAGTATTTGGACGCCTGCCTTTACACTTTAATGGCATCTCAGTCTTAGTCCGTAGGGTTCAATATTGATTTGGCCCACCCTTTGCAGCTATAACAGCCTTAACTCTTCTGGGAAAGCTGTTCACAAGGTTTACGAGTGTGTCTATGGAAATGTCCATAAGCGTCTTTGTGAAGTCAGGCACTGATTTGGATGAGAAGGCCTGGCTCGCAGTCTCTGCTCTAATTCATTCCAAAGGTGTTCAGGTTTATTTCAGTACTCTATGCAGGCCAGTCAAGATCCTCCACCCCAAACTCGCTCATCCATGTCTTTATGTACCTTGTTTGTGCACTGGTGCGCAGTCATATTGGAACAGGAAGGGGCCATCCCCAAACTGTTCCTACAAAGTTGGGAGCATGAAATTGTCCAAAATGTCTTGACAGGTTGACACCTTAAGACCCTTTTCACACCAAGGTGGTTTTCAGGGGTTTTAGCGCTAGAAATAGCGCATGTAAAGCACCTGAAAACAGCCTCCCATTAATTTAAGTGTGACTTTTCGCACTGGGGCGGTGACGTTAGGAAAAGTCCTGCAAGCAGCATTTTTAGGGTGGTTTGGGAGTTTCCAAAACGCCCTGCCCATTGAAATAAATGGGCAGCATTTTCAAAGCGCCTGAAAAGCACTTCCGAAGCACCACAACACGGGCGCTTTTATCCCCTTCTTTGGGGTTAAAAGCTCCCCGATAATGACTGAAAAGCGCCACTTAAACAGCGTTAAGTGAGCAGTGTTTTAGCGCTAATGCAGCTGTGTAGTGCAAGCCAGGAGCGTGCATGCAAGAGTGGCTCCATGGGATCATGCAAGGCGATGGAGCCACGCTAGAACAGCAACCAGGAAAAAGAGAATCTTCAGATGAGAAATTGAAAGCAACCACAGGCTTAAAATAAAAGCAGGAATGAAAATATGGTATCCATTTTTATTAAATTAAGGTTAAAGTAGATAGAAAAATGAAACACAAAATAATGCACTTCTGTGATCAGAATTACGTCATATCCTGCCAGGCTGCATGCTCAGAAGGGCCTGCTATGGATTTGGGGGGGGGAGGGGGGAACCCCACGCCATTTTTTTGTATTTGGTGCAGGGTCCCCATTAAAATCCATACCAGACCTAAAGGGCTCTGTATAGATTATGAAAAGACCCCCACACTGGTTATTTTATTTTATTATTTTCTCTGACAGGCTCCTTTGTTTACATTCTGCTGTTAGCTGGGAATCCCTTGCTGACAGCAGTGATGAGTCACTGGTTGTTAGAATTCCAGCAGGAGCCTGCAACTTAACCATCAGCATCCAGTCTCCTTCTCCTACCAAAAATGCAGTAGTATCAAAAACACATTAACCACTTGCTGCCCGCCCGCCATCATATGACGGCGGGATGGTGCAGCTGTTGTTCTGGGCCCCCGTCATATGACGGCGCAACCTTCCAGGCAGCCCAAGAGGCGCGCGCGGCCGCCGCATCGCTCCGGTCCCGGTGCGCGTGCCCGGCGGCCGCGATGTCCGCCGGGCACCCGCGATTGCCCGGTAACCGAGCAGGACCGTGGATCTGTGTGTGTAAACACACAGATCCACGTCCTGTCAGATGGGAGGTGACCGATGGTGTGTTCCTTATACAGAGGAACACCGATCGGTCTCCTCCCCTTGTGAGTCCCCTCGCCCCACAGTTAGAATCACCTCCCTAGCAACATATTTAACCCTACAGCTCCCCCTCCTGGTTAACCCCTTCATTGCCAGTCACATTTATACAGTAATCAATGCATTTTTATAGCACGGATTGCTGTATAAATGTGAATGGTCCCAAAAATGTGTCAAAATTGTCCGATGTGTCCGCCGCAATATTGCAGTCATGATAAAAATCGCAGATCGCCGCCATTACTAGTAAAAAAAAAAAGAAATAATAAAAATGCTATAAATCTATCCCCTTATTTTGTAGACGCTATAACTTTTGCGCAAACCAATAAATATATGCTTATTGCGATATTTTTTACCAAAAATATGTAGAATACATATCGGCCTAAACTGAGGAAAAATTTGTTTAAAAAAAAAAAAAAAAAAAATTGGATATTTATTATAGCAAAAAGTGTTTTTTTTCAAACTTGTCACTCTTGTTTTGTTTATAGCACAAGAAATAAAAACTGCAGGGGTGATCACATACCACCAAAAGAAAGCTCTATTAGTGGGGAAAAAATGATAAAAATTTCATTTGGGTACAGTGTTGTATGACCACGCAATTGTTATTCAAAGTGCGACAGCGCTGAAAGCTGAAAATTGGCTTGGGCAGGAAGGGGGTGAAAATGCCCTGTATGGAAGTGGTTAAAAACGTGTCAAAACGCAACCAAGTCGCACTACATAATTGCACTGAAAATAGGATCAAATTGCAGCAGCGCTAGTGTGAACCCCACCTTAAAGGTTAATTTTTTTGGTTTAAAATAAAAAAGAGGTTAGACTTACTTGCTCTGTGCAGTAGCATTGCACAGAGCGGTACCTTACCCCCTCTTCCCCCTCTGGGGCCCTCTGTGCCTTTTTCTTACGAGTGCCCCTCAGCAAGCACCTGTCTATGAACACACACAGCAAGGCTCCCTCCTCACAGATTTGACTGACAGCAGAAGGAACCTATGACTCCGGCTGTTCAGTGTCTCCTGTGAGACCAGGAAGAGAGAGGAGTGGCACTGCAGCCAGGACAGCGCTGCAGCGGTTGTAAATGCTTAGGGCTTGCAGGCACAAGCAGTGGTACTTTTTTTTACCTTAATGTAGGGAATACATTAAGGCAAAAATGTTTTTAACTTTTGAACCACTTTAAGTGGTGTCCATACACCAATAAATGTATTGTCTATCAGTATGCCATCCATTTAAGATTTAGATCTACTCTTAAAATGACACAGGCAATGCAAGGCCAGTAAAATATAAGTTCAGTTTTAAAAAATGGCATTGTCACGCTCAGCACCCTCAAAACTGCAGGATTTGCTGAAGACATTTGGTTACAGGTTAGGCTTACCACGAAGATTTTGACAGAAACTAAATGACCATGAAAAGTCAAGATAATTGTTAAAGCTATTACATAAATGCCAAACTTAAAAGGCTTTGTTTTTAGAAGCCTTTTAGGAGCACAATTACACTCGCCTGCACACTAAACTGGGCAGTTGGTGGGGTAACATCAGGGCTGGATCTAGCCTGTCTAATGGGGGTAAAAAGTCAGGGGGACATAATGTCAACACACTATCATTTTATACTCTCCTCTCTTAGGCTACTTTCACACTGAGGCGTTTTTCAGGAGTTAAAAGGCTAAAAATAGCGCGTGTAAAGCGCCTGGAAAAATGCCTCCCCTGCAGCCCTAGTGTGAGAGCCCGAGTGCTTTCACACTAGAGCGGTGCGCTTGCAGGACGTTAGAAAAAGTCTTGCAAGCAGCATCTTTTGAGCAGTGGGGGAGTGGTAAATACACCGCTCCTGCCGTTGGAATCAATGGGCACCACTGCCGAAGTGCCTGCAAAGCGTCTGCAAAGCGTTTCGGCAGCGGCGATTTGCGGGTGCTATTAACACTTTATTCGGCCGCTAGCGGGGATTAAAAGCCCACCACTAGCAGCCGAAAAGTGCAGTTATTACAGCGGTAAAGCGCCGCTAAAACTAGCTTTACAGCTAACACCCCCCGCCCCAGTGTTAGCCTTAATTCCCTAAATCTCCATGTGGTTGCAATGAAAAGCATGTGGTTTAGGCTAGAGTTTCTTTTTTTGTTTATTCATTGTACCCTTTAAAAGTATCATGCAAAAATCCAGAGACACCCTAGTCCTGAACTGTATTTATTGGGCTGAAGGACACTGACATCTGAACTGGATGATGCCACATGCAGGAGTTCCCCCTTCACATCAGATTCTACCCATATCCTCAGAGTCAGCCACCTTTACATCACAGTCCCTTCATTACATTGCCTTCTTCAAATCTGAGTCATCCCTATCCTATCAGAATTCCCTCTTCATATTTGAGCCCCTACCAACAAAACAGTCCCACCCCCTTCACAACATAGTTACCCCTTCACAAATAGCAAGAAATGATGCTGTGGATCCTGTTCCGCCCCCGTGCACCATGGCAGGGCACTTTGTAGTTATGCCGCCTTGGCAGGGGTGTTTTATGAACGCAGTGTACCTTTGTACAAGATCATAACTTGGCCCTCCTGCTAGAGGAAAAGAAAGTGCGGCGTGCGCAGTGCACTGCAGCAAAACTTGGGTGTGGTTTTCTGAGGCTTTCCAGCCAGGGTTGCCAACCCCCCACATTTTGTTTTTACTGACAAAAAATGGAAAATGTACTGACAGAACACATTTTTTACTGACAATCTGAAATATGACAGAAACTCCTATTATAAACTAAAGGAATTGGTATTTAAAAAATATAAATATGCAAATATTACCAATGCCCATAACAAGTAATCTGCTTAGCTTTACAATGGAAATGCAGGCCTCTTGAACCCATTGGGAAAGAGAGCCCTGACTGATGGGGGCATAACCAGGGCGGAGTATGGTGACTAGGGGTCACGGTGGATTGGTGGGGGGATGGGGTGGGGTTGGGCCTGAGCTCACTAAGGTGATTGCCCCAGGGGATTCTGGGCCTTTTGGTGAAGAAGATCGGTAAGAGCTGGCTGAACCCCGCCCTGTCCCTCCAACCATGGACACCGAGCTTCTTCTGGCCAGGGTCCATGAGATGGCTCTTCAGGGTCAGGCAGGGTGGCTTTTCTCCCTCCTGACTCCTGGGGATTCCTCTCCTAATCCCACACCTGATCCCCTCAGGATTCCCCCCCCAGGGTTAGAAGGCGAACTCGGCCGCCTTCCCACCTCAGCCCCAGCCCCTCTAGGGCCTCCTATTGCTCCCCTCCACATCCGTCCTCTTCTCCCCCCCTCCTTCACCTGTCTCCCCCCTGCCTGTTCCGGCGGGGAAACACCCTTCCTCTGCCCCCTCCCGTTGTCTTCAGGCACGGAGGAGGTCCCCTGCGCGGGCTAAGGCCTCCACTCGGGCCTCGTCGCGCTGTCCCCGGTCACGCAGCCCCCGCTCCAGCGTTCGCCCCGCCCCCCCTGCTAATGTAGGAGGCGGCCGGGCTGGAGCTGCAGCGCTCCCCGGCCCCCTCCCTCGTTCTCTGAGTACCGCCGGTGTGCCTTTGCTCGCCAGCGCGGAGGGCGGGGGGGTCCTGAGCGGCCGATCCGCTTATTCCTCCGCCGGGCAATCCTCGGGCACGAAGGGGAGGAGGAGGCGGATCGGTCCGCCGGCCGCCGCTGCGTCCTCCGCAGCTGTCCTCGGAGCTGGCGATGCTCGCTCTGCCGGGGACTTGGAGCCGGTCCGGCGCCATCTGGTGGTCGGAGCGCTCCCTGCGCCTGACAGGGCGGGAGATTTGAATCTCCACACACCACAGCTGGATTCTAGGCACGCTGGGCAGCACAGCAGTGTGGTGTGTGGAGAAGGGAATGATGGGCCACAGCACTATCCCCCTGCGCCCGCCTGGGCAGGCATGTTATCACAAGTGCAGGATCAATCCTGCGGAGTTCCTTCTGTGCCCGGCGGGGCAGGGGACAGGTATCTTCCTTCCACGTCCCAGGATGCGGGGGTTGGCGCGAGGCACATCTCCCCTGCGCCCGGCAGGGCGGGCGATGTGCGATTAACCCCTCCCCCTCTAAAACCCCGTGCCCACCGGCAGCCTCCTGCGCCCCGCAGGGCGGAGGCCAGCCGGGTGCGTTTGACCTCCACCCCGTCGGTGGGGCAACCGCTTCCCTACGTGCCCATCCGGGCTGGCGGTCCTGATGGGATGCCCGCATCGGTTGCCCATCCTCATCCCCTTGCGCCCGTCAGGGCGGGAGATCTCGGCTCCAGACCCGGGCTGGCGGCGGCATCCGCCCCGGGTCAAACAAGAGGAGCTGGCAGGTGTACCTGCCGCTGCTCAGCCTCTGTCCATGGTCAGTCGGATTCGACCGGGTCCGTGGTTGGACCCCCGCCCTTGGACCTTTCCTTGAGTCGGGACAGCACAGCAGATTACGCAGCCCGCCTACGCTTGCAGTCTTCTGAAATCGCCTTGGAATCGGATTCGCTGCCGGGCCCGGTGGCCGATCGTCCATCACCCGCGATGCCTCCTCGACCAAGTGAGTATGACTGCGAGTTAATTTGGGGTAGAGCTGCTGATGCTTCCGTATTGGGCCCGGAGGACCGCATAGCGTCGGTTGTAAAATCTGTTCTCTCTAGTATGGGTGTCTCGGGATCGCCCAACCCCACCTCCGCTTATGGGGGTGCGTTGTGGGCTGTGTCGCCGACGGGTACCCACTTGGCGGAAGAGACGAAAGAGAAGATATGGCGTCGCAAATTCATCGACTTTCTTACCCTCGTTCCGCCGGATAGGGAGACGATCGACAAATCTCGACGGGTTGACGTATCGGCGCAGGGTGACAAACCCAAACAGCTTCCTAGAACGTTCGGGAACTGGCTGCAGGGGTTTTGTGCCTATGCGGGAGTGCTCAGTGAGCGGTTCCCGGAGTTGGCCGCCTCGTTATTTTGCTATTTAGACCTTATTTGGGGTGCATACAAGGTCTATGGGGGCCAGTGCTGGTTCCATTATGACACTCAATTTCGGCAAAAAATGGCGGCACGTCGGGAATTTCGTTTTGATTGTCAGGACGGTAGCCTGTGGTTGCTGCTTATGTGCCCTCACAGGCCTTCGTCCTTTCAGTCCGCGGTCGGCGCCCCTCAGTCCGGAGCGTCGGCCGCTCAAAAGAAGGGTATCTGCTGGCTTTTCAACGAAAGCCACTGCAAGTGGTACTCCGCCTGTCGTTTCAGGCATGAGTGCTCCAGTTGTGGAGGGGCTCACCCCGCCAGTAAGTGTTTTCGAAAGGGAAAACAATCAATTTCCAGACTCGGCGCCAAGACTGACCTTCCTAAGCCGGAGGACGCCGGTGAACGTCATAGAGATGCTTCCCTGGCTAGACCGGTACCCCCTTCGTAGAGAGGCCCTGATTTTGCGGGATGGTTTGGACCGCGGTTTCTGGATCCCTTTTACCCCGTCAGCCGCCCCGACCATGTCTCATAATTTAAAGTCGGCGGGAGAATTCGAGTCCGTCGTGGCCGAGAAGCTCTGGAAGGAATTGGAACTGGGAAGAATGGCAGGCCCCTTTGATCTCCCTCCTTTCCACAACCTGAGGGTATCTCCTCTCGGTGTGGTAACAAAAAAAGGCGGAGGGAAAATTTCGCCTCATTCATCACCTTTCCTACCCTTCTGGTTCCTCTGTGAATGATGGCATTGACAGGGAGGAATCCAGAGTGCACTATGCGTCCTTTGACAGGGCGCTTCAGCTGGTTAGGGCAGCGGGGCAGTCTGCCCTTCTGGCGAAAGCGGACATAGAGTCCGCATTTCGCCTCCTCCCAGTCCATCCGGACTGTTTCCACCTCCTGGGTTGCTACTTTCAGGGTAGCTATTTTTTCGACATGTGCCTTCCTATGGGTTGCGCCATCTCGTGTTATTTTTTTGAGCTATTTAGTAGCTTCCTTGACTGGGTGGTCACCCAGGAGGCGGGTATTCAGTCCCTTCTGCATTATCTTGATGACTTTCTTTTTGTGGGTTCAGCGGGCAGTGGGCAGTGTCTGCGGCTGCTCACTGTTTTTCAGGATACATGCCGGCTTTTCGCTGTCCCACTGTCCGCTGACAAGACGGAGGGCCCCGTCACAGTCCTGTCGTTTTTAGGTATTGAGATAGACACGGTGGCGATGGTTTTTAGGTTGCCTAGTGACAAGTTGTCTAGGCTCCTCTCGTTGGTCCGCTTGGCTAAAGGGGCGAAGAAATTACAGCTGAAACAGCTTCAGTCGTTGTTGGGTCATCTGGTTTTCGCCTGTAGGGTCATCCGGATGGGGAGGGCCTTCTGTAGGCGACTATCATGGGCCACGAAGGGCATAACTGCCCCTCACCACTATGTCAGGATCACCAAACCTATGAGGGATGACTTGGGGATATGGCTATCATTCTTGCAGACTTACAATGGACAGTCGTGCTGGTTGCGCGAGGAAGTGCCGAACACACAGCTGGAGTTATATACCGATGCTGCAGGCTCCTGTGGGTTCGGCGCTTTCTTTCAAGGGGAATGGGCTGCTGAACGCTGGCCGGCCTCATGGGCCCACATGGATTTGTTGCGGAACCTCACCCTGCTGGAGCTGTTTCCAATTATTGTTGCTGTTGAGCTCTGGGGTGACAGGTTGCGCAATCACCAGGTGGTCTTCTGGTCGGATAACATGAGTGTGGTGCAGGTGGTGAACAAACAGTCAGCCAGTTCTCCTCCGGTTGTTTCGTTGCTACGGTTTTTAGTTTTAAAATGTTTACATTTTAACATCTGCGTTAGGGCTAAGCATGTGCCGGGTGCCTCTAATGATATTGCCGATGCTCTTTCTCGTCAACAGTTCTGCCGTTTTCGAACACTGGCTCCGATGGCTTCTTTGGAGGGCCTCCCCTGTCCGGCCCACTTATGGAACCTCGTTTCCGGCGTTTGACAGAACTCCTTCGGTCGTCGATTTCTTCACGGACGTGGGCGGCGTACTGCTGGGTTAGGCATGAGTGGGTCCAGGCGTCGGGCGGAGTTCAACATTTATTCCCCAGACGACCGTCGTTTAACCATATTTGCCTATTTAGTCTTTCTGGCGGACAAAGGCGTCTCCGGGTCGACAGTTTCATCTGCGTTGTCGGCCCTGTCATTTTGGTTTCAGCTCTTAGGGTGGGAAGATGTAACTAAATATTTCCCTGTCCGGCGGGTTGTTCGGGGTTGGAAGCGGGTTACGCACCTCCCGGACACCAGGCGCCCTGTTTCCATTCAGATTCTTTTGGCCATCTTGTCTCTTCTTCCGAATGTGTGTTCATCGGAATATGAGACCCTTCTTTTCTGGGTATCCTTTTCTTGGGCTTTCTTTGGTGCCTTTCGCATCGGTGAATTGGTGTCCAAATCAAAATTGTCTACGGGGGGCATCCTATGGGAGGACGTGTCGTTGTCGCACCGCAGTGTCACGATTTTCTTGCGTTCATCCAAGACTGATTGTTCTGGCAGGGGTCGTCGGGTAGTCTTGCATTATTGCGGCGGCCCCTTTTGTCCGGTGTCTCTGGCCCTCTCTTTCGTCCCTTTGCGCCCCCTGTCCCCTACATTTTTCGTCCATGCTGATTCAACTTCTCTCAGCCGTTTTCAATTTTTGCGCATTTTTCGTCGTTGCTTGGAGATTTTGGGCTTTCCTGCAAAGGAGTTTTCCACCCACTCTTTTCGCATTGGCGCCGCGACCGCCGCTTCGGGTTTGGGTTTCACCGATACGGAACTTCAGCGTTTAGGTAGATGGGAGTCATCTCGTTTTTCTCTGTATGTCCGACCACATCTGTTGTGTTGATTTCCAGGTTCCTTTCCGGCACAGATTTGGATCCTCGGGGATTCTTTCATATACTGGGCCGCTCGCCGGGCAAAGATCCGAACTTATGGCAGGAACTTGGGATTCTCATACGATGTGGCGAGGATACGCTGGATTGGGTTGCGCAGGTTACGTTGGCCTCGGGTCCTTCAGGAATGTCAGCAACTTCGTGCCCACGTCTCTGGTCCCATCATCCTGGTCATACATGCGGGTGGGAATGACGTTGGATATATGAGATCTGTGGACATCATATCTGCTGTAAAAAGTGACATTGCCCAATGTTGTGCTTTATTTAATAATCTGACTGTTGTTTGGTCAGAAATCGTGCCTCGCTCGGTATGGGCACGTGATGTTCCTGGCCCCCTTCTGGAACATTTTCGTAGGAAGGTCAATGCCCAAGTGGCTAAGTTTGTACGCCAGATAGGGGGGATAGTGGTCCGCCACAGAGACCTAGAGGGTGATAATCGCGATTTGCTGCGTAGAGATGGAGTTCATTTGAATGACATTGGGCTGGATATTTTTAATCTGGGTCTCCAGAGGGGCGTGGAACAGGCTCTGGCTGCGGTGGGGCGCCCGTCAGTAGATTACTGACAGGCGGGTGGCGGTTTTTGGTGACCTTGCCAGCAAAACACGGCGGTAAGAGGTACGCCCTTCACGCTAATTGGGAGATAGATGGCAGTCCGGCACTTATGGTAAGGACAGGCCCCTCAGTTATCTCCCTTTCCACCAGTCGGAACTGAGTGCTCACAGTGCTACTGTGACTGGCACTGTGGAATGTTAAATGTTATGTTTAATTTGTTAAAGAGTTGAATTTAATAAAAGCTGTGGCCTTGCCCTTTCCAACATGAATGGTGGTAAGTGGTCTTTATTGGATGGGTAGAAGGGGTAAGGTCTAAGTTGGATGGATCTTGGTGTGGACCTGGGTTTATTGCACCTCAGCAGTCATGCAGGCCTCTTGAACCCATTGGGAAAGAGAGCCCTGACTGATGGGGGCATAACCAGGGCGGAGTATGGTGACTAGGGGTCACGGTGGATTGGTGGGGGGACGGGGTGGGGTTGGGCCTGAGCTCACTAAGGTGATTGCCCCAGGGGATTCTGGGCCTTTTGGTGAAGAAGATCGGTAAGAGCTGCCCACCCTCCTGCCCTATCTATGGTTGGTATGTCACAGCTTGCTGCGGTTTTTGGTGACCTTGCCAGCAAAACACGGCGGTAAGAGGTACGCCCTTCACGCTAATTGGGAGATAGACGGCAGTCTGGCACTTATGGTAAGGACAGGCCCCTCAGTTATCTCCCTTTCCACCAGTCGGAACTGAGTGCTCACAGTGCTACTGTGACTGGCACTGTGGAATGTTAAATGTTATGTTTAATTTGTTAAAGAGTTGAATTTAATAAAAGCTGTGGCCTTGCCCTTTCCAACATGAATGGTGGTAAGTGGTCTTTATTGGATGGGTAGAAGGGGTAAGGTCTAAGTTGGATGGATCTTGGTGTGGACCTGGGTTTATTGCACCTCAGCAGTCAAGTCAAAACAGTGTGGCAAAATGTGAGCATGACTAGGATTATGAAAGAGCCGAGGAACCCTGGGCTTTGCAGATAATAGGTCCAGCAGCACACATGGTACACCATGGCAAATGGAGGTCATGGTCAGGTTGGGCTCTATTTTTTCCTCATTCAGGACTCTTTTACATATGTGGTTGGGGGTAGTAAAACCATGCAGTTGAGCTATGGTTTTACTGCTCCCCCTTTAGGGTATATTCACACCAGATACTGTGGGACTGTGTTGGGTGATTATTCCAGAGCAATCCCACCACATTGCAAGGCAAAATGCCTTGCCTCTGGTATGGTTCAGTGGTGCTCACTAAATAAAAAGTACTACATGTGGTGGCCAATTGAACTTTAAAGTTCATTAAAAAAAAAGAAACAGTGTGAATGGACCCTTAGCTCACATAGCAGGGGCCGGAGGACGCATACATGCTGCAGCCGCAGTGCTTTGGGGCTGCAGCTAGAAATGCACCCCCTGTTGCATTCAGTGGGCACTACCACCCACCGAGTGCATCCCATGCAAAAAAAGGATCTGTTCTGCAACCTCCCCGCAACCGAATGCAATTCATGTGGTTGTGCAGCATTTAGGGGTTTAAGACATATTGCTTCTGCACTGCCTGTCAAATTCCCTCTGAAGTATTCTGTGCGTAGATTGCTTTTCAGAGGAGTGGCAGTCTTTTTGTTCAGTCAGAACAGCAGAGGGATGAACCTCTGCAAGTGTCAAGGTGGAGGTGGGGTTCAGTATACCTGCAGTCACCAATTACTTCTTCAGACATATTCAGCCAGGATGTACAGCTACTTCATGCGCTCCATATTCAAATGCAATTTGACAACTGCACTAGTAAACCCTCTCACTGCTGTGTGTGCACATCAGGGGTGGAGTGTGGGCAGGACAGACACAGCAGGGATAGGATGGGTGGTGAAGCAGATTCAGCCTGTGATCAATGCTGCTGATCCTGTTGCTCCCAAAATCTTACTCACAGGATCAGTAGAGCACAGTGCCACCCCTTGCTCCCAGCCAGAAACTCCCAGGAGCGTGAATGACAGGAGAGATGAAACATGCGCTGTGCGACAGGGCATAGTGCGCCCCCCTTACCTCAGGGGCTTATGTGCCCGGCAAACAGGGTGATATAGTGCCTTGAAAAACCAAAAATGTAAATGTATTTTATTGGGATTTCATGTGATAGAACACATAGTGACACATAATTGTGAAGTGGAAGGAAAATGACAACTGTTTTCTATGTACCCTAGCTGTGACTGACGTTCCTCCAGTGAAAAAAAATGTCAGTCACTGCTGTAGTGTGAACAGGCCCTTAAAGAGAAGTTCCGACGCCCCCACCAAAAAATTAAAAGTCAGCAGCTACAAATACGGTAGCTGCTGACTTTTAATATTAGGACACTTGCCTGTCCAGGGATCCTGCGATGTCGGCACCTCAGCCGATTTTTCAATTGACTCTCAGGTGCTGCCACCATCATTGCTTGTAAGGGAAACCGCAGTGAAGCCTACTGTGCATGCGGAAGGAGGAGGGGAGCAGAAATTCCGGGGGACCTTGCCATAACGAGATCAGCCAGAAGTGGGAGTGGGTACCTGTCAAAACCATGTACTCGCTCCCCCCGTAAGGTGCCAAATGTGGCAGCGGAGTGGGGAAGGAACCAAACAAGCAGAGCTTCCCCTTTTGGGTGGAGCTCCACTTTAGGGTTATCCAATGCACAAATCTTCTACAAAATGGACAACAATTTAGCTTTTGTAAGGTCAGCATTAATATAAAGAGCACACAAAACATTGGTAATTACATGGTTAAATGCATAAAGCACAAACATTTTTTTTTATTTTACATGCAAATATTGAGAACTTCCCCTGGCTTCAGCAACCTCAAAAAAACAGCCACAGCTCTTTAGAGCATGTTCAGTTTCCAGAACAGAAATGTCCATGCGGGCTCCTAAATTCCATATACCAGGAATGATATATGTCTGAGTTAATATAGCTAAACACACATCACTCCTTGTTTGTAAAGCCATCAAACATGTCATGACTGGCTTGGCTTATTCACTGTGCTCAGCCCTTGTTGGTGAAAAGTTTATGAATACGCTGAGAATGGGAAAGCATTTGGCCTGTAACTTCTTGATATTTAGCTTAGGGAGATGTTACGATCACAATTAAGCATTTGGAAGCATATGTCATGGTTAATAATGCTGTGGATTGTGCGGTTAAAGGCACTTAGCTATCATAACCCATGACAGTGGACTTCCTGTGACAAATTGCTAAATTGCATAAAGCTAAGGAATATAAAACAAGGAATGAAGAGAAACTGGAGGGTTTGCAACTGAAAACAAATACAGTGATTGTAGTTTGTTGCAGAAAATAAACAGGCACTCGTTTGGGGCTTGCCAGAGTTCTTTGGAAGGCTGCCATTAATGATCCAGTCATTGAAATTATGGGATTATAAAACTCCACATTTTCTAGGAGATGCCTAAGCACAGCTTCTCCTTGTAAAGAGATTTCATGTGAACATAGCCTTTAGGAAGATTTTACTATATAGAGATATTAAATACTGTACTAACAGAATGTAATTCTTCAGCCATGTGCTTCTGAATCAAAATATTAGGCAAGCAAACTTAGTTATTTGTGCTTGACCACCAGGGGGATTAAACACAGTGGCATCCTATACTGCCCGTTTACTGATCCACCCCTTTCCCTCTCAGTATCACAATGCTGCTCCACATAGCACTCCACTAAAAATATGGTAAATTTTAATTCATAATATAATATGTTATTAAAAGGAAATTTAGCAAATAAACCAACATTGAAAATGAAAGACAGATGGAGTCTTTAATTGTAGGTTGCTTTAATAAAGTTACTTAAAAAGGAAAACAGTAGTCCAAAGATCCCAGGATGATCACCAATGTATGCACTGCCTTACCATTAGGTCCCACTCAAATTGAAAATGCTAAGGTTATGCTATCCTAAAAATCCCTGATGGTGAGGACCTCTAATGCGATTCTTGCACTGGGTTGACTAAAATGTTTTTGTGTGCAAGGATCAAATGCTTGCTCTGCATATTGCATGGGATGGCATCACATTGGCGATACAAATAAAAACAACATTTTTATTGTCCTCAAAATGGCTGCCTAAAGCCTGGTACACATGGGCCAAATATTGGTCGGTATCGGCAGGCTCAACGGAAACTGTCTAACATTTGGCCCATGTCGAACGGGCATGCTGAAAAAACAGCAGCCGATCGGCATCCGATGTGGTGGAGTGGAAGGGTGGGGGTGGGACAGCACCCCTGTCAGAACACGATAGTTCAGCAGGGAGATCACTATACAAACATTGCATAGTTAGTACAGTGTACCAGGCACTAAGGTCTTTGCACACTGGGCTTAAAAAAATTCTGCTTCTATAGGAGTTTTGCCTGTAGATGCAGGTCAATGTTATTCTATGTGTGCATGCACATTAGGGCATTTAGGGGCATATTTCAGGCTTAGTGTTTAATCGCTTGCCGCCCGCAGCTGTCATATGACGGCCAGGCAGCACAGCTCTCATTCTGGGAGGGCTTCATATGACCCCCCTGCCTTCCCGGCCCACCAGGGTGCGTGCATGCGCTGCCGACGGCACTCACGCATGCCCATGGTGTCACTCGGGACCCGGTGCACGTGCCCAGCAGCCGCGATGTCCGCCGGGCACCCGTGATTGCCCGATAACACAGCAGGTCCTGTCAGAGGAGAGGAGACTGGTGGTGTGTTCCCAATACAGAGGAACACCGATTGGTCTCCTCCCCTTGTGAGTCCCCTCCCCCAACAGTTAGAAACACTCCCTAGGAAACACAGTTAACCCCTCGATCACCCCCTAGTGTTAACCCCTTCCCTGCCAGTCACAATTATACAGTAATCAGTGCATTTTTATAGCACGGATTGCTGTATAAATGTGAATGGTCCCAAAAATGTGTCAAAAGTGTCTGATATGTCCGCCGCAATATCACAGTCACGATAAAAATCCCAGATCGCTGCCATTACTAGTAAAAAAAAAAAATCATAAAAATGCTATAAATCTATCCCCTATTTTGTAGACGCTATAACTTTTGCGCAAACCAATCAATATACGCTTATTGCGATTTTTTTTTTTACCAAAAATATGTAGAAGAATACATATCGGCCTAAACTGAGGAAAAATTTTTTTTTTTTTTTTTTTAAATTGGATATTTATTATAGCAAAAAGTAAAAAATAATGCATTTTTTTCAAACTTGTCACTCTTCTTTTGTTTATAGCACAAAAAATAAAACAGCAGAGGTGATCAAATACAACCAAAAGAAAGCTCTATTTGTGGGGAAAAAAATGATAACAATTTAATTTGGCTAAAGTGTTGTATGACTGCGCAATTGTCATTCAAAATGTGACAGCGCTGAAAGCTGAAAAATGCCCTGGGCAGGAAGGGGGTGAAAGTGCACTGTATTGAGGTGGTTAAAGGCAGAAAATAAAAAACCTTCTGGATTGCGTTTTGAGAGGAGTTTTCTGACAGAAAAAAGCTAAACGTGCCTAAACGCGTACACAAAAACACACTATAATGCCCCGTACACACGGTCGGATTTTCCGACGGAAGATGTGCAATCGGAGCTCGTTGTCGGAAATTCCGACCGTGTGTGGGCTCCATCGGACATTTTCCATTGGATTTTCTGACACACAAAGTTTGAGAGCAGGCTATAAAATTTTCCGACAACAAAATTCCGACGCACAAAGTGCCACGCATGCTCAGAAGAAATTCCGAGACGGAACAGCTCGATCTGGTAAAATTAGCGTTCGGAATGGATAGAGCACTTTCGTCAGCCTGCAATGTTTAAAATTGTTTAATGCAGCGCACTCTCTTCTTCTTTATAATGCTAGAAGAATTAACCTCCCTGGCGGTTTTCCCGAGTGTGGCTCGGGGTTAAAATTCAGGACCATTAGCGGTAACCCCGAGCCACACTCGGGATTACATCGCAGGATCCTGGTGCCTCCTTACTTACCTTGTCCCCGGGATCCTGCGATGTCACCCGCAGTGTCCGAGGGCTCCGTCCTCCTCCGAAGCCTCTCCTTGCCAGGCTCCTTTCCATGCGAGCGTCGCGACGCACGGGGGCGGAGCCTGGCGGCAAATTAAAAAAAAAGTAAAAATCATAACACATACAGTACTGTAATCTTACAGATTACAGTACTGTATGAAATGATTTCACATCCCTTTTGTCCCCAGTGCTTTGGCCCATGCCCTGCATGCAGTTTTACATGATATACACTGTTCTTTCTGCCTGGAAACTGGAGATTGTCCATAGCAACCAAAAAGTGTCCCTTTACGTCAAAAGTGGCTTTAGACCAGCTAGAAAACAGCGATAGTAAATTAGAACACTTGCAGAATTGAGCAATAGTGAATCGTGGGGAAATTTATTTTATTACTATTTTTTTAAATTTTTTAAAATTATTTATTTTTATTTATTATATTATAATTTATGTTTTTGTGTTTCAAACTTTATCATACCCGGGATATCTACTAGACTCTGGTTTGGACAGATTTAAGTGTGTTATTGTTAAGATTTACAGACCTACAATATAAAACGCCAAATTTCCATGCAAAATAATTGTACCGCTTTCAGCACCTAAAATCCGAAATAATCATACCGCCAGGGAGGTTAAGTAGTTTTGCTGCTCATATTCACACAGACTTCTCACAAACTTCTTTCTTTATTATTTATCGTGATTTCATCAATATATTTAGATTTGTCACATTGGAAAAAATATATAATATATTTTTTTTTTTTTTTGGTTTGTATTGTTTTCAAGCCTGATCTTGTTGTTAATTTTTTTTTTTATTTTAGATCCTGAATATTTTTGTGTGTGTTTTGTGTGTCAAGTTACCACAACACCATTATTATCTGGTATTATTTAATCTTTAACCTCAAGGAGATTGGTTGTTGTTGGTGTTCCTTGTTAATTTCACATTGTATTTTTGAAATGTACCTGCCTCCTCACAAACAAACTGTCCTTTTTGAAGTAAACACACATAGGCAATTATAATTGAAACCAAAATTCCTTTATTAAGGGATCCAAACCAAACAAAGAGGGAGCCAACGCTGGAGAAACAGCAGAAATTGGTGAAGCCTTTGGCCCCCAGGGCACACATCAATTATTTCATGGCAAAATTGGTGGCCTGAGGAGTCCAAATCTAAGGGAGTGCAGTCTGGTCCAGAAGTCCCAGAGATCATGAAAGCAGCAGATGACATGTATGTTCCCAGGCTGTGGTCATACAAGAGCCTGCATCTTTTGTCAGACCAGACTAAACCCAGGTCATCACTCTCTGGTCTTCCTTCCACGCTGTGGCGGTGGAGTTGTGGCAAGAGGAGGAGGAGGATGGTCCAACTCACTCAGGTGGGTTTTGTGTGTGATTTCGCCCCTCACCCCCTTAGTTAAGACTTTATAAATAAGGTCCTCACACAGGAGGCGTTGGTCCTCCTGCATGCCCTGTAGTTTGGTGGCAACCATGCAGGCAAAGGCCTCTTCAAAAGTGGGGGTGGCTCTGAGGGACGCAGAAGCCTCCTAAATTAGCCTGAGCGCTGAATCCTGCACGTTACTCCCCTTCCTGGTTCTTTTGTTTGGAAGGCAGAGGGGAGGAACATGTGATTCAGTCAGGCTCCTACTGGGCCCAGGCTTCTCCTGGCTGCCACTTAGCCCCGCCTCCTCCTGGCTACCACTAACCCCCGCCTCCTCCTGGCTGCCACATTCCACAGCCTACTCCTGTGTGGCACATTCCACAGCCTCGTCCTTGCTGAGGACTTCCTGTGTATGAAAAAGGGACATAGTTTTAGTTTTTTATTCATCAATCACACACAATTTTCACCTCATGATTGTTGCAAATTGAATGTTAACAAATATAACAGACTATCATTCTGAGCCCAGCGTTTTTCATTCTTGTCCCAATTATTTTTGCCCACTACTGTCTATTGATATGTAAAACACTTTATTAAATCAGCAATTAGTTATCAATAATAACGTCTAGTAAACATCATTTATTTATTGCCCAGAAATCTGTAGAAGAATGCTATACCTGGCTCCAGCTGGGCTCCTCCACTACTTCCTGGCTGGAAGTCCCAGGTTGGACATCGGAAACCTCAGCTGGGGTGGAAGGAAGAGTGGAAGGAAGAGTGAAGAGGGATTCCCTGACTCCAGTCTGGTCTGACAGAAATCGCAGTCTCTCATAGTACCACAGCCTGGGAACATAAATGTCATCTGCTGCAGCTCCGGATCTCTGGGAATCCGTGACCTTCTTGCGCTCCCTTAGATAAGTGCTCCCCAGGCCACCAATTTTGGCTTTTAAATAGGGGATGGTTGCTGTGGGGACCACCGGCTTCACCAACTCCAGCAGTTTCTCCAGCGCTGTCTGCCTCTTTTGTTTATGATTATAATGTGGATGTTTCACCTGCCACAGACAGGGCAGCTCCCTGTATTTATCTATGAACAGGGGGAGGAAGTTGTGGTCATTGAAGCCATTCATTTTATCTGCAAGACACAACACAAGACAAACCCTAATGTCAGGCGAAACAATATAGGCCTCAATCTAGAAGCAGTATAGGCCCAAGTTTAGATCTTACCTTCGTTATCACGATCGGCGCCTCCGATACTCCTTCCTCCGCTCACAGATCGTACGTACTACACACGCGTGTTACGCTTTATATACACTGCGCATGCGTGAAACTCCGCCCGCCCCTGACATTCTTTTTAATCTATTCTCCGCCTCTTCTCGTTCGGCGCAGTGGGGGAAGAGCACATGGCGGAGACACATCAGGTGCGTGTTAATTACAGCAACGAGGAGAAGGAGGAGGAGGAAAGCCCGGAGCCTGAAACGTCCCGATCCAGAAGGAGACGATTTAAGGCCTCAAATATGTCCTTTGGGGAGATGTTGGAGATGGTCGACATACTGAAGAGGGCCGACTATGACGGGAAGTATGGACCTTACCCCAACCCCAATGTCCGAAAGGCCAAGATCATGGCGAAACTAGTCAAGAGTCTGCACCGGAATTTTGGGGTACGACGATCGAAAGATCAGCTCAGGGAGCGGTGGTCGGACCTCAAATTAAGGGAGCACGAGCAGTACAGAAGGATCAGGCGAGTGCTGCAAAAAAGTAAGTAGTTGTGCTGTGTTCCTTTTTTTATTTGTATTATGTTCGTGCTGCTCCATGTGCTTTTCTTAACTGTTGTACAGTTTAAAATGGCAACTTTCATGTTCATGGGCACATTATTTGTTCGTATTAGTGCGTTCAGCCTAGAAAATACCATTTTTTTGGCCGTATGCATTTGAATAGATTTTTTATGGCCTACTTCTCTTAAAATAATTTGGTTGTGTAGATGGGTTTGTAACTAGAATGAAATGCAAACTAGATTCTGGGTAAGGAGAGGACACTCAGCAGCTGTTTACACATCTGGACGCTGGAGCACTAGTGTGGGACACAAGAACACCCTTTTTATTAGGGGGCCCCACGCAGGTGCTCCAGTGCATACTATAGGGGTGACTCCATCAGTGAAGCTTGTACAAAACAGGTAAGTATTCAAGCTTGACAAAGGACAAAAACATTTCTTAATCTTGGAACTCTGCCAAAATAGACAATTGTACCCCACTTCCAAGCAATGTTTCATATTTCTATTTCTGCCATCAAATATCTGTGTGCTAAGTATACCTATTTTTTTTTTACATAGGGGATAAAAGACTCGGAGGACACCCCTCATCCGAGGAGACAACAGACACCCCACCTCAGGAAGAAGTGGAGACCCACCAAAGACAACAGGAGGAGGAGGAGGAGGAAGGAGATGTGGTGGAAATAGTCACCACAACAGGTGAGTGTCTGCGACCACAGGCTCAAGTAAGAGATGGATGCCGGCATATTTATAATACATGGTGTGTTTTTGTTTCTATCTTTTTAGGTGATCGTGATGTTGTGGATCCAGATCATTTCACCTCTGAAAGTGCACAGATCCTGATCGGGGAGATCATGGGGTGTAATAGGGACTTGGAAAACATCCAGAAAAACATCAATGATATTCAAAAAAAAATGAGGAACATCATTGATGTTTTAGGGAGAGTTTAAAACCCCTCCAAATCCTATCCTTTTTTGTGCTTTTTGGGCTCTAAAAATTTCAAACATTTTTTGACATATTCTCGAAAAACCAAATTTTGAAGATGCACACAGTGTGTCAACATGTGCTATCTGCCATTACGGGAGATCAATGGACGCGTTTTGGGGGTGCAACCCCTTCCTCAATAACAAAGTAGATGGGAGGAAGGGGTTACACCCCCAAAACAAGTCCCTTGATCCCCCGTGATGGCAGCTAGCACATGTTGACATTCGGCAATTTGTGTGCATCTTCAAAATTTGGCTTTTCCAGCCATCTGAACGCAATATCAAACACAGTTTAGAAATACTCATGTCTGATATTGCCTTCAATTTCTTGAAAAGTTGAACTTTGTAAGTTCCAGATTTGTGTCTTTCTTGTTGTTTTTTAAACATGCCTGTTTTATCTTAAATGGACATTTCTACTTTTAGTAATGTGACCCAAAAAATTGTTATACAACAAACACGTTGGTTTGTTTTAAAAACCTTTGATAAATGCACGTGATTGTGCTGATATTAAAAAGATTGATACTCAAGAATGTGTGGATTATTGTTTGAACGCTCCAAAAATGTTGTTGTGCTCAAACTGGTGTTTTCTGTGACAATGGGGGTTATTTCCTAAGGGCAAATCCACTTTGCACTACAAGTGCAGTTTCAAGTGCACTTGTAGTGCAAAGTGTCTTTGCCCTTAGTAAATAACACCCAACAGTGCTTTGTAATGTTACACAATCACGCCATTTTCAGGACTCACCACATTTCTGTCAGGGTCAATTAAAAGAAACACAAGCAGTAAATGTCACCAAAGATTTTAGTAGTTCAAATGATTTTTTTTATTTTAAAAATGTTTCAGACATTGTCTGGCATATTGATGGCCCCCCTACCCGCAAAGTAATCAAGGTATCTTAGACAGACCTCACGGGCACTCAGGGGGGGGCAAGCCAGGACGGGCACTTTCAAGCGCCCTCAGGGTTGGTTCATTATGAATTCCGGCCTCAACTGAGCCAGCATAGTTGGCAGAATTTTGCCATAAATAGTTGTGTAGAACACAGCATGCCAGGATAATATGATTCTGTTTGTACTCCGCCATGTGTATGCGTGTAAGAAATAGGCGGAACCGGCTGGCCATGATTCCAAACGTGTTCTCCACCACTCTTCTGGCTCTGGCCAGCCGGTAATTAAAAACCCCCTGGTCCGGGGTGAGGGTCCTCATCGGGTATGGCCGCATAAGATGGTCCCCCAGTGCAAACGCTTCATCAGCAACGAAGACGAATGGGAGTCCTTCCACATTGTCTTCTGGAGGTGGCAAGTCCAAGCTGCCATTCTGGAGACACCTGTAGAACTCCGTCTGGGCGATGACTCCGCCATCGGACATCCGGCCATTCTTCCCCATGTCCACATACAGGAACTCGTAAGTAGCCGACACCACTGCCAACATCACAATACTATTGAACCCCTTATAATTATAATAGTATGACCCCGAGTTGGGTGGTGGGACGATGTGGACGTGTTTCCCATCAATTGCCCCTCTGCAGTTAGGAAAGTCCCACTGCTGGGCAAAGTGGGAGACCACAGTCTGCCATTCCTGTGGGTTGGAAGGAAACTGTGGAGTCAAACAAGAAAAAAAAATTAACCATTTTTCACCTAAACAGGGAAAGCAGATTAGACACACACATTCTTGGCCAACATCAGTATAACATTTTAGGGAGTTTGGAAAGACCAAGGTATAAGGTCCACCTATCAGATTCCCCCCACCCTCTAATGAGCCATTTCTGACATTTTAGGGGGGGGAGCTCTTGGACAGGTAACCCTCTCCACTTCATTGAGAGATGAATGCCTAAATAATGTGTATTACTTTGGCCAGCCCCTCCTTACTTACACTATTGACAGCCCACTGGACAGGTAAGAAGTGTCATAATACAAAGATATAAATACACACTGTACAAATTTTAGCACATTTGGACATTCTGCTATTACCTATCAAGATAATAATAGTATACAAAAACTTGAAACAGTACCATTTGAAAGTATACAGGCAGGCCCTTGCAATACATGCTTTGGGGAATTCATCCATACATCTGACCACAAAAGAGATGGGTATAGTGTGTATGGGTTTGGCAAAGTCAGCAGATAGATGATTGAGGATAGATAGAGAATTGGTATCAGCTGAAAAAAAAAAAGCCTCTGGCACTCTGCCTGAATTTAAAGCACAAATCACATTTTTAAACATTTTAGGGGGTATTTAGGGTAAAGCACTACTATGGAGCTGATAAAATACATTGTTAAGTGACTACATGAGGTGAATATAGGGCCAGGAGACCATGCTGGGGAGGTAAGTGAAGGCAAATATGTATGAAGGACAAAAAAATAATTACATAAAAATCCAGCATGCATGAGGACAAAGGGGACATTCACAGCATATTATAATCATGGTAATTAGGGAATGAGGAAAGAAATACAATATATTATCAAACATTAAATACAATAAAATGTGATATAAAAGGATAAAAATCTTACCTTAATATACTCCTTCTGCAGGACCTGAATGATGGATGAACAGGTCTCTGGGATAATGATCCCCAGAGCCTGGGGGGAGATTCCTGTCGAGAACTTCAAGTCCTGCAGGCTTCTCCCCGTCGCCAAGTACCGCAGGGTGGGGACGAGCCTCTGCTCCGGAGTGATGGCTTGCCTCATGCAGGTATCCTGCCTGCTAATATAAGGGGTCAGCAAAGCCAACAAACGGTGAAATACGGGCTCCGTCATCCGGAGAAAGTTCCTGAAATCATCAGGATTATTCTCACGGATCTCATGGAGTAAAGGCATATGACAGAACTGGTCACGCTGGAGCAACCAATTCTTGGTCCATGAACTCCTCCCCACCCTGTTCATGGACTGGACTTGTGTCAAGGTAAGGACCCCAACACCAAGCCCCCGCACAGCACGAACTCTACGAGGAGTACGTATATGCAACATGGCTAGAAAACGGTCGGCTGCTCAGAACGAAGTAACAGAACGCACTGAAGAACAGCAAGGCCTGTGAAGAGCGACCTGAAAAACAGTAACGTACGAACATGAACACAATGACAGAGTCACGCCTAACTCGCTGCACGCACTGAAGACCAGATACAAACCCACAAGCACAAACTGAACAGCAGAAAACGTTCTGAAAGCCACGAGTCTGAAAAAGCACGAATTGTCTCTCACCAAACTTTTACTAACACGAGATTAGCAAAAGGAGCCCAAAGGGTGCCGCGCTTGGTTCGGACCTGCCCTTTTCTAGTCTCGTTGTACGTGGTGTACGTGACCGCGTTCTTGGTGATCAGAAATTCCGACAACTTTGTGCGATCGTGTGTATGCAAAATAAATTTGAGCCAACATCCGTCGGAAAAAATCCATTTATTTTGTTGTCGGAATGTCCGATCAATGTCCGATCGTGTGTACGGGGCATTGGAGTGTTTTTCTGCCAAAAAAAGTTATTTTTTTTTTAGGCCCAGTGTGCATGAACCCTTATACTGTTTAACCACCTCAATACAGGGCACTTACACCCCCTTCCTGCCCACGTTTCTGTCAGTAAATTTTGTATGTAAGTATAAGTAAGTAAGTATAAGTAATTTTTCTCCTTCACTGATGGGCGCTGATGAGGCGGCACTGATGGGCTGCACTTATGGGCACTGATGAGGCGTCATTTATGAGCACTGATTAGGTGGCACTGATGAAGAGGCACGAATATGCCGCACTTAGGGGCACTGATAGGCAGCACTGGTGGGCACAGATAGGCAGCACTGGTGGGTGGCACCGATGGGTGGCATTGATGGGCAACAGTGATGAGCATTGATGGGTAGCAGTGATGGGCATTGATGGGCAACACTGACAGCCAGCACTGACTGGCATCACTAATGGCCACTGATTGCTGGCAGTTGTGGCCACTGATTGCTGGCAGTGGTAGGAAATCATTGCTTGCACTGGTGGGCACTAATTATAATCAGGGCACTGATGGTCAGTGCCCTGATTACATACCTAGCTGTCCCCTGTGAGGAGATGCCGCTGATCGGCTCTCCTCTCTTCACACTCTGTCAGTGTGAGGCGAGGAGCGCCGATTACCCGCATTTCTGTGTTTACATGTGACCGGTTGTGATTGGACACAGCTGATCACATGGTTAAAGAGCCGCAGCCGCGGCTCTTTACACAGATCTGGGTCGCGCCGTGTCCTAGCAACACAGCGCAGCCACGATTGCTGAGCTGCGAGCCCCTGGGGGCACGCGAGAGTGATCGTTCTGGGAGGCCGTCATATGACGTCCACCCAGAACGAGAGCCGCACCGCCCAGCCGTCATTTGACGGTGGGCGGGCATCAAGTGGTTAAACACACTGTTACATTCTTCATGATTTAATTTTTCTTCACATGGATATTTCGAGAGATTTAAAAATTTAACAAATGTTTTCTGATAATGCCAGCAGGAGGGGGTAGATACAACTTTTACTAGCTGATAAATTATTATGAATCTGTTTAAACACTGTAGATACAGAAAAGAAATGATTAATATAAGTCACATTATAGAGGTATTTCTTGGTTACAACAGGACCATAGTATTTATTTTGGCAGTGTAACTACTTCAGTTGACATAAAGGGGCAGTGTTGCCAACACTCAGTATTTTTACTGGCAGCCAGGAAAAACCGAGCACTTTTCTCCTGCCAGTAAATGTCAGTGACAGAAAAAGGTTGCCAGTAAAAAATATGACTGTAGTTCTGGTCCAGAGCCAGCTGAGACCATCCAAGTGCCTGCTACAGTGTGTTCAGGTGGCGCTGGCGGGGGGTGGGGGTTTGCCTAAGCGTGTCGTATGATGTCATGGCGCAAGGGAGCCGAGTGTGCGGGTCTGTGGGAGAGGAGCAAGGCAAGCTTGGAGCGGGAACTGTCAGTGCTGTTTGGACCGAAGGGAACTACTGGCATGGAGAGAGACTGTCACTATGACTCAGGATAAGACGTGTTGTGTCGGTGAGGTGTCATCATTATCTGTGCTGCTGCACACTACTGTCAGTGTCACTGTGAGAGTCAGTTTTATGTGTGTGTGCCTGCCCATTCTAATTTCTTCCCTCCTGGGTTATGTCCCTGAGCTACTTACCTACTTTATCGAAAATAAAATAGGAAATATATTTTTTGCCTTAATATCTCCCTAAAATCACATAGATAATTACATATTGCACTTGTTCATTGCCTAAATACTGAAATGTGCACTTAATTCTGGACGTTTTAGAAATCAGTCAGTAATAACTTGGCGGTGCCAGTAAATTTTGGTTGTCGTGTCAGTAAATTTCAATCTGGTAGGTTGGCAACACTGTTCATTTACTAAAACTGGAGAGTGCAAAATCTGGAGCAGCTGTGCATGGGAACCAATCAACTTCTAACTTCAGCTTGTTCAATTAAGCTTTGAGAAAAGAACTGGCAGCTAATTGGTTTCTATGCAGAGCTGCACCAGATTTTGCACTCTCCAGTTTTAGCGAAACAACCCCACTGTATATCTTTTTGCCACTCTTTATGCAGAGAATCACACACTAATCATTTCACATAACAAACAATTTGCTTTGAAATCAGTAATACTAATTTGTGCTCCAAAGGGGAACCCTGTACATATAGGAAACTGTTTATCTGGCGCACATTTTTGACTGTTCTGTAGGAGTATTTGGAAATAAAGTGGAAATAAACAACTGAACAATATAGCGCCTGTAAAGAAGATGGCAGAAAAGTTGATAGTTTACTGTTAATGCGGAGCTATTGTTTGCAGCTGGTAGAGCGCTCATATGATCTCCAAGAAAATGTCTGAAAAACTGAACAGACATGACAATTATTTGCAAATGGCCTAGTGAGGAAACACTGGCTTTTCAGGAAAGAGGAGTACTAAATTATTGCATGGCTGCTTGCTGCAGAGCTCAGAGTCAGGCTACATAACTATGCTCTGGAATTTTAAGGCGTGACAGTCCTCTAACCAACCAAAGGAATGGTGGAGGTATGTCATTTTTGTAGACCAGAAACTACGATCAGCATAGCAAAAGAGGAAAAAGGAGGGAAATGGCATCTGGTTGAGTACGTGACCAGTTAAGTGACCATTAGACAAAGGAAATGACCACCATCGGACCACCGTGACCACAGGGCAGCTTACTCCACTGGTCTCAGATGTAGTGATCATGACTTGACACAGTGGACATGGAGCAAACCTTTGGATAGTGGCCACCACACAAAACACAAAGTGGGGCCACCACCCTGGACATAGATTATCACACAGAACAGGAATAGATTATAACACTGAACACACAGAGTCATCAACACTTCACATATGTAGATAGTGATCACAGCGTGGGAAAAAGGGAGAGATTACTACGCAGTCCAAACACACCAGCACTGGACACTGTAAGGAACCACCAATAAACACAAGTGCATCAGTGGTGGTCAGTGCATCAGTTGGCTACTAGACATATGGACTGACTATAACAGACCACTATTCCAGCCAAAAAGTGAGGCAGCAAGTCGCCACTGCAGACATGACAGCATTAAAAGCATAACCATAACTATAGCCAAAATGTTACTACCACCACTACCAACCAACGTCTTTTTCCACGTATACACGTTTGGACTTTTCGACAGGAAATGTTGGATGTCAGGCTGTTGGCGGAAAATCCGACTGTGTGTATGCTCCATCGGACATTTGTTGTCGGACTTTCCACCAACAAATGTTGGCTAGCATGTTCTCAAATTTTCCGCCAACAAATGTGTGTTGTCGGATTTTCCGATTGTGCGTACACAAGTCCGTCGGACAAAAGTCCAAAGTACAAACACGCATGCTTGGCTGCAAAAAGTCTTGTAAACTAGCATTCGTAATGGAGAATTAACATTCGTGACGTGGCAAATTATGAAATCTCCAAATGCAGCGCACAATTCTCTTCTTCTTTAATGGGATAATAATGAAGCTGCTTTGCTGGGGATACTAATGGAGTTATTGCACACAAATTTTCCAAGGCTTTTTTTTTCTAGTGATATCAAGAATAATATTATTATGTTTTTTTTTTTTGTTTTTTTGTGTGCAAGTTACCACAACACCATCCTGTAGTTTTTAAGATCAAAGATACAACCATGTTGGTGTCCCTTGTCAATTTTACATTGTATTTTTTAAAATGTAACTGCCTACTCCCAAACTGTCATTTGAAGTAAAACACATAGCCAAGTATTATTCTCCACAATTTTTTTATTGTGCATTAAAAATAAAATTAGACATGCTATCTGCCAATAGAACTTAACCAAAAAGTGCATTGTATGCATCCAAAAATATAGAAAATATACCAAATCAAATCATTATTTAACCAAAAAATATATGTCAAAGCAATAACTCCAAGGCCAATAATAACACATTATCTCTTTTGATTCCACAACATATCTGGTTGACGAATGGCCGTTCAGAAACTAACTGAAAAGCGCGAAATGAAAAACGCGAAAAGAAAAGTGCGAATCAACACTCACCAAACTTCTACTTACAAAAATTAGCAGAAGGAGCCCAAAGGGTGGCGCTAAAGTGCTGAAAAACCACGTAGTACGTCACTGCGTTCGTAATTGTTGGCCAACATTTGTGTGACCGTGTGTATGCAAGACAAGTTTGAGCCAACACCCTTCGGACAAAATTCCACGGTTTTGTTGCCGGAAAGTCCGTCGTGTGTGTCCATAACACATTTTAATGCTGGAATGACCACTGTTACACTTAGCACAGGACTACCACAATAACACTCCTACGGGCAGGGCCGCTATTAGAAATTATGGGGCCCCATACAGCCTACCTGACGGGCCCCCCTTGACCCTGCCCACAACCCCACCCCTCCCAACTCCCCTGACCCCACTCTGTCACAGGGGGATATGGGGGACTGGTGGCAGGAGCTGGAACATGTAACATTTACAGCGCCCCACCAATCATAATGGGAGCTGAATGGGAGAGATGTCAGTGTTTTGACATCTGTGCCCATTCAGTTTGTGTCCTCATACACCACAGACTTGTGTCCATTTACATCAGGCTACCTCTGATCTGTCACATTTAGGTCTGGAAAAATAGAAAAAGATGTTCTTTTCCATTTTCTTTTTTTGACCTGAATGGACACCGAGGTAAGTGGATCTAAATGCACACAAGTCAATTCATATCTGGAGTCCTGTAAACCTACATGGAGCTTTCAATCAGGTCTGCATGAAAAACTGACAGGCGGACCTAATTGCAAAGCTTAGGTGAAAGGTTATCAAAGGGGAGTGGTTTGAGGGTGGTAAAAATGTAGCTTGGCTGTATATTTTTACTGTCCCCCCCATCACATGTGTAAAGTAGCATCACACTATGTGCTCATGGTCATCCTCATTATGATGATCACAGCACAGCAGGTGCTCTATGGCTCTGTCAAGGTAACATGCTGTTGGGTGCTGACTTTGTTACGGCCGTGCTGTGTTATAGTCTGTAACACACATTATAGCCATAAATTAAGAAAGTCAGTACCCAACAGCCATGTGACACTGACAGCCATAGAGCACCTGCCGTGCTGTGAGCATCATAATGATGATGACCGTGAGCACACAATGGGGAGTCTGGGGACTGCACAATCTACAATAGCCTGTGTGACCTGTCAGTGAGTGTGTGAAGGGGACTGCACTGCTTGCCTGTGCACCACTGCCGTCGGGATCACTCTTGCTGTGCTGTCGCCGCCTCATTGATCAGTCTCTCCCTCAGGCTGTAGTGCGGCACTTACTGAGGGAGGGGAGCCACATTACAGTAAAATCCATCTGCCGGGGAAGGCATACAGTGAGCGGCTGGGACTTTAGTTTGTTCAGGTACACTGATACAGAGCAGCATGCGGCGCAGGATTGTATGCCTGCACCCGAAAATGGAAAAAAGTCCCCCTTCTGCTCTCACCTCCTGGGCCCCTCTGTTAACCTGATGGGGCCCAGGAAATTATTATATATACCTTAGTAATCAAGTGGGTGTGGGTTAATAAATAAAGTTATTTAGCTGGTTCATTCGTTTTTTAGCTAGAAGTTAAAGTGGATGTAAACCCGAAAATTTATTATTTTTTTTTTTATATCATACTGTAGATAATATTTCCTATCATTTGAGCCCAGTCTTACCACACAGAGTTAATCCAGCTCTGAGCAATCCTTCAGTGAGATAAATCTTGACAAACTGAGAAAAACTTTGTCAAATCCTCCCCCTTGCTGTTAGTGACAGGTGATTTACATCTCGTGCATTAGCCTAAGACATGCAGTATTTTTTAATTCCCTCCCACTCCTTTCTTCAGCAGCTCTGCAAGGATTGGCTGTTCCACACCTCAGCATAATTTGGCATGCTGAAGTCATGTGGCTACTTTCCTGTCTTTTTTAACTGGATGTTAGAGATCATAGCAGAAGTTCAGTGTTAGAAATACACAGGAGAAATGCATATTGACAAGGGGAGTGTAGAGGTGGGCGGAGAGTCTACTGACATCACTACTCCACCCACCGAGCTCCAGACAACAGACCCACCCACAGAATCTGCAGTTTTTCGGGTCTAATAACAGACAGAGGGGAGACATTTGACAGGTAAAGATACATGCAGAAGGCATGTATATCCTTATAGATAACCCCTATGGCAGTAGTTTAGAAAGGATGACATTGGGTTTACATCCACTTTAACTACAAAGCTGCTCGGCCCCCCTGCTGGCCGGGCTCAATACAACAGGGCTGGTTGTACTGCCCTATCAGCAGCCCTACCTACAGGACAGGGGTGACAACCGCAATAGCTACTAAGAAACCCAGGAAATGACCACTATATACTGATATTTAAATAAAGGAGTGGGCAAAACCCATGCCAATTTCTTAGCCACTTCATCTTGAAACTGATGTAATCGGTGCTCTGAAGTGACATTTTTAATCACGATACAAAAAAGCTATCATCTTCCAACACTACATGCAAAACTTGAAACCAGGGAAATACCCCACAGCAGTGGTCATCAACCATGTCCTCAGGGCCCACTAACAGACCAGGTTTTATGTATTACCTTAGGGACATGCAGACTAGAATACTGTAATCACTGAGCAGCAAATTATATCACCTGTGATGTATTTCAGTTATCTTGCAAACCTGGCCTGTTAGTGGGCCCTGAGGACAGGGTTGATGACTACTGCCCCACAGTATAAACAAAGGAATCCTCACTTATAGAGCGTGTTTCCTTATAGTTATATTAATCACACCTTATATAATTAAATTGTGCATAACGTGTACATATGTATCCTTTCAGATTGATCTGTCATGTAGTACTAAAAGTCATACTACAATTACCATAGATTAATTAGACAAAGCTTAAAGCGGGGGTCCACCTATCTATCGTTTTTTTTTTTTTTTAGTTCATTCACAAACTTTTCTTCTCAGCATTACATACTCATATATTGTGTGTAATATGTCCGCCTGTGTCAGATTTCGTCGGAAAGAATAACTTATATTATTCACTGCAGGCAGTTTCCATCTTCATTGTGGGCATTTGAAGCCCACAAGCATTTATTTCCTGGATGTGGTGAATGCTGTGCTCCCAGCATTCACCGCTCGTTCCCGCACATGCTCAGTGGCATCCTGGGAAACCTGAGACTAGCTCCCAGGAGTCTGGGAGAGGCTAGAAACACGCCTACTCCCACGGGAGGAGAACCAGGAAGTGCAAAGAAGAATAGAAAAATAAAAGGTAATTACGGCAATTTAAATTTTTTTAAACGGCATGTCAGCATCTAGGCAAGGAAGAGAATACATACAGATATTGTTCAAAATTTGGGTGGAACCCCGCTTTAAAGCAGAACTTCGGCCAAAATTTTTTTTCCATGTCCTTGTTGCTGATCTCCTTCCTTCACCAACTTTGTCACCCATGATCTTTTGAGCTCTGTAGTTCCTCTGTAATAGGCTGCTGAACTTGCTGAAAAACTGTTATTGCCTGGTGACATCCTGATTGTAAGACCGCTGGCTGCTATCCCTCTCCTAAGCTCAGCCAGCGGCCTGACACACCCCCTTGTAGTCCTCTGAAAGCCGAGCAGGGAGTTCTATTTCCTGTAGTGGGCGGAGGGGTCTCACAGCCCCCCGGTCTGTGCCGCCCATGGAGGAGGTGTCCTCCTCCTCCTCCTCTCTCCTCCCTCCTCCTCCTCTGCTGCCTGACAATCACTGCCCCTCCACTCCACCCCCTGCCGCACCACCTCCCCGCTGCTGCCACCCCCGCCTGCTATCTCCGTGTAGAGCGGGGATTATTATCAATAATCGTATGACACAGCGGGGCTGTCCTGCTGTGTCAGGTATAGTATACGAGAACACCGCTCGCTGATGTCCCGCCTCCCACCACTATTATGATTGACAGCGCACTGTGCCAATTGTGCCGTTATTGGCAGAGTGCGCTGTCAATCATAACGGCGGGAGGCAGGGCATCAGCGATCTATGTTCTCGTATACTATACCTGACACAACCGGACAGCCCCGCTGTGTCATACAAGTGATTTCTGATAATAATCCCCACTCTGCACTGGTGGGACTGACAAGAGGCACTGGTGGGACTGACATGAGGCACTGGTGGGACTGACATGAGGCACTGGTGGTCCCTGACATGAGGCACTGGTGGTCCCTGACATGTGGCTCTGGTGGTCCCTGACATGTAGCTCTGGTGGTCCCTGACATGTAGCTCTGGTGGTCCCTGACATGTGGCACTGGTGGTCCCTGACATTCGGCACTGGTGGTCCCTGACATTTGGCTCTGGTGGTCCTTGACATTTGGCACTGGTGGACATTGACATGTTGCACTAGTTTTCATTTATATTAAAATGCTTTGTATTTATAAGGCTGTAACCTATCATACCGTGTGTTATGTATGGCTTGCTGGCTGCAGAATGAGAGGTGTGATTTATGTTGAAGTGGGCGAGTTCACATTTACATGTACAAGCCTAGTGTACCTCCCACATTCACTCCCATCCCAAGGATTCATGGGAAATGTAGGCTGATTACAGTTAAAGAGAGAGAAGAGGATATGATGCAATCACTGTTCTAAGAGATCCTCCCTGCCAGAAAAGATGATGCATTATTTGAATCACAGAGCTGACTTCCTGAAAATTAAATCAGGCATATCTCTTAAACGGTAAGAAATTTCACAAATGTAATATTTGTTTAGTGTTTTGTGTGGGGGTTTACTAATGGAGGATTTTTTGAAAATCCTGGAGTTCTGCTTTAATCCCCACATACCTCTGCAGCAATGGATCATTAAAAACAATGATCTACTGCTTGCTGTAATAAATTTCTATTACTACATCAATAAATTATTATTGTAGTGGACTGTGAGATTTATAAAATACTGTAGAGAAAAGTCACCACTGGTGTCTCAAATAAATGCAATAAGATAGCAGGTAAATCAATCAATGGGGCACACTGGAGCCTGTTCCAAAAAATTCTATGTGGTTGTAGAGCAGTGGTCATCAACCCTGTCCTCAGGGCCCACTAAAGCCTCGTACACATGATCGGATTTTCCGCAGATAAAACCTCGGACTTTTGTCCGAAAGCGTGTGCCTGGATTTTGTCTTGCATACAAACGGCAAAGAATTGTCGGCCAACAAACACGAACGTACTGACGTACTATGTGGTTTTTCAGCTCTTTAGCGCCACCCTTTGGGCTCCTTCTGCTAATTTCTTGCTAATAGAAATTTGGTGAGTGTTGATTTGTGCTTTTCATTTAGAGCTTTTCAGTTCACGCTTTTCATTTTGTGCTTTTCAATTCGTTTCTGAACGGCCGTTCGTCAACCAGACATGTTGCAGAATCGGAGGAGATAACGTGTTATTTATTATTGGCCTTGGAGTTATTGCTTTGACCCAAGTCCAGTCCAGGAACAGGAAGAGGAGGAGTTCTTGGACCAAAAATTGGTTACTTTATTAATCGTGACCAATTATGTCATATGCCTTTGCTGCGGGAGCTCCAGGAGAATAATCCAGATGATTTTCGGAATTATCTGCGGATGATGGCCCCCTGCTTTCACCAACTGTTGGCATTGGTGACCCCCTATATTAAGAAGCAGGACACATGCATGAAGCTTTCATTTTATTTTTTGGTTGAATAATAATGATTTGATTTGTTATATTTTTGGATGCATAGAATGCACTTTTTGGTTAAGTTCTATTGGCAGATAGCATGTCTAATTTTATTTGTTTTCTTTTATTAATGCACAATAAAAAAATAGTGGAGAATAATACTTGGCTATGTGTTTTACCTGAAATGACAGTTTGGGAGTAGACAGTTACATTTAAAAAAATACAATGTAAAATTGACAAAGGACACCAACATAGTTGTATCTTGGATCTTAAAAACTACAGGATAATAGTGTTGTGGTAACTTGCCCCCCCCCCCCCAAAAAATAATAAAAAAGCATAATAATATTATTCTTGATATCACTAGAAAAAAAAGCCTTTGAAAATTTGTTTGCAATAACTCAATCAGTATCACCAGCAAAGCAGCTTCATTATTATCCCATTAAATAAGAAGAGAATTTGCGCTACATTTCGATATCTCTTAATTTGCAATGTCACGAATGTTAATTCTCCATTACGAATGCTAGTTTACAAAACCGACCGCTTCTGGCTCATCCTTGCTTCCGAGCATGCGTGTTTATACTTTGGACTTTTGTCCGACGGACTTGTGTACACGCTCGGAAAATCCGACAACAGACATTGGTCCGCGGAAAATTTTAAAACCTGCTATCCAACATTTGTCTGTGGAAAATCTGACAACAATTGTTCCGATGGAATATACAAACGGTCAGATTTTCCGCCAAACAGCCTGCCATCATACAATTCCCATTGGAAAATCCAATCATGTGTACGAGGCTTAACAGGCCAGGTTTACAAGATAACTGAAATACATCACAGGTGATACCATTTGCTACTCAGTGATTGCAGTATTCTAGTCTGCATCTCCCCAAGGTAATACATAAAACCTGGCCTGTTAGTGGGCCCTGAGGACAGGGTTGATGACCACTGTTGTAGAGGATGTTCTGTAAAAAGTGAGCAGGCTAGTAAATGGCCTGGTCACAGTCCTGAGTATATTTATTCGAGTTTACAGTAGAACAAACTTTACAAATTCCCCTCCCTCCCTAATATGCAACTTAAGTTTAGGCATATGCTAATTTGTTACATGTTTAAAACACAACATCAGCTAAATTTTTTTTTTTTTTTTTAATTCTAGATTAGGTGGGGAGGGGTTAGAATCTTTTTAATTCTGTGTAAATTCCCCTTCAGTTCTTGTCTGGTGAAACCCTGTCACACCCTCCCAGCCAAAGAGTCATCAGTGCAGCAATAATGAAGGAATCTTCCAATATGAACACTGACATCAATAAAACTGTCAGAGGCCATAACACTTCCCTAAATGTGTTTAATAGCTGTTTGTGTCTGTCCTCTCCTGAATACAATTTTAAATAAAAATATGACTGTGGTCCTAATCCTTTCCCACTCCAGCAGCAGCAAAAAAGTTTCAGATGGGCCTTGGTTTTAAGTTAACTGTCTGCAAGTTACTGGTTCAGAGCATTTTAGTTTTTTTTGTTTTCATTTTTTTTTATAGTAAGTAAAAGTGAAACAGGATGCTCTAAAAACTTTATCTAGGATGTTTTTATTTTCTATTTAGTTTAGAAGGGCTGAAAAAAATAACAATTTATACATAGGCTGGATCCCTAACAATGGGCTTTAAATTGTTTTTGTTTTTTTCTTTGCTGTTCCTTATTAATACTGTGACACATTTCTCCTAATTTATTCACTAGAAGTAAAGCTGAGGACAGGAAAGAAGGGAATTGGTCAGAGAGGGAGGGAGTCGATTAGTAGACTATGCGAGCAGGAAACAAGTACACACAGGGAATGTCTCAGATGCAGCAAACGGTTGCCTGTTGCAGAAATGTTTATCTAAATGCTGTCATCACCTGAGTAATGAACATCCCAAAGCAAAGAGAAGGAAAAAAAGTGAAGTGCAGTGAGGGTGGACCCTTAAAAATCCTAGTGGCAAGAAGCCCTTTTAAGATGGTTCTTAAGCCAATTAAGTTTTTATGCACAAATAACATATGCTCATCTATTAGAGAATTTCATAAATAGTTGTGTAACTGTAGGTCCAGGTATAAGGACATTTGTGTAAAAATCCCATAGGCTAAATCCCATTGAACAACAGAAAGAATTGGAAACTGAATATGGACTTTGTAGGTACCCCAAGGATCACAACAAATTAAACAATATAATATCTTTATTGAATTCCCGTAATAAAAAAAAACAACATTAAAACAATAAGCATTCTGTTCTAACATTAGTTGGAGGGGATGACTCCTTGTATAGATTGATATCTGTAATATAGGGTCAGCTGTGTGCACAATGTAAAATTTGGTTAAGGAGCTCCACCATCCTTCCTTTTGCCTCTACTGTACCTGTTTGGCGGCAGCCCGCTTCAAATTAATTTTACAACTTACTAAAAACATGTATAACAGTCACAAGTGCATTGTCATTGATATAACGCAATTCCCGGGGTGAGTGTGGGAGTGCAAAGAAGAAGGGAAAAGAAGGAACAATCCTAAAATGAGAAAAATGCCAATGATAAGTGGAACTATAAATTGCATCGGCCCAGCCATATCCATAGATCTTCCAAACTTTTTACTTACCCAGAAATTATACTAAATATGTAAGCTGTAACCACTGATGCAAACATTTTCAGAACCAGAATGCAGATAGTCTGTCTTCAAAAAAAAAGGTCCAGTCTACAAGAGAAAGCCAAATCATGTACTAAGCCATAAAAATAAACAATCCATCATCCAAAAAAATGTTTCCAAAGGCTTGAAAGAACCCCTGAAACCCGAAGGTCTACTGAAGAAGCTCATCAGAGGGTGTAACTCCTACAAAAACAAAAATCCCTGCTCTTTGTCAGAGCACTTTTCCGTGTCTTGTGGAATACACATGAAATTTGGTGCCTTTAAGATTTCCTTTGACCAACTTTTCTTGTACCAATTTATTTTAATGTTTTTTATTACTGGAATTTAATAAAGATATTATATCTTTAAAGTGTTACTAAACCTACAACAGTAAAATCTGTCTGCATATGCAGAACAGCATGCTTGTTATACTCACTGTGGAACTTAAGGGGTTAATACTCTGCATTGTGTAAAAAGGCTGTTTGACACTATATGGACAGATCCTTCCCTCCTGCAATGTCTATCTTGGCAAGGCCATATAATACAGTGAGGGTAGCCGTCCTGCACATGCTCAGTTTAGTCTCTATTGCTGGAGAGAACATTTCCTCTTTCTGTTGAACTGTTCAGGTCACATGACATTGGCATCACTCATGTGGGTATGTATACAGGCTGTGGTGGAAATCTTCTCCTACCTGAAAACTTAGCACTGGACAAACTGTGCAGTTTATCATGTGACCGTGGTAAACAGATCAACAAAAAAGGTATATGGTGGCAGTATTTTAACGTAAAAAGAAGATTTATAAGCTGTGGGCTGCTGTGATCGCTAGCTACATCCATTTGTGAATACAATAAAGAACTGTTGTTGCATGCTAGAACTGTCCTAGCAACCAACTCACGTTTGCTCCGCCCCCCGAAATTCAGAGGAGGTGGACAAAAATTCATCCTCCAGATTGGCTGCCAGTGCCCCACCTCCCAGATTTCCCCTGTAGTAGCTGGTTGCACTGTGACGGAACAGAGTGGACTGTGATGCAATGAGGGTAAGGGAACTCTTGAGACCCTAATTCTGTGTTGGGGGAGGTGGCTCTAGGGACCTAATGTGAAGGATAGAGACTCTAGGGACCCTGATGTTAAGAGGTGTAACTCTTGGGACTCTGAAGTAAAGGAGGTGGGTGGCTCTGGGGACCCTGATGTACAAGGGGTGACTCTGGGGACTCTGATGTAAAGAAGGGGGCTCTGGGAACCCTGATGTAAGGAAAGGGTGACTCTGGAGACCCTGATGTAAATGGGATGGCTCTGGGGACCTTGATGTAAAAGGGTGGTCTGATGTAAGGAACATTTTTACATTTTTGTTCATTGTATTTTTTATGAAATGCTGAACAAATTTATATTTATTTGCATACTGACATTGTTTTTCCACAGATGTATACATAACCCAACTGTGGCTGTTCCTAAAGAAGTGGACGCTGCATATAGATTAGTTTCTGCAAATGAACAATGATTTACTAACCATGTTGGCATTTAAAATGTACAATGGTGCAACTGTGTTTTTATTTCTACACAATTAATGTGGATGTGTATATGTTTTTATGTATATTGAAATAAATTTTGTATTTTTATACATTTGTTGTACCATTTTACTTCGCACCACTCCCAAAAGGCACATGGGCAAATTGTCTCTTTGGTTGTTCTATTTTGTAAAGAAGAATTGAAAAAAAAAATATCACTTTAGATGTGCAAAGCTGGTAGAGACATCCCCAAAAGGACTTTAAGCTGTAATTGCAGCGAAAGATAGTTCTACAAAGTATTCACTCAGGAGGGCTGAATACATATGCACGCCACACTTTTCACATATTTATTTGTAATAAATTGTGAAAACCATTTATCATTTTCCTTCCACATTAAATCCCAATAAAATACATTTACGTTTTTGGTTATAACGACAAAATTTCAAGGGGTATGAATACTTTTTCAAGGCACTGTAGTCCTGACCAATGTATTTATTGTCTCAACAGTTGATAGTTGAAGGGGTTGATTTACTAAAGGCAAATAGACTAATGCAATTTCCTTTTTTTTCCTTGCACGTGATTGGGTATTCTTTGGAAAGTGAGGTTTACCTTATTTACGAAGCTCTGGAGCAACTGCACTTGCAGATTGCAGCTGCACTTTGCAAAGTGCACAGTGTATTTGCCTTTAGTAAATCAACCCCAGAAAATAACTATGTTTTGGAAATGTTTATTTTTAAAAAATGATTCTTGGTTCTGAGGTTTATGTGTATCTATGAGACTCACCTGTGATATAGTAAGTATGAGTATTTTTATGGATACAAGGACTGTGGTATATGTGTGCAGTGCAATGACAGTACAATGACTAAGCACATATTCTATTTAATCATTCCCCTTTAAGCCCTTCCCATTTGACTGCTCTATTGTTGTGACACGCAACTAGCTGGTAGAGATATGTGTATCTAGGTTAGGTGGGTAATGAAAATGTATCGGAGGAAGGAAGAGAGGGAGCCGTATAGGAAACCCCATAAGGTGTAAAAATGAGATAGATGAAGAATGGAACAAGCTTTGCTCACAAACCCCTTTCACTCCTTTCCCCCCCTGCAGATTAGCTCTGGATTTGTGTTTTTGGAGGGGAAGAGTAGGGATTTTTGCTGGAAGGGTAAAGTAAGGAAGAGTATTGCTTGTGGGGGGCATTTTTCACTCTCCTGCCCCCTACACTGTGCATTACACAACCCTGACACCTGCACTCTTTTCGCTTTGTATTTCTGATCCCTACTGTGTATTACACACTCCTGACCGTGCCCTCTGTGTGTTACGTAGTCCTAAACAAAGCACTGAGTGCAGCACTCCATGCATTATGTACACTTGACCCTTGTACTCTGTGCATTGCACACTCCAAACCCCTGCCTTACAGACTCCTTTACTATATACAGTATATTGTACATTACATACTTCTCATCAAATTGTTCATAGTTTTAACAGTTGTTGGTTGCTAAGCAGTCCCTGACTATTAGATTCAAGCAAAGTGTTAACTCTGTCTATTTTCAGTGTGCACAAAATCATATGTAATAGAAGAGTCTCATTTTTCTTCTTTTACTGATTGTTCTGGGGTTTACTGTATAAATGTCTGTGAAACTCTTGCTTGTGGCAGAACAATAAAAACATATTATATAGGCATAGGAAAGCCTGGGTTTTGTTTAAGTATTCCAGTTAAGCAACTCCAACTGTTAACAGTTTGGTCACACTACACGTGCAGCAGGTCACTCATACTGAAGTGTACCTCATTCTCAAGTTCTAAAGTTGGAAGGTATGGTAAACTATAAATGCCACTGGAGGTACAGTGGATAGACCGACTGCCTACTGGAAAAATACATCATTACTTTGATGTTAATGTAGCACCCTGGTGTTTAGACAGGGTTGCTAACAAATTTAGTTTGCCAGGTAGTAATTGTCCTGGCTGATTGATAGAAGATCCACTGATTCCTCCTTAAATTCTGGAATTGCTGCACCTTTTCTCTTCTGTCTCTAGGTGGCACTGTGCTCGTGACATTAGATTGACAGGTGCTTAGCAAGGTCGGATCATGAATGGATGGGGTGTCTAAACCAATTGGCGGGGGTTTCTTTTAGTCTCTTGGCCTGCTGGGAGAGCCTATTTGGGTGGAGTCAGGTGATCGGGGTTCTGTGCCACCTGGCGGGCTGTCTGGGTGGACATGTGCTATGTCTCCCCGGGCTGCTAGGCCGGAAGCCTGAGGCCTATCCCGGGGACACCTGGCTGCTAGGCTGCCTGAGGCCTATCCAGGAGCAGGAGAAGCAGTGTAGGGTTGGGACTGCAGGATTGGAGTCCAACCAAGTTGAGAAGGGAAACTGTCGCCACTAAGGGACCTTCCATCTTACTACCGGAGACTACAGTGAGTAAGCCTGAGCAAGTACCAGAGCAGTCTTCTCACCACCTGGGGACCGTGAAGAAGTGGGAAAGCTTCAGCGAGTGCCAAGCCAGGGACCCAGCAGGATAGCGGGGGTGACGCTTGAGGAGTATACAGCGGGATAGCTGTGGAAGAGCTCAGGGGGATCCAGTGACGACTGGGATGTGGAAGTCTAGTGAGAGACTGGGAGCCCAGTGAATATAGATCTACAGTGGGATACTGTGAGATAAATAAAGGACTGTTCGGTGTTACCGAGAGTTATGTAAAACTACCTTTAGTGACTGTTGCAAGATTAGTTGCCATAGGAGACAGCAGTCCTACCTATACATAAGTGTTATCCGGCTGGAGGCCTTTCACTGTATCATTGTGTCATTGCATCTACTCAAGGGTGTCCTGGCCCTAACCCGCTCTCCCACAGTTCTGTTAAGAGACAATAAATCTCTTGTTGGCATTCAAAAGTGACTGGCGACCATCGTTTCTTCTTGCATCACACCCAACATGCCTGGTAACCCACTCTACAAGGAAGGATGTCTGCTTTCCCTAACCTTTGAGGTCATCATTAGGCCTCTGAGGCCCCAGGATCTTGCTACATTAAATACTGGGGTTATGGTTGCAGCTAGATGCCATAACCCCAGTATAATTTTTTCCCTTCAGGCGCCCTACTTTCAGATAAAGTGGTTAGAAAGGCACATTCGCCACTGGATCACTTTGAGGATGACCCCTCCCACCGATTTCCAGTCGTTCCTGGGCTCATCTAGGTGATCGGTAACTCCGGTAACCAATCCGGCGCTGGGGGGTGGCTGGACACAGATGAGTGAAGGAAAGATGGCCTCTGCTCATCTCTATGGCCATGTCATGATGTCACTTCCGGTTCTGGTCCCTTCTAAACAAGGCCATTTTTTTTAAAGCAAAAGATCTAAAAAAGTTTGGATCTTTTTCTTTTAAGGTGAGCAAAAAAAGGGATGAAAATTTTTTTTATGAAGGGACAGCGTAAAAAAAAAAAAAAAAGTATTAAAAAAAATGTAAAAAATAAATAATTTTTTAAAGTGCCCCCTTCCCAGAGTTCTCATGCGCAGTAGTGAATGCATATGTAGGTCACATATGTAAATGGTGTTCGCACCACACATGTGAAGTATCGCCACGTACGTCAGAGCGAGAGCAATAATTCTATCACTAGACGTCCTCTGTAACTCTAAACAGGTAACCTGTAGGATTTGTTAAAACGTTGCCTATGGAGATTTTTAAGCACCGTAGTCATGCCATTTCATTAGTTACTTGATGTAACATCATCTTTCATAGTTTAGAAAAAAATGGGGTATATATTGTGTTTTGTTTTTAGTTTTTTTACCACTTCAGGCCCGGAAGGATTTATCCCCTTCCTGACCAGAGCACTTTTTGCGATTCGGCACTGCGTGCTTTAACCACTTGAGCCCCGGACCATTATGCTGCCTAAGGACCAGAGGTCTTTTTCCAATTTGGCACTGCGTCGCTTTAACTGCTAATTGCGCGGTCATGCAATGCTGTACCCAAACGAAATTTGCGTCCTTTTCTTCCCACAAATAGAGCTTTCTTTTGATGGTATTTGATCACCTCTGCGGTTTTTATTTTTTGCGCTATAAACGGAAAAAGACCGAAAATTTTGAAAAAAAATGATATTTTCTACTTTTTGTTATAAAAAAAATCCAATAAACTAAATTTTAGTCATACATTTAGGCCAAAATGTATTCGGCCACATGTCTTTGGTAAAAAAAATGTCAATAAGCGTATATTTATTGGTTTGCGCAAAAGTTATAGCGTCTACAAACTAGGGTACATTTTCTGGAATTTACACAGCTTTTAGTTTATGACTGCCTATGTCATTTCTTGAGGTGCTAAAATGGCAGGGCAGTACAAAACCCCCCCAAATGACCCCATTTTGGAAAGTAGACACCCCAAGGAAATTGCTGAGAGGCATGTTGAACCCATTGAATATTTATTTTTTTTGTCCCAAGTGATTGAAAAATGACAAAAAAAAAAAAAAAAAAAAATATTTACAAAAAGTGGTCACTAAATGATATATTGCTCACACAGGCCATGGGCCTATGTGGAATTGCACCCCAAAATACATTTAGCTGCTTCTCCTGAGTATGGGGATACCACATGTGTGGGACTTTTTGGGAGCCTAGCCGCGTACGGGGCCCCGAAAACCAATCACCGCCTTCAGGATTTCTAAGGGTGTAAATTTTTGCTTTCACTCTTCACTGCCTATCACAGTTTCGGAGGCCATGGAATGCCAAGATGGCACAAAACCCCCCAAAATGACCCCATTTTGGAAAGTAGACACCCCAAGCTATTTGCTGAGAGGCATATTGAGTCCATGGAATATTTTATATTTTGACACAAGTTGCGGGAAAGTGACACTTTTTTTTTTTTTTTTTTTTTCATAAAGTTGTCACTAAATGATATATTGCTCACACAGGCCATGGGCATATGTGGAATTGCACCCCAAAATACATTTAGCTGCTTCTCCTGAGTATGGGGATACCACATGTGTGGGACTTTTTGGGAGCCTAGCCGCGTACTGGACCCCGAAAACCAATCACTGCCTTCAGGATTTCTAAGGGTGAAAATTTTTGATTTCACTCTTTACTGCCTATCACAGTTTCGGAGGCCATGGAATGCCCAGGTGGCACAAAACCCCCCCAAATGACCCCATTTTGGAAAGTAGACACCCCAAGCTATTTGCTGAAAGGCATGGTGAGTATTTTGCAGCTCTCATTTGTTTTTGAAAATGAAGAAAGACAAGAAAAAACATTTTTTTTTTTCTTTTTTCAATTTTCAAAACTTTGTGACAAAAAGTGAGGTCTGCAAAATACTCACTATACCTCTCAGCAAATAGCTTGGGGTGTCTACTTTCCAAAATGGGGTCATTTGGGGGGGTTTTGTGCCACCTGGGCATTCCATGGCCTCCGAAACTGTGATAGGCAGTGAAGAGTGAAATCAAAAATTCACGCCCTTAGAAAGCCTGAAGGCGGTGCTTGGTTTTCGGGGTCCCGTACGCGGCTAGGCTCCCAAAAAGTCTCACGCATGTGGTATCCCCGTACTCAGGAGAAGCAGCAGAATGTATTTTGGGGTGTAATTTCACATATTTCCATGGCATGTTTGAGCAATATATCATTTAGTGACAACTTTGTGCAAAAAAAAAAAAAAAAAAATTTGTCTCTTTCCCGCAACTTGTGTCGCAATATAAAATATTCCATGGACTCGACATGCCTCTCAGCAAATAGCTTGGGGTGTCTACTTTCCAAAATGGGGTCATTTGGGGGGGTTTTCAACTGTCCTGGCATTTTATGCACAACATTTAGAAGCTTATGTCACACATCACCCACTCTTCTAACCACTTGAAGACAAAGCCCTTTCTGACACTTATTGTTTACATGAAAAAGTTTTTTTTTTTTGCAAAAAAATTACTTTGAACCCCCAAACATTATATATTTTTTTAAAGCAAATGCCCTACAGATTAAAATGGTGGGTGTTTCATTTTTTTTTTCACACAGTAATTGCGCAGCGATTTTTCAAACGCATTTTTTGGGGAAAAAACACACTTTTTTTAATTTTAATGCACTAAAACACGCTATATTGCCCAAATGTTTGATGAAATAAAAAAGATGATCTTAGGCCGAGTACATGGATACCAAACATGACATGCTTTAAAATTGCGCACAAACGTGCAGTGGCAACAAAATAAATACATGTTTAAAAGCCTTCAAAAGCCTTTACAGGTTACCACTTTAGATTTACAGAGGAGGTCTACTGGAAAAATTACTGCACTCGATCTGGCCTTCGCGGTGATACCTCACATGCATGGTGCAATTGCTGTTTACGTTTGACGACAGACCGCCGCTTGCATTCGCCTTAGCGCGAGAGCAGGGGGCGACAGGGGTGTTTTTTTTTTTTTTTTTCTTTATTATTTTTTTGCTTTTTTAATCTTACTTTTAAACTGTTCCTTTCATATTTTTTTTTTTAATCATTTTTATTGTTATCTCGGGGAATGTAAATATCCCCTATGATAGCAATAGGTAGTGACAGGTACTCTTTTTTGAAAAAATTGTGGTCTATTAGACCCTAGATCTCTCCTCTGCCCTCAAAGCATCTGACCACACCAAGATCGGTGTGATAAAATGCTTCCCCAATTTCCCAATGGCGCTATTTACATCCGGCGAAATCTAAGTCATGAAATACTCGTAGCTTCCGGTTTCTTAGGCCATAGAGATGTTTGGAGCCACTCTGGTCTCTGATCAGCTCTATGGTCAGCTGGCTGAATCACCGGCTGCATTCTCAGGTTCCCTGTTGAGACAGGAGAGCCAGAGAAAAACACGGAAGACGGTGGGGGGGGGGGCATTCCCTCCCACGGCTTGTAAAAGCAGTCTAGAGGCTAATTAGCCGCTAGGATTGCTTTTACATGAAAGCCGACCGCTGGCTGAAAAGAATGATACCAAGATGATACCTAAACCTGCAGGCATCATTCTGGTATAACCACTCAAAGTCGTGAATGGCGTACCTGAAGACAAAAAAATGGTTAACAATGGTTAACAATAAAGCACAGTAAACAGTAAAGTATAAATAATTACATACCTGAAAAACAAACATGATAAAACATAATAACAATAACAATAACAATAAAACATTGCAGAATAGAATACAGTAAAAAAGAGCAGAACAATAGAGAGAGAATAGAGAGAGAGAGAACAATAAAACAACAACTATTTTTTTTTATTTCATATTTTTTTTTTTTTTTTACACTTTTTTTGTAACTAACTTTTATAACGGTAACCGGTTCCAGGTTCGGGTCTCTCAAAATGCGATGGCATTTTGGGAGACCCTGTGAAAGTGTGCCTAGTCTGTGCAATGCTGTACCCTACGCTAATACTCAACTAGTGAATGGTAGCGTTCAAAACATTCACCAATGCAAAGACCAGGATTGTCAGGACAGGAGGGACAATAATAGTGGGCGTCACGCCTATATCCGCGCTTGCTGCAGACACGACATCTTTTTTGGGGGGTTCGTTGGGTAGGGGTACTCGGGAGGACATAAAAATGCCTCTCATGCAGCCGACTGCATTTGGTTGGGGATGTGAATGGGGGAAGTACGGGCGCTGCAGAAGCGGTGGGTTCCCAATTAGGATTGGCGAATGCAGCAGGAAGGGCACTATGGGCACGACGGGCCTGTGTTTGTCTTTTTGGTGGCAGCGCGACACTACTTGTGCTTGCCACCTCACCAGCTTCAACTGCACTTATGGGACTCGCCACGTCACCACGTGTTACTGCAGTGCTGGTTTGACTACGACCGGGGTGTACTAGGCCGCTGGCGCTTGCCAGTTCACCAAAACGCTACCAAAAAACTGTTAGCGATCGCAGGGATCAGGCCTGACTCTGCGAACGCTGCAGTTATGCGTTTAGTGTTTTGTAAGTGACAGTGATCGATCGATACTGCACTTGGGTGGGCTGGGCCGGGCCGGGCGGAGGGGCAAAACGCTGGTGCTAGCAGGTATCTGGGCTGATCCCGCTAACACTGCGTTTTTGGGAACCCTAAACTGCTGGTGACGCTAGTATAGATCTGATCGGATCAGATATTGATGCGATCAGATACTATACCACTAAGGGAGGTGTACGGTGCGTGCGTGGGTGTTAGCGGTACTGGCGCTAATCTGACGCTGCCTGGGGCTGGTGCTTGCCAGTTCACCAAAATACTACCAAAAAAACTGTTAGCGATCGCAGGGATCAGGCCTGACTCTGCGAACGCTGCAGTTATGCGTTTAGTGTTTTGTAAGTGTCAGTGATCGATCGATACTGCACTTGGGTGGGCTGGGCCGGGCGGAGGCGCAAAACGCAGGTGCTAGCAGGTATCTGGGCTGATTCCGCTAACACTGCGTTTTTGGGAACCCTAAACTGCTGGGGACGCTAGTATAGATCTGATTGGATCAGATATTGATCCGTTCAGATACTATACCACTAAGGGAGGCGTATGCTGCGTGCGTGGGTGTTAGCGGTACTGGCGCTAACCTGACGCCTGGGGCTGGTGCTTGCCAGTTCACCAAAATGCTACCAAAAAAACTGTTAGCGATCGCAGGGATCAGGCCTGACTCTGCGAACGCTGCAGTTATGCGTTTAGTGTTTTGTAAGTGACAGTGATCGATCGATACTGCACTTGGGTGGGCTGGGCGGAGGCACAAAACGCAGGTGCTAGCAGGTATCTGGGCTGATCCCGCTAACACTGCGTTTTTGGGAACCCTAAACTGCTGGGGACGCTAGTATAGATCTGATCGGATCAGATATTGATGCGTTCAGATACTATACCACTAAGGGAGGTGTACGGTGCGTGCGTGGGTGTTAGCGGTACTGGCGCTAATCTGACTCTGCCTGGGGCGACGCATATCACCGCCGGGCGATCGGGGGGCTAAACCTTTATTCGGTAATAAACGGCGGGTGCCCTGACACTATAAAAAATAAACAAACTAACCAGCGTCAACCGTAACGGTTATACGGTGATCAGTGGTGAAAGGGTTAACTAGGGGGCAATCAAGGGGTTAAAACATTTATCAGATAGTATAGGGGGGTCCCTGACGCTATAAAACGCTGACGGCGAACCTAAATATTTACCTCACTAACTAGCGTCACCAGCGACACTAATACAGCGATCAGAAAAATGATCGCTTAGTGACACTGGTGACAGGGGGTGATCAAGGGGTTAAAACTTTATTAGGGGGGGTTAGGGGGGTACCCTAGACCTACAGGGGGGTAACAGTAACTGTCCCAACACTGTAACTGTCACAAACTGACACTATGCAGTAATCAGAAAAAAAAAAAAAAAACTGCTGGTGTCAGTTTGTGACAGGGGGGGGGGTGATTGGGGGGGGATCGGGGGGCGATCGGGGGGGGGATCGGGGTGTTTTGTGTGCCTGGCATGTTCTACTGTGTGTGTGTGTGTTGTGCACTCACATTGATGTCTTCTCTCCTCGGGCCGGAACGGAAATTACCGAGCCGAGGAGAGATGACATCATTTCCTTTGCTGCTGTTTAGCATACAGCAGCAAAGGAAGATTCTCATTGGCCGGCGGCGATCGCGAGGGGGGGGCCACGAACGGATGGTCTCCCCCTCATCACCGATCGCCGCTGGACAAAAGACGACCGCCTCGGGCACCGGGGGGGGGGGGTCCGATCGGACCCCCCACCCGCGGAAGTCAAATCACGTACCCTGTACGTGATTTTGCCTGTCCGTGCCACTTTGCCGACGTACATCGGCGTGAGGCGGTCGTCAAGTGGTTAACTGACAAATGCGTGGTCATGCGATATTGCACCCAAACAAAATTGATGTCTTTTTTTTCCCACAAATAGAGCTTTCTTTTGTTGGTATTTGATCACCTCTGCGGTTTTTATTTTTTGCGCTATAAACAAAAAAAGAGCGACAATTTTGAAGAAAAAGCAATATTTTTTACTTTTTGCTATAATAAATATCCTCAAAAATATATAAAAAAATGTTTTTTTTCTCAGTTTAGGCCGATATGTATTCTTCTACATTTTCGGTAAAAAAAAAAAAAAAAAAAAAATCACAATAAGCGTTTATTGATTGGTTTGCGCAAAAGTTATAGCATCTACAAAATAGGGGATAGATTTATAGCATTTTTATTATTTTTTTTTATTAGTAATGGTGGTGATCTGCGATTTTTATCATGACTGCAACATTATGGTGGACACATCGGACACTTTTGACACCATTTTGGGACCATTGTCATTTATACAGCGATCAGTGCTATAAAAATGCACTGATTACTGTGTAAATCACAATGGCAGGGAAGGGGTTAAACACTAAGGGGCAATCAAGGGGTTAAGTGTGTCCTAGGGAGGTGTTCTAACTATAGGGGGGAACGGGCTTCCACTGACATGTCAGCGAATACTGCTCCCGATAACAGGGAGCAGTAGATCCCTGTCATGTCAGTAGGCAGAACGGGGAAATGCCTTGTTTACATAGGCATCTCCCCGTTCTATCTCTCCACACTGCAATCGCGGGCCGCTGACGAACATCGAGATTCCGAGACCCGGGGCGCGCTCGCGGGTACAGGTATGCCCATTTGCCTGCCTGTGCCATTCTGCCGATGTACATCTGTGTACGGCGGTCAGCAAGTGTTTAAAGTTGTTTTTTTTAAAATTGCTTTTAAAAAACTGCTGCACAGAAACCGTTTGAAAAAAGACCACCATTTTATTCTCTATGGTCTCTGCTAAAAAAAATAAAAATTATATATATATATAAATGTTTGTGGGCTCTAAGTCATTTTCTAGCAAAAAATACTGATTTTTACTTGTAAACAAAGAATGTCAGGCTGGTTAGCAAGTGGACAGTGTCTTGTTTATGAAAGTGTTTGGGCATTACTATAATATATAATCAATCAGACTCAAACTTTCAGTGTAGGTTTCAATCTGATTGACTGATCTGATTCAGCACAGGCAATATATTTGGCACTGACAGATTTTTACGCGTAGGCACTTATTTACTAAGGTGGAATGATCTACTATCGCTTACTTACTTCAACTACCCAGTAAGGATAAAGAGAAAAATTCCGCTGAATGTTACTTGGTCTTGAAATAAACACATTGGTGTAAAAAAATGCCCATTTAACTAAGCTTCTATAAAAAATAAATGCTTCCTATTACTAATTCTGTTTGCAGGGTACAATCACAACAAGAAACCTTACAATTCAGATGTAAAGTTGACAAATAGGTTTAAAACTGTTAACTCAATTTTTCTCAATTGCAGAGACAGGACTGGTGCTGAACTTACAGCCCATATTTCAGTTGTTGGATCAAAACTTATAAAGGACAAAACTTCAGTTCCATTTGCGACCTGGAACTTACACAGGTGTAAGGGGGCTTGAGACTGACTGTGTGACTTGTAAACTATGTAAGTCACTGCCCCACTTCTTCTTGGATAGGACAGCTAACCACATGCTGGTAGATGGAACCATTTACCATATTGTGTCAAACTTCTGGCAATAGGCCTGCTCGTGACATTCTCGGACAGATCTTAGTATTTAGAAATCAAGGAATGTCCACACATGAAATACATTTTCGGCACTTTACTGTAACTTCTCAAAAATTCACATAATAACAGAATTCTTTGGCGCAGAACGCTATACACAGGAGCAGACATTGTTTAGCTGTCATTTAGATGCCGGAAAACCAGCACATAATCTGTATGTCATCTTCCCTTTGCGCCTTAGGTCTCAGTGGGAGCACCAGAGAGTTGGGACCACTTTCCCGTGTATACTAAGTTCATAACATTCTATCACAGAGTATAATCAAGGTGCCCTCATTAGTATGCCAGTCTCTCTCAATGTCCCTTCCATAGTTCTGCCCAGCCAGGCATGCTCCCAGATGACATGCTAACGCTCGGTGTACTGGTACTCACTTCAGGAGGATTCTGGCTTGGCTGTAAGGCCTTTTGCATCCCGTTCATGGTCCACAAAGGACTGTAAAAGAGTCAGGACATCTACAGCTGTTGATACTGAGTGTTGAACCACCTCGCCTGGGGTTTAAGCCCTGTTAAGGGCCCTTGTACAGTAACATTCGAATAGCTCTGGGGTGTTTGGCTCCCATACCCCATCTACCTAGACCCCTCCCATCTTGGCATTTATATAGGCTGTAGCATGGGGGATTGTTCAGCTCAGTGGTAGATGCGTTTTTATGTAGTGAGTCCACACCAGACAGGCGTTTATAGTTAAGGGCCTGGTAGCCCACATTTATTAAAGGATGAACACAAAACAAAAATCCACTCAGGAATCCTATGCAGGGGTTTAAACTTCATTCAGACAGAGCTGAATATACAAGCCCACCTGGCTACTCTTCAACAGCAGTTACAGGTACTGGTCCTCGAACCACCAGCTCTTCTAGCAATCAAACAATCAACTTCTGCTCTACCAAGCCTTACTGTGTCCTTAGACTGACCAGTCCTTGGTCTTGTAGTAAGTGTCCTTACAAACACAAATCCTTTCTGTCCAACATCAGGGATGAGCAGCCATGCTCCTGGATGTCTCCTCACATGGAGACACTCTCTCTCTCCCAGAGCTAGGACCAGCTGCCTTAATCAAGACCTGAAAAGAAAACCTTAAACTGCGGTCCACGGACTTGGAAGTCTGTCCCACCCAGATCTCTATCAGACTCCCAATAAAACCAGCCCCGGAATGGACTTTACCAATATAGGGTAAAGAACTATCCTTCTTTACCTTGAAGTCTTTGCTGGAATTATCTTAGATTGCAAATCTAAGAATCCGTGGAGGAACATATATCCCCATCAATCACTTTTCCTGTAAATTTTAACCTGTTTTACGCCCCCCCCGCTACATATCCCCCCCTCTTCTCAAGCTCAGGGTTGAGCAATTTGGGCAAACAGACTGTAAACTCTTGTATTTTCCTCCTTATTTTGGGCCATCCATTTGAGAGGGCATGGTCCCCTAGGAGCCCAAACTGTCGCCCCAACCGACAATATTTTAAACTTTCAAGAGCCGCTTTGAGCCGCTTTGACTGCTAGACATTCCCTTTCTACAGTGGCGCATCTTTTTTCAGGGGTCAATTTTCTGTTTAAGAATGCTATGGGGTGTTCCTCCCCAATCACCACTTGGGACACCACTGCACCTAATCCCACTTCTGAAGCATCCGTTTGTACTACAAATTCCTGGGTGATTAAGACAGGGCTATTACACAGGGCTGTCTTTAGGTTATGGAAAGCTTTCTCAGCTTCTGGGGACCAAGTTACCCCTGAGGACTTTCCTCCTTTGGTAGGATCTGTAAGGGAAGAAACACCTGCACCCACCATACCGGTTGGGACACCTCTGTGCTGGCCATCAGCCACGTAGGCCCAACCCTTTTTCCGGGTGTGCTTCCAGGTACATTCCACCTTGGATCTTAACCGGGTCCAATAATTCCTTATACTCTGCCTTTCCTCTCTTCTCTTGGGGTCCCTAGGCTTACCCTCTTTTCTTGGGGGAACTCTACCTTCCCTGACCCTACCTTTTCACTTATGGAAGTCAGTTTTACCTTTCACCATAGGTCTGTCAGGTTCAAGAACCTTTCTCTGGTTACCCACGGCAACCACATCACTTTTCACAGCACAGATCATTAGCAGATCATACATTTCAATGTCACCCTTTCCAACACAATCAGTGCCATCTATCTCAGTGCCCATTAGAACCAGATCTGAGGAGGGACCACACACAGGTGAGTGACTATACCCCACAGAACCATAGCATAGCTCCACCTCACCTGTTGTCCAACACTCCATGGGTACTTGTTCTAAGAACTTACACTGATCCAAGTATAACCCACTTCTTTCTGGTGTATGCATTACATTGTTGCAGCAACCATCATTAGCCCTTTCTCTCAAAGTGTCTCCGGGAACTTTAAGTTGTACCTCTTTCTGAGTGATGGAAAGCATCTCTGCTAGTGCTGCGCTATTCTGGGCCCTTCTTTCTCCTGAGGTTTAGCGGGTGAGACAGTATCCATGCCCTCTACTGACTTCTGCTCATCCGCACCTCAGACGACACCAGCAGAGATGTTTCTAGTCACTACACCAGCCGGAGAGACCTTTGATGTCTACAACAGTTCTCCTGAGCGCTTTCCACACCACTCAGTAATTGAGAGCACCCTCTCCGAGAACCTCAAGACTATTTGCCACACTGTTGATAAGCATTGGTCCCACCAATACCATTCTTGATCAAGGCTTCGCAGCATGGCCTGTACCACCTGGCTCCACCCACTGGTGCTCCACAGCACCACCTGGTCCAACTGCGGTGGAGACACCCAAGTGTACAGTGAGTGCGTTTTTATGAAGTCTAGCATTTCCAGTAAGGTTTCTGTCATTTGTAAACCTCCCATGTCTAAACACCAGCCCTTTCTAGGATCTTTTCCCCTGTCCAAGACATGGAGGGGCTCATCCACTGCAGGTTGAGAGGGTGAGACATTTGAAGAGACCTCTACCTCCTTGTCAGTGAGCCGCTGCAGATCATTACAAGTCACACTATCACTTTGATACTCAACATTATTTAGCTGCGGGGCTGTGGACAACCCATATGCCCTGTCTATGCCCAGAACCGTTCCTTTAGACTGGAGGGATCAACCTTCACAGGGGCTGACATGCCTTTCTGTGTCCTTACAAACGCAAATCCTTTCTGTCCAAAATCAGGGATGAGCAGCCGTGCTCCTGGATGTCTCCTCACATGGAGACACTCTCTCCCAGAGCTCGGACCAGCTGCCTTAATCAAGACCTGAAAAGAAAACCTTAAACTGCGGTCCACGGACTTGGAAGTCTGTCCCACCCGGATCTCTTTCAGACTCCCAATAAAACCAGCCCCGGAATGGACTTTACCAATATAGGGTAAAGAACTATCCTTCTTTGCTGGAATTATCTTAGATTGCAAATCTAAGAATCCGTCGAGAAACATATATCCCCATCAATCACTTTTCCTGTAAACTTTAACCTGTTTTACAGGAACCCTGCTACAAGGCACTAACTTCACCCATTACATCACTATAGGAAGGTTTTCTCTAAAAGGGGCCTAACACCCAATTACCACTTTCCCAATACCGGATTATATTGGGAACAGAGCCATCTATTGGCAAGCAAGCTAATTGCACTTGCTAACACAGGGCTGGAACTTTCTCTCTATGAGAAAGCACTGGTTGCCTGAGATGTCAATCACCAAACATCAGAGCTATGTTGCGGAAAGAAGGGGATTCATTCATATGTTCTCCCATACTACACAATAACTACTATTGTGAATAAAGTCACGGGGGAAGAAGGATAGCAGGTATAAGCAGCTGCAGGGCTCAACATTAAAATTAACCTGTTACTTTGCCCTGTACGGATAAAGCACATATTCACTTTAACTCAGCTAACTGAACACAGAGCCAGTTAAAGTTTCAGAGGTAGAAGGGAGGGTTAAGGGATTTAGTAACTCCTAGGGTCTGAACAGGGATAGGAATCAGAGGTTGGCCAGATAAACATATTAAAGCAAAACACAAGCTGTTACCAGAGGAGAATTGTGATCCCTTAACAGGTAAGGTATAGGCAGGCAGCCATCAGGCAGAGTTGACATACTGGCAGAAGGTGAAGGCTAGAAGCAGAAAAGTATTTAGGAGGCAAACCAAGTAGTTACCGTAAGTAGGACAGCAGACTAGGAACCAAACAAGCTGAAGGCAAGACATAAGGCAGGAATGCATGAGTAGAAGTCACATACAGAAACCAGGCAGAGGAAAACTGCTTAAAGGACAGCTGTTTGTCTCAACTGTTGCTAAGCCCCCCACCAAGCTAAGTTACAGTTAGAATTGTGACAATTGTTTTGTAGCTATACAATACCTATTGACTTAACATAGTTTGAAAGGCTCAAACCTTCTGAGTGCAGCGCCCCCCCAATACTCACCTAAGCCAACTCTTGATCAAGCGATATGCACAAGAGCTGAGCTTCTCTTGGGTTTACTATTCCTCATTGGCTGAGACAGCAATGGGAGACATTGGCTCCTGTTACTGTCAATCACAGCCAGTGAGCTAATGAGGAGAGAGCAGGGGGGGGGGGGAGCCATGGCTCTGTGTTTCTTATGGCGAGCAAGTAGCTTGCTATTGGGGGACCTGGCTGAAGAGGAGGGCCCCAAATAAAAGGGGGATTGGGGCTGCTCTGTGCAAAACCATTGCCAGGGCAGGTAACTATAAAAAAAAACATGTATAATGACATACTTAGAAAATGGTAAGCAAATATGATGAATGCCACAAAGATTGAATTGAACAGTTCAGTCTCTCCTATTTGAAGTCAGAACAAAAAGGAAATTAAGTTCCTGCTCAAAAAAATAGTTGGCTGTTTAATGAAGAGGCAAGGATAATTTGATGTTTAATTCCTTGTTAATCATTTTTCTTTAATGAGCAGGGCTACACTTTCACACTTCTGATTTTCAGTTATCAGTTTATACTGCTCCTCCATCCATAAATTCACTTACATGACTCTCTGGTGGATACTTATTTTCATCAGATGGTGCAACCTTTACTGAAACAGATAACTCATTGCCATCATTGCTGCCAGTCCAGATTTTGACAGAAATATTAAAAAAACTATTTCATTTTGATTTTTTTTGGGCTGTTTTAATTGTATTTAAAATTAAATGATAATTCTGGATCTGAAAAGTGTTTAAATCATAATCATTATATTTTGACCTCCTTACAAGAAAGGAAGTAAATGCAAATACATAGGTAGCGTCTATATTTCAGGCATGAGCAAGTTAAAACTCCCAACACCACTAAACTCTACCCCAAATCCTTTAAACCTTTCCAGATCTGATATGAATGCCTGGAAAGCCTAAAAAGATAAATAGGAGATCATCATAAATAGGCAGGTTATGGAGGATGTATTCATATTTTATATAAAGAAGCCTATAGAATCTTACATGATGTTAAGTATTACCAGAAAATGGATACAAATCGAACATCTATTTTCCAAAAGGATTTATGTGACCTTATTAACCACTAGTACCAGTCGGTAATCCCCCTTCATTACCAGGGCGCTTTTCAGTTTTCAATGCTGTGATAGTTTGACTGTAAAATTATTCAGTCATGCAACACTGTACCCAAATATATTCTATATAGACAGAGCTTTCTTTTGATGGTATTTAATAATTACTGGATTTTTGACTTTTTACCAAATAAAGGAAAAAAAAATGTTTTTCCTTCCTTTCTGCTATAAAAACACATGCCAAGACAGTAAGAAAGCTCCCCAAATGACCCCTTTTTGAACGTGTTAAAAGACATTCCCACAATCAACCCTTCTCCCACCCTGAACCTGCTATAGCCACTGATCTGGAACTAATAAAAATATTTTCCATTGTGAGAGGAAGGAGTGGCTCTTAAATGTTAACACTACACTGTTTACATCTACTATCACTGTGATTGGTCTGTATACTGTATTTGTGAACCAAGCTGTCAAACGATGGCTTAGTTCACTGCCATTAATGGGTTCACTACAATAATTAAATATGAAAACACTTACCTTTAAGAGAGCAAATTTTCCAAGGATGAGGGCTGCTCTCCAAGACTTATGCCCCGTACACACGGTCGGATATTCCGATGGAAAATGTCCGATCGGAGCGTGTTGTCGGAAATTCGGACCGTGTGTGGGCTCCATTGGACATTTTCCATCGGATTTTCCGACACACAAAGTTTGAGAGCAGGCTATAAAATTTTCCGACAACAAAATCCGATCGCGTCAATTCCGACCGTGTGTGGCCAGTTCCGACGCACAAAGTGCCACACATGCTCAGAAGAGATTCAGAGACGGGACAGCTCGGTCTGGTAAAATTAGCGTTCGGAATGGATACAGCACTTTCGTCACGCTGCAATGTCAAAAGGAGGGGCCAACTCACTCAGGTGGGTATTGGGTGTTAGTTCACCACTCACCCCCTTACTTAGGACTTTATAAAGAAGGTCCTCACATAGTTTGCGTTGACCCTCCTGCATGCCCTGCCGTTTTGTGGCAGCCATGCAGGCAAAGGCCTCTTCAGGTGTGGGTAAGGCTCTGAGGGACGCAGAAGCCTCCTGAATGAGCCTGAGCGCAGAATCCTGCATGTGAGTCGCCTTCCTCGCTCTTTTGTATGGAAGGCGGAGGGGAGGAACCTGCGATTCGTTCAGGCTTCGACTTGTCCCAGGCTTCTCCTGGCTGACACTTAGCCCCGCCTCCTCCTGGATGCAACTTAGCCCCGCCTCCTCCTGGCTGCCACATTCCACAGCCTCCTCCTGGCTGAGGTCTTCCTGTGTATGAAAAAGGGACATAGTTTTAGTTTTTTATTCATCAATCACACACAATTTTCACCTCCTGACTGTTGCAAATTGAATGTTAACAAATATAACAGACTATCCTTCTGAGCCCAGCATTTTTCATTCTTGTCCCAATTTTTTGTGCCCACTACTGTCTATTGATATGTAAAACACTTTTTTCAATCAGCAATTAGTGATCAATAATGACATCTAGTAAAGATCATTTCTTTATTGACCAGAAATCTGTAGAACAATTCTATACCTGGCTCAAGCTGAGCTCCTCCATTTCTTCCTGGCTGGAAGGCCCAGGTTGGACATCGGAAGCCTCAGCTGGGGTGGAAGGAAGAGTGGAAGGAAGAGTAGAGAGGGATTCCCTGACTTCAGTGTGGTCTGACGGAAATCGCAGTCTCTCATAGTACCACAGCCTGGGGACATAAACGTCATCTGCTCCAGCTCCTGATCTCTGGGAATCCGTGACCTTCTTGCGCTCCCTAAGATAAGTGCTCCTCAGGCCACCAATTTTGATTTTTAAATAGGGGATGGTTGCCGTGGGGACCACCGGCATCACCAACTCCAGCAGTTTCTCCAGCGCTGCCCGCCTCTTTTGTTTATTATTGTAATGGGGTGTCTCACCTGCCACAGACAGGGCAGCTCCCTGTATTTGTCTATGAACAGGGGGAGGAAATTGTGGTCATTGAAGCCATCCATTTTCTCTGCAAGACACAACAAAAGACAAACCCTAATGTCAGGCCAAACTCTCCTAATCTTGTTACAATATAGGCTTCAATTTAGAAGCAGTATAGGCCCAAGTTTAGATCTTACCTTCGTTCTCACGATCGGCGCCTCCGATGCTCCTTCCTCCGCTCACAGATCGTACGCACTACGCACGCGTGTTACGCTTTATACACACTGCGCATGCGTGTAACTCCGCCCGCCCCGGGACGTTCTTTTTAGTTTATTCCCCACCCCTTTTCGTTCGGCGCAGTGGGGGAAGAGCACATGGCGGAGACACAGCAAGTGCGTGCTAATTATAGCAACAAGGAGGAGGAGGAGAAATGCCCGGATCCGGAAACGTCCCGATCCAGAAGGAGACGATTTAAGGCCTCAAATATGTCCTTTGGGGAGATGTTGGAGATGGACGACATCCTGAAGAAGGCCGACTATGATGGGAAGTATGGACCTTACTCCAGCCCCAATGTCCGAAAGGCCAAGATCATGGTGAAAGTGGTCAAAAGTCTGCACCGGAATTTCGGGGTACGACGATCGAAAGATCAGCTCAGAAAGAAGTGGTCGGACCTGAAATTACGAGAACATGAGCAGTACAGAAAGACCCGGAGAGTGCTGCAAAAAAGTAAGTAGTTGTGCTGTGTTCCTATTCTTTTTGTCTTCATTATGTTCGTGCTGCTCCATGTGCTTTTCTTAAGTGTTGTACAGTTTAAAATGGCAACTTTCGTGTTCAAGGGTACATTATTAATTCGTATCAAACATTTTTCTTTCGGCCTATAAAACACCATTGTTTTCGCCATATGCATTTGACCACATTTTTTAGGGCCTACTTGTATGAAACTAATTTGGTTGTGTAGATGGGTTTGTTACTAGAATTAAATGCAAACTAGATTCTGTGTAAGGAGAGGACACTCAGCAGCTGTTTTCACATCTGGACGCTGGAGCACTAGTGTGGGACACAAGAACACCCTTTTTATTAGGGGGCCCACACAGGTGCTCCAGTGTATACTATAGGGGTGTTTCCATCTGTGAAGCTTGTACCAAACAGGTAAAGTATTGAAGCTTGACAAAGGACACTCAAAATTCTACATCTTGGCAAAACAGACAATTGTACCCCACTTCCAAGCAATGTTTCATATTTATAGTTCTGCCATCAAATATCTGTGTGCTAAGTATACCATTTTTGTTTTATATAGGGGAGAAAAGACTCGGAGGACACCCCTCATCCGAGGAGACCAGAGACCCCCCACCTCGGGAAGAAGGTGAAATACCCCCAACACAAGAAGAGCAGGAGGAAGCGTGGAAGTGGTGGAACTAGTCTAGTCACCACAACAGGTGAGTGTCTGCGACCACAGGCTCAGGTAAGAGATGGATGCCGGCATATTTATAATACCTGTTTTTTTTTGGGTTTCTCTCTTTTTAGGTGATCGTGATGTTGTGGATCCAGGGCATTTCACCTCGGAAAGTGCACAGATCCTGATCGGGGAGATCATGGGGTGTAATTTAGCATTGGAAAAACTCAAGAAAAACATCAATGATATTATTAAAAAAAAAATAACATCATTGATGTTTTGGGGAGAGTTTAAAGCCCCTCCAAATCTCTTTGTTTTTTTGTGTGCTACAATGTTAAAATGTTTGAGCGATTTTTAGAAAAGCCAAATTTTGAAGATGCACACAGTGTGTTAACATGTGCTATCTGCCATTTTAGGAGTGCAACCCCTTCCTCAATAATAAAGTAGCTGAGAGGAAGGGGTTGCTCCCCCAAAACACGTCCCTTGATCCCCCGTGATGGCCGCTAGCACATGTTGACATTCGTAAATTGGTGTGCATCTTCAAAATTTGGCTTTTCCTGGGGTGACTTCACCCCATCTGAACGCAATATCAAACACAGTTCCTAAATACTCATGTCTGATATTGCCTTCAAGTTCTACCAAATGTGAACTTTGTAAGTTCAAGATTTGTGTCTTTCTTGTTGTTTTGAAACATGCCTGTTTTATCTTAAATGGACATTTCTATTTTTGATAATGCCACCCCAAAAATTGTTATACAACAAACATGGTTTGTTTTAAAAACCTTTTCTAAATGCACATGTGATTGTGCAGGTATTAAAAAGATTGTTAATCAAGAATGTGTGGATTATTGTTTCAACGCTACAACACTTTTGTGGTGATGTAATTGCTGCTTTCTGTGACAATGGGTGTTATTTCCTAAGGGCAAATCCACTTTGCACTACAAGTGCAGTTTCAGTGCATTTTCAAATGCACTTGTAGTGCAAAGTGTCTTTGCCTTTAGTAAATAACACCCAACAGTGCTTTGTAAGGTTACTCAATCACGCCATTTTCAGGACTCACCACATTTCGGTCAGGGTCAGCTAAAACAAACACAAGCAGTAAATGTCACCAAAGATTTGCTTATTTTTTTTTTATTTGATCAAGGTTTCACAAATTGTCTGGCATATTGATGGCCCCCCTACCCTCAAAGAACTCAAGGTATCTTAGCCGGACATCACGGGCACTCAGGGAGGGCAAGCCAGGATGGCCACTTTCAAGCGCCGTCAGGGTTGTTTCATTTATAATTCCGGCCTCAGGCCCAACTGAGCCAGCATAGTTGGCAGAATGTTGCCGTAAAAAGTTATGTAGAACACAGCATGCCAGGATTATATGATTCAGTTTATACTCCGCCATATGGATGGGTGTAAGAAATAGGCGGAACCGGCTGGCCATGATTCCAAATGTGTTCTCCACCACTCTTCTGGCTCTGGCCAGCTGGTAATTAAAAACCCTCTGGTCCGGGGTGAGGGTCCTCATCGGGAATGGCCGCATAAAGTGGTCCTCCAGCGCAAAGGCTTCATCCGCAACGAAGACGAATGGGAGTCCTTCCACATTGTCTTCTGGAGCTGGCAAGTCCAAGCTGCCATTCTGGAGACACCTGTAAAACTCCGTCTGGGCGATGACTCCACCATCGGACAGCCGGCCATTCTTCCCCACGTCCACATACAAGAACTCATAATTAGCCAACACCACCGTCAACATCACAATACTATTGAACCCTTTATAATTATAATAGTATGACCCCGAGTTGGGTGGTGGGACGATGTGGACGTGTTTCCCATCAACTGCCCCTCCGCAGTTAGGAAAGTCCCACCGCTGGGCAAAGTGGGAGGCCACAGTCTGCCATTCCTGTGGCGTGGAAGGAAACTGTGGAGGAAAACAAAAAAAATTAGTCTTTTTGCACATTAAAACATGGAAAGCAGATTAGACACAAACATTCTTGGCCAACATCAAGATAACATTTATTAACCACTTACCAACCGGCCCATAGCCGAATGACGGCTGCAGGGCGGTTGGATAACTCTGGGAGGACGTCATATGACGTCCTCCCGGAATTCCCCTCTCGCGCGCCCCCTGGGGCGCGCACCCGAACACATCCGCTGATCGCGGCCGTTTACCATGTGATCGCGCCGTCAAATGATGGCGCGATCACATGTAAACAGACCGGCGTCATCTGATGACGCCGGTTCCTCTCCTCCCCTCCTGTGTACCGATCGGTACACAGTGAGCGGGGAGGGGGATGGATGGATGTCTGCAGCGCTGTGGGCTGGATGTGTAGTGCCCACAGCGCTGCACAGAGACATCCAGCCATCCATCCATCCATGCTCAGCCATCCCTCACTACTCTGCAATGCTGTGCAATACTCTGCAATACCCCCACAATACTCTGCAATGCTGTGCAATACTCTGCAATACCCCCACAATACTCTGCAATGCTGTGCAATACTCTGCAATACCCCCACAATACTCTGCAATGCTGTGCAATACTCTGCAATACCCCCACAATACTCTGCAATGCTGTGCAATACTCTGCAATACCCCCACAATACTCTGCAATGCAGTGCAATACTCTGCAATGCCCCCACAATACTCTGCAATACTCTGCAATGCCCCCACAATACTCTGCAATGCTGTGCAATACTCTGCAATACCCCCACAATACTCTCCAATGCTGTGCAATACTCTGCAATGCCCCCACAATACTCTGCAATGCCCCCGCCATACTCTGCAATGCCCCCGCCATACTCTGCCATGCCCCCGCCATACTCTGCCATGCCCCCGCCATACTCTGCCATGCCCCGCCATACTCCGCAATACCCCGCCATACTCTGCAATACCCCGCCATACTCCGCCATACCCCGCCATACCCCGCCATACTCCGCCATACCCCGCCATACTCCGCCATACCCCACAATACCCCGCCATACTCCGCAATACCCCGCCATACCCTGCCATGCTGAGCCATGCTCGGCTGTACTCGCCCTCTGTATGTGGCCAGGCTGTGGATGTCTCACACATGTGGTATCGCCGTACTCAGGAGGAGCAGGAGAATCTATTTTAGGGTATGTACATGTTATGTGGTAGAAATATTGTATAAATGGACAACTTTGTGTTAAAAAAAAAAAAAGCGTTTTAACCACTTCCCGCCCGCCCGCCGTCATACAATGTCTTTGACTTTGTGCGGGGATATCTGAATGATGGGTGCAGCTACAGGCATCATTCAGATATCAGCTTTTTCAGCCGACGATTCCCTACACCATAGGAATGATCATAGCGGCTGTTCCACTGCTTGATCGTTCTTACGGGAGGCGAGAGGGGATGTCCCCCCCCTCCCACGCTTCTACCGACTCACCGCTACGATCGAAGCCAGGATCGTTTTTTTTTTTTTTTTATTTCAGGCTTCCCAGCCTAGAGGTGAGATGTGGGTTCTTATTGACCCCATATCTCACTGTAAAGAGGACCTGTCATGCCATATTCCTATTACAAGGATGTTTATATTCCTTGTAATAGGAATAAAAGTGGTCAAAAATTTTTTTTTGGGAAAAAAGCATCAAACTAAAATAAATAAAGTAAAATGAACAATAAAAAAAAAAAAAATTTTTTTAAAGCGCCCCTGTCCCTGTGTGCTCGCATGCAGAAGCGAACGCATACGTAAGTCCCGCCCACATATGAAAACGGTGTTCAAACCACACATGTGAGGTATCGCTGCGATCGGTAGAGCGAGAGCAATAATTTTGTCCCTAGACCTCCTCTGTAACTCAAAACATGTAACCAGTAAAAAATTTTAAAGCGTCGCCTATGGGGATTTTTGAGTAGCAAAGTTTGGCGCCATTCCACAAGCGCGTGCAATTTTGAAAGGTGACATGTTGGGTATCTATTTACTCGGCATAACTTCATCTTTCACATTATGCAAAAACATTAGGCTAACTTTACTGTTTTGGTTTTTGTAAAGCACAAAACAGTTTTTTTTCCAAAAAAAACGCGTTTAAAAAATTGCTGCACAAATACCGTGCGAGATAAAAAGTTGCAACGACCGCCATTGTATTCTCTAGGGTCTTTGCTAAAAAAACATATATAATGTTTTGGGGTTCTATGTAATTTTCTAGCTAATAAATGATGATTTTTACATGTAGGAGAGAAATGGCAGAATTGGCCTGGGTGCTCCAGAACGCCTGAAGGTGCTCCCCTGCATGTTGGGCCTCTGTATGTGGCCACGCTGTGTAAAAGTCTCACACATGTGGTATGGTTGGGGTGTAATTTGTGCTATGCATATGCGGTGTGTGAGAAATAACCTGCTAATATGACAATTTTGTGGGAAAAAAAAAAAGTAAAAAAAAAACCTTGATTTTGCAAAGAATTGTGGGAAAAAATGACAACTTCAAAAAACTCACCATGCATCTTTCTAAATACCTTGGAATGTCTTCTTTCCAAAAAGGGGTCATTTGGGGGGTATTTGTACTTTTCTGGAATGTTAGGGTCTCAAGAAATTAGATAGGCCGTCAGTACTTCAGGTGTGATCAATTTTCAGATATTCGCACCATAGCTTTTGGACTCTATAACTTTCACAAAGACCAAATAATATCCACCGATTTGGGTTAATTTTACCAAAGATATGTAGCGGTATAAATTTTGGCCAAAATATATGAAGAAAAATTACTAATTTGCAAAATATTATAACAGAAATGAAGAAAAATGTATTTTTTTACAGATTTTTCGGTCTTTTTTCTTTTACGGCGCAAAAAATAAAGAACCCAGCGGTGATTAAATACCACCAAAAGAAAGCTCTATTTGTGTGAAAAAAAGGACAAAAATTTCATATAGATACAGTGTTGCATGACTGAGTAATTGTCATTCAAAATGTGAGAGCACCGAAAGCTGAAAATTGGTCTGGTTAGGAAGGGGGTTTAAGTGCCCAGTGGTCAAGTGGTTAATGGGAATTTTCAAACATCAAAGTATAAGGTACACCTATCAGATTCCCCCTCCCCCACCCCCTCTCATGGGCCATTTCTAACATTATAGGGGGGGGGAGCTCTTGGACAGGTAACCCTCTCCACTTCATTGAGAGACGAATGCCTAAATAATGGGTATTACTTTTAACAGCCCCTCCTTAGTTACACTATTGGCAGCCCACTGGACAGGTAAGAAGTGTTATAATACAAAGATATAAATACACACTGTACACATTTCAGCACATTTGGAAATTCTGTTATTATATATCAAGATAATAATAGGATACAAAAACTTTAAACAGTACCATTTGAAAGTATACAGGCAGGCCCTTGCACTACATGCTTTGGGGAATTCATCCATAAATCTGACCACTAAAGAGATGGCTATAGTGTGTATGGGTTTGGCAAAGTCAGCAGATAGATGATTGAGGATAGATAGAGAATTGGTATCAGCCAACTAAGCAGTTGGGGGAGGGAGGGTTAAAAATGATTTGGGGACACCCCAAAAAAAAAGCCTCTGGCACTCTGCCTGAATTTAAAGCACCAATCACATTTTAAAACATTTTAGGGGGTTTTTGGGGTAAAGCACTACTATGGAGCTGACAAAATACATTGTTAAGTGACTACATGAGGTGAATATAGGGGCGGGAGAGCATGCTGGGGAGGTAAGTGAAGGCAAATATGTATGAAGGAGCAAAATAATAATTACATAAAAATCCAGCATGCATGAGGACAAAGGGGACATTCACAGCATATTACAATCATGGTAATTAGGGAATGAGGAAAGAAATACAATATATTATCAAACAATAAATATAATAAAATGTGATATTAAAGGATACAAATCTTACCTTAATATACTCCTTCTGCAGGACCTGTATGATGGCAGAACAGGTCTCCGGGATAATGATACCCAGAGCCTGGGGGGAGATGCCTGTCGAGAACTTCAAGTCCTGCAGGCTTCTCCCCGTCGCCAAGTACCGCAGGGTGGGGACGAGCCTCTGCTCCGGAGTGATGGCTTGCCTCATGCAGGTATCCTGCCTGCTGATATAGGGGGTCAGCAAAGCCAACAAACTGTGAAATACGGGGTCCGTCATCCTGAGAAAGTTCCTGAAATCATCAGGATTATTCTCACGGATCACACGGAGCAAAAGCATGTGACAGAACTGGTCACGCTGAAGCAACCAATTCTTGGTCCATGAACTCCTCCCCACCCTGTTCATGGACTGGACTTGTGTCAAGGTCAGGACCCCAACACCAAGCCCCCGCACAGCACGAACTCTACGAGGAGTACATATACGCAACATGGCTAGAAAATGGTCGGCTGCTCAGAACGAAGTAACAGAACGCACTGAAGAACAGCAAGGCCTGTGAAGAGCGACCTGAAAAACAGCAACGAACAAACAAGAACACAATGACTAATGAAAGTCATGCGTAGCTTGCTTGCACGCACTGAAGAGCAGATATAAAACCCACAAGCACAAACTGAACCGCTGAAAACAATCTGAAAGCCACGAGTCTGAAAAAGCGCGAATCGTCTCTCACCAAACTTTTACTAACACGAGATTAGCAAAAGGAACCCAAAGGGTGCCGCGCTTGGTTCTGAAATGGCCTTTTCTAGTCTCGTCGTACGTGGTGTACGTCAACGCGTTCCTGGCGATCGGAAATTCCGACAACTTTGTGCGACCGTGTGTACGCAAAACAAGTTTGAACCAACATGCGTCGGAAAAAATCCTAGGATTTTGTTGTCGGAATGTCCGATCAATGTCCGACCGTGTGTACGGGGCATTAGACTGGGAGGGAATATTGGCATCAATGAACACAGAACAGAAATGGGAATTCTTCAAAAAGACTGAGAATGTGGACTCAGTGCAAAGTATATTCCCATGGGCAATACGTTTAAAAGGCTAAAAATAAAACCTGTGTGGCTCCCAGGCCAAAGTTAAAAAGCTATAAATAATAAGAAAAGAGCTTTTAAAAAATACAAAAACAAAGGAACACTATCATCGTTTACATGTTACAAAGAATATAAAAGAATATGAAAAAAGGAAATCAAGGATGCAAAAATTCAAAACGGACAACATATTGCAAAAGATAGTAGGACAAACCCCCAAAAATTCTTCAAATATGTTAATAGTAAAAAGGTCAGGTCTGAGCTGGTAGGCCCTTTACAAAAAAATCTGGAGTGGGTGACTGGAGACAAAGAGAAGGCAAATTTATTAAATAATACTAAAATATATGTGGTGGCTGCGCTTAGGACAGTGAATAGGTGTGCTGCCTCCCTAAATGGAGCTTCCCTAGGGGTTCTCCAGACGGAATACAGAAAAATTAAATGGGGTAAATGGCGCTCCCTACAAGTGGTTATATTGGGCGTGAACAGGTATATTATGGAGGGAGAGATGGGGAGCCGACGTGCTAACCCAGCAATGAGGATGCCCCACCTAGATACAGATTATATGTATGTATATATGAATATATAATATATAATCCCCCCGCCAATAATGGTTACCAATGTTGCAAATACCTGTGTACAAATTCTGAAAAGTGTGTAGTGCAAGTATGTAAGGTCCCAACTAACGTTAGACTCCGTTTATGTTAAAGTATGCCATGGGTGATATAAACATAAAATGTGCCATAAAGTGACCTCTCAAAATTATATGTACACGTAATCAGTGTTAGATAAACGGTGTAGAATACAGTGCAATAGGCGTAATGGCTGTATGGTGATGCTCCTAGTGGTTAGCTAGTGGTATACCTCCAATAAGCTACAAGCAATAAATAGTAATACCCATAAGTAAAAATAAATCACCATATGTAGCCAGCTTAAGTGAGCCATTTAAAAAACCACACTCTGCGGCCAAGTTAGAAAGTCCATAAGCGTTATAAGCAAACAAAAAATCATATATGTGTTCATGTAGCAGTCCATAAATTGTGCATTAAGTGTTCTTCAAAGATTTTGAGAAATAATTTTTTCAAAAAGGTGACTTGAGTGCTCGCAGTATCCTTGGTGACTTTGTGCTCCCCCTTAAGGGTCCCCACTCACCAGATCCAGTCACCCCAAAGGGGCAATGTGCATGTAGGTGTAACTTCTGCGATCTCCTCAACAGCGTAATCGATAGAACTCCAGGGGTGGTCCTCAATCTTCAGGAAAATTTAGGCCTGACCATAGTAGGTCCCAACACTCCCAGCACCAAAAACAGTGTTTTTTTTAAGCGGCTCACTTAAGCTGGCTACATATGGTGATTTATTTTTACTTATGGGTATTGCTATTTATTGCTTGTAGCTTATTGGAGGTATACCACTAGCTAACCACTAGGAGCATCACCATACAGCCATTACGCCTATTGCACTGTATTCTACACCATTTATCTAACGCTGATTACGTGTACATATCATTTTGAGAGGTCACTTTATGGCACATTTTATGTTTATATCACCCATGGCATACTTTAACATAAACGGAGTCTAACGTTAGTTGGGACCTTACATACTTGCACTACACACTTTTCAGAATTTGTACACAGGTATTTGCAACATTGGTAACCATTATTGGAGGGGGGATTATATATTATATATTCATATATACATACATATAATCTGTATCTAGGTGGGGCATCCTCATTGCTGGGTTAGCACGTCAGCTCCCCATCTCTCCCTCCATAATATACCTGTTCACGCCCAATATAACCACTTGTAGGGAGAGCTATTTACCCCATTTCATTTTTCTAAATTTATTAAATACATTCTTCAGCTCTGTGTATACAACGCAGCATAGGGGAGCTATGATGTCCATAATGGGGATGGTATGACACATCCCCAAATGATCCACAATGGCTCAAAAGTGATATGGTCCAGAAATATCTAGACAGAATAAAGGTGGATAAAGCACCTGGACCAGATGGCATTCACCCACGGATCCTAAAAGAATTGAGCTCTGTCATTTCAAAACCATTGTTTCTAATTTTTAGGGACTCGTTAATGACTGGAATGGTACCACTGGTTGTAGGGATGTAGGGATGTGGTGCTATTCTTAAAAAGGGGCCAAAGTCTTTAGCATGTAACTATAGACCTGTTAATTTAACTTCTATAATCTTTTAATAAAAGACCACATAGATGAGTTCTTGCTGGAACATAAAATATTTTAATCAACAGACAGCATGGATTCATACAGAAGTTGTCAAACAAACCTGATTTCTTTTTATGAGGAGGTAAGGAAAACCTTGGACAGAGGGGTGGCTATGGATGTGGTATACTTGGATTTTGCAAAAGCATTTGATACAGTTCCCCACACGCGGCTAATGTGCAAGGTAAAGTCTACAGGCTTGGAAAGATCAATTTGTAAATGGGATCCATTTGTAAATGGATAAAAAAACTGCCTGAAAGACTGAATTCAGAGAGTAGTGGTAAATGATTCATACTCTGGTCTAAAGTCAGTGGTGTACCCCAAGGTTCAGTGTTGGGACTCTTAATTTTTAATATCTTTATAAATGATATAGGGTCTGGGGTTAAAAGTACCATTTCAGTCTTTGCAGACAACACCAAGCTATGCAGTGGAATAACTTCCTTACAAGATGTCTCCAACTTACAAGCCAGCCTCAATGCACTGTTTAATTGGGAAACTATGTGGCAGATGAGGTTTAATGTTGATAAATGTAAAGTTATGCACTTGGGGGCTAAGAATATGCATGCATCATACATACTAGGGAGAGTACAACTGGGGGGAAAAATGTATAGTGTAGAAGCATCTGGGTGTTTTGGTAAATCATTCTATGCATTAGGATAAAAAACGTTGTGTGTAGCAGCCTCCTCAGCACCCCCTAATTACTTACCTGAGCCCCATCTCTGTCCACGAGTGTCTTAGCTGTCCAGGAACACAGCAGCGGCGACATTGGCTCCCGTGGCTCTCAATCAAAGTCAGTGAGCCAATCAGGGTAGAGAGGGGATGGGTCCGGGTCGGTGCTCCATGCTAACATTTATAGGTAAAGTTGACCCAGGGAAAATCCGATTGCCTCTCAGGGGATCAGAAAGGATTATTTTTCCCTGCTGGAGCAAATTGGATCATGCTTTGCTGGGGTTTTTCGCCTTCCTCTGGATCAACTGTGGGTATAGGATTGTGTATATGGGATTGTATGATTTTTTGATTTTTTATTGAATGAACTAGATAAATTTGTGTCTTTTTTCAACCTGACTAACTATATAATGATAAACAGCACTGTTGAAATTAGCATCCACAACTGCATGGTTCATAAATGAAGTGCGGTAGGTAAGTGGTTAATAAAGCATATTTAGATTCTATTTTTACTAAAACTTGAAAGGATGTTTTACTTGTTACATCTACAGCTTTAGTTTATCGTTTTATTAAAAAGCACAAATACTTGACCTCCCTATGAGTATACCCATTATTTTATGAATATACTAACTTCCAAACTCTCCCATTATGCAGACTATCCCTACAAAAAATGTCAATACATTTCAATCACATCTATTTTACTTGCTCTAAATTTCCTCTCAATAGATTTACATTTAGAGAATTTGTCCCTCTTCCAGTATTACAGTTTCTATATTCAGATCCTCTTATGTCATTAAAATATCCTGAAAGCCTTATGTTTTGTACTCGCAATATTTTTTGGTTTGAAAATATTTTTTTATGTACAATGCAGGGGAATAGCAATGGGGGCTAAGATAACACCTAAAGGCTCGTACACGCTTAGATTTTCGGAACGTCTGTTTTTTGTGGCATGCTAATCTCATGTCGAAAGTGAAGAGGTTACTCACAATACGAAAATTTTCGTATGACAGAATACAACGTCAGAAGTGACATAATGTGTTGAATAGTTTTGTATGTATTCTTTCGTTTCTGAGCATGCGTAGTCTTGCTCTTATGATTTTTTTCGTACGAAAACCGTACTAATGAAACGAAAATCAGACGTTGAGTTCACATCAGACAAAAATGTTATAGTCTGCACATCCAGCTTTTGTCCGATGAAAAAGCGAAATCAGCTGTTGAAAGCACCGTACTAACGATCTGAAAATCGGCAGACAGCTCGTCGTTCGTATTTTTCCATCTGTGTGTACAGGCCTTAAGTGTGCCAGTCTAGCTAGAGGCTGGTTGAAACTGGGTGACAACACAGCATGCACCTAGTAGTATACTAGAGATGCATTAATGACTTCCTGATTATCTGCAAACACAGGACAACTACAATATCATTTGTCAAGCTTTTAACCACCTCAATACAGAGCACTTTCACCCCCTTCCTGCCCAGGCCATTTTTCAGTTTTCAGCGCTGTCGCACTTTGAATGACAATTGCGCGGTCATGGTACACTGCACCCTAATGAAATTTTTATGATTTTTTCCCCACAAATAGAGCTTTCTTTTGCTGGTATTTGATCAGCTCTGTGGTTTTTATTTATTGCGCTATAAACAAAAGAAGAGGGACAATTTTGAAAAAACACAATATTTTTTACTTTTTGCTATAATAAATATCCAATTTTTTTTTTTAACAAATTTTTTCCTCAGTTTAGGCCGATATGTATTCTTCTACATATTTTTGGTAAAAAAAAATCGCGATAAGCGTATATTGATTGGTTTGCGCAAAAGTTATAGCGTCTACAAAATAGGGGATAGATTTATAGCATTTTTATTTATTTATATATTTTTTACTAGTAATGGCGGCGATCTGCGATTTTTATTGTGACTGCGATATTGCAGCGGACATTTCGGACACTTTTGACACATTTTTGGGACCATTCACATTTATACAGCGATCCGTGCATTGATTACTGTGTAAATGTGACTGGCAGGGAAGGGGTTAACACTAGGGGGCGATCGAGGGGTTAATGTATGACCCAGGGAGGTGATTCTAACTGTGGGGGGAGGGGACTGACTGGGGGAGGTGACCGATCGGTGTCCCTATGTACAAGGGACACACCATCAGTCTCCTCTCCTCTCTGATAGGACGTGGATCTGTGTTTACATGCACAGATCCATGGTCCTGCTCTGTTACCCGGCAATTGCGGGTGCCCGGCGGACATCGCGGCCGCCGGGCACGCGCACCGGGTCCCGAGCGACGCAGCGGACATGCGCGCGCCCCCTAGTGGCTCGTGAGGGCGATCACGTCATATGACGTCCACCCAGAACAAGAGATGCCTGGGCGGTGGCTTAGTGGTTAAGCTCAAATTACGCGAGTATCTTTTTTTTTTTTTTTGCATCTCTATTGAGATTCAAAAAATATTAGCATTATATCTTTTCAGACTTTGCCACTGGCAAAAATAAAAAGGTACAGTGCATTTTCTAGTTATATCTATGGATTTTAGGAAAACAGATATTCTATATTAACATTTTTACCATATAATGAGAAACTTTTCCTTACTGACTTTGAGGAGCAATCTTTGATATTTGCTAAACTACAAGGAATGCACTTCTCTTATGCAAAGACTCTAATCTGAACTAATAATAAAGAAATGCAAGAATTAATTACAAAAATAAGAATGACTTTGGTGTTAATGCAATCGCAGTACAGAAGTATAAATGCAAATAGTGTGCAATATAAAAAGGCTTACCTGTAGGCGAAATTAATATTTCCTAAATGTGCACCTTTTAGGACATATTCATCCTGCATGCAGCCAGTGACATCACTGGCGCATGCGCTCCAAAGGTCCGGCATACCTTGCCAGAACTTCAGCACTTTTCCCAGAACCAAGGGCATGCATGGGAGTAACGTCATCACAGTTTCGGCCACACAGCCGGAGCGCACGAACCGGGAAGAAAGACCGGGAAAAGATGTTAGCCCTCTCAGCGGTGACCGAGCGCCAGAGGAAGGCTTCGTTCTAAGGTAAGTATTCCATAATGTGCTAGTATGCAATGCATACTAGCACATTATACAATTGCCTTACAGGTTTTTTTTTTTACCAGCCACGGTTTACAACCGCTTTAAAGTAATTGTATATTTCTTTTTTTTTTTTAAATAACATATCATACCTACCTGTTCTGTGCAATGGTTTTGCTCACAGCAGTCCCGATCTGCCTCCTCCAATTTGGTTTTCTTGCAGGCTATCTGGTAAGTGTGCTGGGAATTTTTCTGTTGTTGCTAATGAGCTTATTAGTCTGCCGTTCCTCCTTCAGTGTCCAATCGCAGACTGGGGGCAGGGACAAAACCCTGTTATATTACCTAACTGCAGTAGTAATGAAAAATAATTTTACCAGGCTGTGTGTGCTGTCTGGTTGGACTGTGTGTACATCAGGAATGAATATAAAACATATCTTGTATGTGTATTCTATCTGTGTATTTAGCTGTATGCCTGGAGTTCTGCTTTAACCCCTTGAAGCCTAAACCTTTTTCTGACACTTGTTGCTTACAAGTTAAAATCAGTATTTTTTGCTAGAAAATTACTTAGAACCCCCAAGCATTATATATATATATATATATATATATATATATATATATATATATATATATATATATATATATATATATATATATTAGCAGAGACCCTAGAGAATAAAATGGTGGTCATTGCAATGTTTTATGTCACACTGTATTTGCACAGCGTTCTTTCACATCAACTTCAGGGACATTTTCCTATATATAGTCTATATAAATTCTCCTTGACACTCCTCCTGCACTTCACTTAGCAATGGCCCTTTTCAGGCAGGAACTTAAAGCCCCTTGTTGTGTAGCAGAATACAGTAATCAGCTTGTACATTCCCTCCTGTGGCTAATGATCCCAGCACCTCTTCAGGCACTACCAACCCACCTGGCTGCAGCTGCCCCTTTCACTAGCCCTCCAGGCTAGCATTCCTCCACAGTCCTTTAGGATTGACTTTCACCGGGCTACCTCTCAGGTGATCTCCCAGGATAGGGATAAAGACTTAAGCATACTGCTATCTTCAGGGAGAACTGACTACATGTGGTAGTCTCCCCCCTTGTAGATCCCCAGTAGTGCTGCTCTATTCACACTGTCCTCTCTTGCTCCCGTGCCTCCAGGAAGGGTTTCCTCCATGTGTTGTGACAGTATCCTTCCAGCACCTGTGCCCCGGCCCAGGGTCACCACACCCTCAGACTAGGGGGCACCTCGGAGGGCCACCAACAGCCTCCTCAGCACTAAATCTCCATCTTTCACCTGACTGCCCCTGCTGGCATGGCTCATTTCTATTTATGAGGTAAGCCTTGCCCCCTGCCAGCCCTTTACTGGGGATTGGCCAAGGCCCTCATAAATATTCCAGGCAGCCACTCCTAACCTCTGCCCACTAGCTCTAGAAGTTTCTAAAACCTTTCAGACCAGGGGAAGGCACCAGAGGAGTTGTCAGGATGAGTCATCCAGCCCTGACTCACTGAACCCTGACCCAGAGTCACAGCTTAGGCTTAGCCCTAAGCTAACTCAATTTACCTATACTAAGAAAACCTACATTACAAAAACCTATCCTACATCTGGCACACACAAGAGGGTGCTACACATTGATTGATTGGGTATTCTTTGTAAAGTGAAGCTTCACCTCATATACTAAGCTCTGAAACAACTTGAAAATTGCACAGTCTATTTGCCTTAAAGAAGAACTATAGGCAAAACATTTTTCTCATTTTAGAGTAAGGGGGGGGGGGGTTATAACCCCTGTCATTTAAAAAAAAAAATTGCCATCTGTGTTCTCATTGGAAGATGTTTTTTTAACTTTCACTTTTAATGATAATGGTAAACAGGACAAACAGAGAGGGTGAATCTCCCTAATGAGGGCAAAGACAACATTAAAAACCTGACAGGTGTTCTAATCCACTTCCACTCCAAAACAAAAAAAAAGTTTGTCCTTTAGTTATACTTTAAAACTAGGTTCACACTGGTACATGGAAAACACTGCATGTGATTCGCACAGGAATCACATGCACATGTTGTATGGTTGAAATTGCATTGCATTCTCACCAAAATGGTATAGGACACCCATGTGATGCGATACTGGCAATCACACTGCATTTTGCGATCTGTTTCTGGGTGTCATTAAGATAAAATTGACACCCGCAGCAGATCGCATGGACGTTGTGCGATTGCTTTGGAATACGATGTGATGCGGGGAAACGCAGGGAATCTTGTGGGTTTCCCACATCGCATAAGTGTGAACCAAGGTTTAGTAGATCAACCCCAATGATTTTCATATATTCATATTTAGGTTTCCATGCATGACTGTTGAGAGAGCTGATCCAAAAATCAGAGACTACTCAAAATTGGCTATTATATTTTTACAATCCTTAAATACCGCATACCTGGACCATTACTTAATTATCACATGAATTTAGTTATTTATTTCCTTATATGAATTGACTTTAACACCTTTTCATGAGGTATTTACCGAGCGGTTTTCAGTAAATACCTCCTAACGGCATAGTGAATTAACAGTTTCAGGATTGCATGTGATATTTAGGGAAAATGTGTCCGGTCACCTAAATACTGCATGCGATATGCTTTAGTGAATGGAGCCCAATATACTCCTGTTACTGGCTTCTTTGCGCTTTCTGCTCACATCATGTTGCACCTACCCACAAGTATACCGAATCCCCTAGAATAATTAGTGTAGGTAGAATGGTAGTGTTGGACAACCAAGGCTTTTTCAGACTTTACTACCCACCAAATGTGTCTCTTGGAGTATGCAGATATGGGGATGATAGGTCTTAAGAAATTGAAAAACCAAGGAGCGCTTAATTGAGGCACTTAAGCCTCTTGTATTCTGAAAGACTAAATTATAAACTGACATCTGTTGGGTAAAGTAATATTTATGCCATAGTTAACCTGGGACCATACTTGGATGGTTGCATAGACAATAGCAAATAATGTATGTGACAGAGACAACAAATATACCTTGAAATGCACAGTAAAGAACAAGGCCAGCTGCACTTAAAGGGGTTGTAAACCCTCAATGTTTTTCACCTTAAAGCATTCTATGCAATAGGTTAAAAACCTTTTGTAGTGCAGCAGCCCCTCAGAGCCCCCCTTTTACTTACCTGAACCTGATCGTTCCAGAGATGGGGACGAGCAGAGCAGCTCCAGCCACTGTCTCGGGGTCCTCATTGACTGGATTGATAGCAGCAGGAGCATTGGCTTCCACTGTTGTCAATCAAAGCCAGTGAAATGGGAGCCAGGGGGGCGGGGCCGAGTCCTGCTGTCTGTGTTAATGGACGCAGTAGCAGGACTCGGGAGTGCACCCACACGAGTGCTCCCAGGGAATGCAGGTCTCCGTGGGGGTACTCAAGAAGAGGAGGAGCCAGGAGCACCACTGGGGGACCCCAGAAGAGGAGGATTAGGGCCCCTTGCACAGCGGAGGTAAGTTTGACATGTTTGTTATTTAAAAAAAAAAAACCTTTACAACCCCTTTAAAATCAATAGGTAAGTAAGATAGGAAAATTAAAGGATGCAAGCTCGCTCCTAATTTGTGTTCAGACAAAAACAGTGCTGTAGCGCCCCCCCCTGACCTCCAGAGGCGTGGAGGTGACCCCCAGAGAAAAAGAGGGTTGACATTTCACTTTAGGGTGCAGGTTGCTAGGCATAGTGGGTGGTGTACAAAGTAGAAAAGATGGGTGCAAGTCACTTTTATGCTGAACAAAGCTGAGTTTATTGCTCACAATAACAAACAATTCAGGGAGAGAGGGGCAGGGCACCCTTAGTCAAATAAAGCAGCAGACTAGGAGACTGGCAGACTCCTTAGACAAAAAGTAGAAAGGTAGACAGCAGTACAGAAAAAGACCCTTTAACCGGTTGACAACCAGGCCACAGCTGAATGATTGCTACAGCGCGGTCGGATAACTTTGGAAGGTCGTCATATTACGTCCTCCGAGAATCGCACTCCTGCCCGCCCCCCGGGGTGCGCACCCCGGAATGTTCATGACCGTTGGGTCATCCGGACCCCGTGCGCCATGGAATGGGGTAAAGGGCCAATGACAGCGGCCCTTTACCACGTGATTGCCCCGTCCAATGACGGAGCGATCAGTTGTCAACAGGCCGGAGCATGACCAGTTCAGCTACTCCCCTCTGCTCGCACCAATCGGTACAGTATGTGAGGAGAGGAAGGAGCTGGTACAGCAACGCTGTGGGCTGGATCACAAGTGCCCACAGTGCTGATCTCTGCCCATTCCTGCCCATCCATGCTCCATCCATGGCTCATCCATGCTCCATTCATGCCCAGCCATGCTCATCCATGCCCCCAGCCAAGCTCATCCATGCCCAGCCATGCTCATCTATGTCCAACCATGCTCATCCATGCCCATCCATGGCCAGCCATGCTCATCTATGCCCAGCCTCAAAGTCTCACACATGTGGTATCGTCATACTCATGAGGAGTAGCAGAAAGTATTTTGGAGTGTAATTTTTGCTATGCACATGCTAGGTGTTAGAAATATCTTATACATGCACAACTTTGTGTAAAAAAAAAAAATGCATTTTCATTTTCTCTCCACATTTTCCAAAAACTTGTGGAAAAAGCTGAAATGTTCAAAAGACTCATTATGCCTCATAGAATATACATTGGGGTATTTGCTTTACAAAACGGGGTCATTTTTTGGTCGTTTCCCTTGTCCTTGTGCTCCAGTGCCTTCAAAGGTGTAAGAGGTAGTCAAGAAATTAAATGTGTAATTTATGTCTCTAGAACACCTGTCCCTTGCATTTTGGGCCTCTGTAGGTGGCTAGGCTGTGTAAAAGTCTCTCACATGTGGTATCGTCATATTCAGGAGGAGTAGTAGAATGTATTTTTGGGTGTAATTTGTGGTATGCATATGCTGTGTGTGAGAAATAACTTGTTATGGCAATTTTGTTAAAAAAAAAAAAAAAAGAAAAAGAAAAAACAAATCTTCATTTTGCAAAGAATTGTGGGAAAAAATGACAACTTCAAAAAACTTACCATGCCTCATACTAAATACCTTGGAATGTCTACTTTCCAAAAAGGGGTCATTTGGGGGGTATTTGTACTTTTCCTGGCTTGTTAGTGTCTCAAGAAATGTTATAGGCCTTCAGTACATCAGGTGTGATCAGGTGTGATCAAATTTCAGAGATTGGTACCATAGTTTGTGGACACTATAACTTTCACAAAGACCAAATAATATACACAGCAGACTCCATCTTGCAGAGCCTCGAGCACATGGCTAGGCCCCAGGCTTCAGGCCTACCCAGTAGCAGCTGTTTCCCACACATCCACACCAGACCAAGGTCTGGGTGGGAGGACCCTGATCGCTTGACCGTCCTAAATATTTATACTTTTTCCCAACATGCTCAGCAGCCAGAGAAACTCCTACTGATTGGCTCAGAAAAGTATGCATATTCTAGCTTCACTGTAGCTTATCATAGTACCAGTGCCAAAGGTAAAAGTGCTACCTACTAACAAAAGGGAGGAACCACAGCTAAACCAGTCTTAGAAGAAAACCCAAATGTTCAAAGACTACAAATCAGCTAAGTTAACTACAACCCAGCAAATCTAAATTTACTGGTAGTCCCTGTTTAAGACAAGGATGCTACAGTGCTGCAAAAAAAGCATAAAGTTCCCAAAATTCAGAGGCAGAGTAAATCGAGTTGCAGTTTGCAGAGCAGAAATTTAGAAACAAAAAGAAACCCGCATTACTTGCGTGTAGTTTCCAACCAGGTCACAGCATCCTCAGGGGAAGTGAAGAACCTGACCAATTCACTGTCCTGCACTAGCGCAGGTAAGCGATCCCCTTCTCTCTCAGCTTAGCTCTGAGGGCATCAAATTACTAATGTTGTATTGAGTTTTAACTGAATAATCGGGAAAGATGAGCATCCTGGTGCTGCCATAAAGGAGGTCACCTTGGGCACCAGCAGCATGGAGGCACAGAGGACTAAGTCTCTGTCCTTGAACTGTAGAAGGTAGAATATAAATGCACAGAGTGGCACTCCAGGGGGACCCCTAGCAGTAGGTATGCGATGAACACGTTCCACTGTAAAGAATGGTAAGAATTTGGCATTTGGGAGAAGCTGGGTAAGTAGGTTTTCAGTAAAGGTGGTGGGGTTCGAGCCCTCCGCTCCCTCTGAGAGACCCAAGATGCGCAGGTTATTCCATCAGTTCCTATTTCCCACATCTTCTGCTCGAAATTCCAAATAGCACACTTGAATTTTTAGAGTATGGAGATCTGCATTATGGTCTTTCTGGCAGTCTGCCCCTGAAGAGAAACGTTGTTCCACCTCAGTAACACATTCTCTAAAGGAGTCCAGGTCTCCTAATGAGCCCAATATCAGACTGCAAATGATCCATCTTCAAAGTAAGAGCTGTCTGACAAGCAGTAATGGCATTTGTGACATCAGAGAAATCAGCAGTTGTGTCTCAGTCTGTGTAGCCATATCAGAAGAGTTAGCGGCTGCAGCCTGTACTCCCACAAAGCCAGTCTATTACTGGGAGCTGTGGTAAGGCAGCATGGCGGCACACTTCTCTTTCAGTTCATGACCAGTTAGCAGAGCAGGCTTAGAGGATGGAATACTTCTGTGCTGAGTAAGAACCTGTTTCGAGGAAGAGGAGGATAACTATACTGGACAGTGAAGCTCCTGTATCAGACGTCTGCTCCCAGCGCCATCATTGACACGTTGCATTTAAAGGAAAATATATTTAAAGCTGGAAGCCAAACAGTGACTGCAGCCCACTGCGAGGGTATTCAGACAGCTGGGGTGCTGCATATTTTAAATACAATTTGCAGCTGCCTGAATACTATAAGCAGCAGTGAAGATTCCCCCATCCATGTTGTTTAGTGTGGATGGGGCAATCGATTTTTCAGAAAAACATTAAAGTGTATGGTTAAGCTTTAGAAAGCTGTCATTAGAACAAGTGTTCCCATTGTAAAAGGCCCCCTCTATTTTTGTTATGGTTGATTTCCCATTACTTTTAGTCCTGAGATAAATAAAGAGAGAGTAGATCTCCCTAGCCGAGACACAGACAGAAATAAAGATCTGACTGGGATTCTAACCCCTCACTATTCTCTCCAAACTGCATTGAGAGGATATGTGTAGATATGCATCACAGCTAACAGTATGCAGGCATTATAACATAGCAACTACACAATATACTCACTGCATTGTTAAACTGGTGTTACACTTACTTCTAGAATACAGCAGTGTTTCATATGACCAGCTTTCTTCTGGATGTTTGTTTTTCGTTCAGCAATGCAATCTATGAGAAATATTGGACAAGTTAACTGCTAGAAGCTGAATACATAGTTAATAAAACACAAAAATAGACCAGGGAACACTGGGGAAACAGCTTGTAAACAAAGTCTTCCTCATCTAAAGGAGGAATAGCATTAAGCTGCATGAATTTAGTACACATGGGGTTATTTAGCCTCTAACTAAATTAAATTCTCTTTGTAATTTACAAATGCTGTCATTTTTGCCTTCATTCACTGTCATCCTGGCTCTAATTGACAGCGTCACAAAGTCAGTATGGAGAGGGGCATGTTTTGAGGCCTGTGTCTTTTCAAGCAGCCTTTCCATCAAGAGCAGTGCTGGGCTCCTTTTGTGTCTTTGTGTGTAGACACAAGATCACATGTAACTTGGGATGTATTACCATCTTCATTGTAGCTCAGAGACAATGCAGAGTTCGTATGACTTTACATATCTGCTCACTTCAACAAAAACTGACAATGTCAGAGATAAGAGAGTCATAATATGTTTCATTTTCTGTGCTATTTATTTATGCATTTCTATGATCTTAGAGACTTTAGATCATAAAGCAGAAAATATCATTTCCTCCTCACAAACAAGGGTGTGAATATACAATTCTGTTTTCTTAGATTTTCAGAAATACTTATTTTCACTGTCTACGTCTTTAAACATATTTCCAGGAATCTCAGCTTGAGGGCTTTCCATGCACAATGCCTAGATGTATATACACAAAATACTCTATCTTTTGTCTGTAATATTCTTTGGTATTTTAATTATTAAAGATAAGTATTTGAATTATAAATATTCTAGTTATGCTGGAATAGGCAAAGCAGGCCCGTGCCCTGAGGCAAAAGTCTTCCATTATCCATAATACTTCTGCCGCCTGCCGGCATTCGGTTTCTTTATAATTTTTTTTTTTTTGTTAAAAAAGTGCATAACAAAAATAGCCTCTCAAACCACAGAGATCTCTTCTCAATATGTATAGAGGCCTTGAAGTAAGAATATGCCACCGCAGTGTCCCTAACTGTCTAGCTCTCCCATTGAAATGTGGATGTTTGTCACACATCACAGCTGAGAGGAACCTTTATAGTGGATCATTAATATTGTCAGAATGGTGATGGCAGGGGTGATAGTGAAGATTCAACAACAGCCTTCTGTGAATATACAAATAAGTGAATTGTTATCTCCCCCACCTTGGCACAGATCAGCAAAGAGACAGGAGTGCTGAAACGACATGACAGGTTCTTTTTGGCTGCCCCATTAAACAGGGACATACAATAGGTGTGCATCAGTAAGGGATGCGGCAAACAAGTGTGAGCGTTGCTGTAATGTGCGAGAACACCTTAGGGCTTTGTGACCCAACAAGGATGTGTGTGCACAGCTAAGTTTCATTCACTAATCCAGATTCCCTTTATACAGAGCTTGGCTATCTATGAGTGACAGAGTATGCACAGCAAGACCGTTAATAGAAAGGTCTAATCACAAGATTTCTTATATGACATACATTCATTACTGTTGCTAATTAAAAATAGATAATCACAACACTGAGCCTTTCATCTGCCACACTGAGATACATTATAATCCATATCAAGGAAAGCATTTGTTTTCTGGCTTTACTTAACAAAAGTCAGTTGATTCCTGCATCCTGGAAAATATAAATATATTGTCTGTGGCTACAAGAATTGTTTTTTTGTAGCTTATGGCATAAAGGTGGTATGATGCAAACAGGGAGTTCATTTATAAAAAAAAGTGGTGGGCTCCAGGTATATTTGCATGCCTGGGTTGGACGCAAGGTGGTAGTGAACAAGAGCCGTAAGGCTGAAATACATTTACATCTGCTGTCTGACTGTGTCTTTTATGGAGAATCAATACATTTTGAAGATTTAAAAGAGCAAGCAAGGGGCTACGGACCATCTTTTCTTTTGTTGGACACAAAGGCTGCTTGCCACCATGTGCAATCTTCATTTATGTCAGTTAAAAAGTGAATCTGTGGTGGGTGCAGAGGGTAAATGTTGTTGTATGCAATTTTAGGATCCTTACTCACGGTGTGTCAAATGTGTGGCAAATGTAAGCAGCACCAAGCAAGCAGGATTGAGTGCTATAGGCAGCAATAGCAAATCACAGACAAAATCCGGGATTCGCTATTTATGCCAAAAATGTTGTGTTAATGTGCATTGTGCTAAGGAAGCCCATTCATTTGATTGAGCTGTCAACGCACCAAAGTGGATCAAAAATCGGACACGCACCATTTTTTCTGATGCAGTGCATGCTGCACATCAACCTACAGCAGTGTGCTACTATGCATTGGGGTGTGCTGCAAAGCATGTGCATTAGAGGCACACTTATATTGTATGTACCTGAAATAAAGGGGTCAGGAGCCTGGTCCCCAGCCAGGTCTCACCAAGAGAAAGAAGGGGCAAATGGACTTGGTACAATACAATAAGGGTAGATTCACATATATGAACAATTGTATAAAATGGTACAAAAGTTTATTAGTACATACCATATAACAGAAAAATCAATTGCAAATTAAAAACATATGTAGCGCTGGTAGATTTCTAATTTACCGCTTGTAGGTAAATTTAATGGATCATCTGTGCTATACATTGTTCAGGTTTAATCTAAGGTTAGTTTAGCCTCTGTTCCAGCTTGGCTGTGTTGCATGCAGTTCCACATTGCGCCTGTGGGTGTCGTTGTCATCGTGGGTCAATGTTGGAAAGCAACAAGCTGAAGTGTAGGAGTGCTCCTCTGTCCCGGAGAAAATTTGGCGGAGGTGGTCCTCCGAGTTGCATTCTGGGAGAGGGTATTTATGGGACAGACGCCATGTTTCGGGGAGCTTTTTGCCTCGTGGCCCTCCTGGCCTAGAGGTATGTGTCAGTGAGTGCTATCTCGTAGCCCTCCGGCTTGGAGGGTTATGCCGCTGCAGCCGGGCGGGTAGGCCCAGAAGTCTGTCTGAGGCCTGCTACTGCTAGGATGGTCCTGTGCTGTCTGTCCTGCGGGAAGAAGCCGGACAATTGAGAAGAATCCAGGGGAGGACCCGTCTTGGAAGGGACTATGCGGAGCGCTGGTCTGGAGAGGGGCCTGGTGACTCAATTGGAGGACGCATCCTAAATTACCCTGCCGCACAAGTACTGCCGGGTCGGCTTAAAGCAGGGGTCTCAAACTGGCGGCCCTCCAGCTGTTGCAAAACTACAAGTCCCATCATGCCTCTGCCTGTGGGAGTCATGCTTGTAACTATCAGCCTTGCAATGCCTCATGGGACTTGTAGTTTTGCAACAGCTGGAGGGCCACCAGTTTGAGATCCCTGGCTTAAAGGTTCTGGTACTGTGTTTGCTGTTCATCGAAAACTACTACATCCTGTGGCAGAGGATCGTATGAGTTTGTCCCACCAAAGTCTGTGGCAGAGACTTTTTGTTCGTGCTGCGTTCCGGCTGCTAGGTCAGTGAGAGAAAACTATCCGGGCGGGCAAAGATTTAATCCTAAACTGAGGATACATTCATCCTAAAGATTTAAATTCCTTAACGCTACGCCAAGAAAAGGTATTTGAACACCCCTGCAACTCTCCTTGACTGGTGCCTACATTGCCTCGCAGTAAGCGCAACAGAGACCCCTAGATCCGATGTTGGTGAAATTACAGGTAACAAGGTGACGGTAACAGCCGGCTTTAAATCAGCAGCTCCACCGTGAGTTAGTGCTACACATAGGTAACAGTCCATGTGTACCACCAATATAATGCTCCCCAAACGGGGAAGATCACAGTGGGATAGTTGATCACGGATAGCATCTCAACTAGTTTTGCAGGCTTTAGCTGCTTCATCAGGAAAATATCTCTAATTTGACTAGCACATAATCGATGACAATGTAATTAATCACATACAGGAAAAATAGCAATGTTTGAAACAATGTATCAATCAAGCAACATGCTGATGTTATATAGGGGCAGATGCAGGACTGCTTACCCACATCCCAGCACACACAAGGCACAGTGCGTCACACCAGTAAAAAGGGTCGCCCGTGACGACTGGGGGAGACTAACACGTCAATAGGCTGGAGTCTGGATAGAAGAGATCCACAGCTCAGGTGGGAGAATCTGTCCATAGAACAACCATTAGTTGTGCACTCCACAAATCTGGCCTTTATGGAAGAGTGGCAAGAAGAAAGCCATTGTTGAAAGAAAGCCATCAGAAGTCCCATTTTCATTTTGCGAGAAGCCATGTGGAGTAGACATGCGCACTGCCGAAAAATTTGTTAGTTTTCATGTCATTCGTTTTTTGTTTTTTTTCGTATTTCGGGTCATTCGTTATGATCGAAATTTGTTATTTCGAATAAATTTGTAACTTCAGAAAAATTAGAATTCGTTATGTTCCATTCATTTACATGCAGTATTCATAAATTCAAAAATTTGTAAATTCAAATAATAACTAACTATTAAATTATAGGTACTGGAATTTCCTTTCAAATTTGGCTGTTTATGAACGTAACAAATACGAATTTATTCGAAGTTACAAATGATCCGAATTAACGAATGCCGCATTTAAATGAATGGAATGTAACAAATTAATAATAATAATAATAATAAAAAGTTATTATTATTATTATTTATTAGTATTAATTTGTTACGTTCCATTCATTATTTAGAATAATCCATAACTTCGGATAAACTTCGGATAAATTCGTTAAGTTCACTAACAGCCAAATTTGAAAGGAAATTCCAATACCTATAATTTAATAGTCAGTAATAGTTATTATTATTAGTTAGTAATTATTTTGGATTTTCGAATGTTCAGGTTTCCCAATTTTCGTTCTGTTATGCCGCGTACACACGATCGGACTTTCTGGCATACTTGGTCCGGCACACTGTCCGCCAGGTGCGCTGGACTTTAAAATGGACGGACTTGCCCACACATGGACAAGTCCGTTCATTTTGAACGTGACTCAGGTGCGACGGGACTAGAAAAGGAAGTCAATTTTGCCGCTTTTATCGGCGAGATTGACACCTTGCGAGCCCCGTCGCGGGTCATACCAGGTCCTTAGGTCTGGTATGGATTATAAAGGGAAGCCCCTATGCCGAAAAAACGGCGTGGGGTCCCCCCTAAAATCCATACCAGACCCCGATCCGAGCACGCAGCCTGGCCGGTCAGGAAAGGGGGTGGGGACGAACGAGCGCCCCCCCCTGAACCGTACCAGGCCGCATGCCCTCAACATGGGGGGGTGGGTGCTTTGGGGGAGGGGGCGCCCCACGGGGCCCCCCCACCCCAAAGCACCTTGTCCCCATGTTAATGAGGACAAGGGCCTCTTCCCGACAACCCTGGCCGTTGGTTGTCGGGGTCTGCGGGCGGGGGGCTTATCAGAATCCAGGAGCCCCCTATAATAAGAGGGCCCCCAGATCCCGGCCCCCCACCCTATGTGAATGAGTATGGGGTACATGGTACCCCTACCCATTCACCTAGGGAAAAAGTGTCAATAATAAAACACACTACACAGGTTTTTAAAATAATTTATTAAACAGCTCGGGGGGGGTCTTCCTCCGGCTTCGGGGGTCTTCTTCCAGCTTCGGGGGTCCCTCCGGTTCCTCTTCTCCCGGTGTTCCAGTTCTTTGGCCGGCTCCTCCGTTGTCTTCAGGCCGCTCTCTTGCCAGCGGAGGTCCGGACTTCTGGGCTTCTTGTCTTCTTCCCTCTTCTCTTCTCCAGATGTTGACACGACGCTCTCTCCGGCTGGATTGCTCTCTGAGGGCTCCGTTGTGACTTATATAGGCGGAGACCCCACCCCCTTATGATGTCACAGTCCCTGGGCATGCTGGGACTGTGACATCTGTGACCTGCAGTACCTTCCGAAAAAATAGGAAGAGCTTCCCACAGAGTTTACTATCACAACAGCTACAAAAGGGGGAATCCGCATTCATGAGAAATGAGGAGGTGTTGGCCATGAAGTGGCGGGACAAGAAATGACTACCAGCCACAATGACACCTTGGTGGATATTCAGAGAAGATGTGGCCCCATAATAAAGCCTGAATGGGTCCATGACTACAATCTGTATATGTGGGGGGGGGGGTGGATTTAAATGATCAGATGCTACAACCACTTGGACTGATCTTTTGCCATTCTACTTTAGTACACAGGGGTCTCACATATGTGAGGGGCTTCAGAATAGCGTTCTGAGTAGAGAAAATCAGTTTTTGGTTTTCTGTGCTCCCAAAACAGGGTCTGGTTGAAAGAGATTTGAGTGGGAGAAGCCTCTACCCCTGTCCCCCTGGCCCTAAGCTTGATGGTCCCTGCTGCTGTCTGGACCAATACTTTGGCTGTACTGACCATATCCCTAGCTGTAATGACCCAGGACTTTATGAACTATGTTTCTTCCTGCTGCCTGGACCAATACTTTGGCTGTGTTGACCATATCTCTGCCTGCTACCTCTACTGACTATGCACAGTATTTCTGCATGGACATCTCTGCCTGCTACCTGGACCAATGCTTTGGCTGTGCTGACAGTATCTCTGCCTGTACTAACTATGGACAATATTCCTGCCTGCTGCCTGGACGATTGCTTTTGCTGTGGACCACTGCACTACTAAAACCACAGATAATCTTTTGTTATTCGGTATCTACATGCTTCAAAAATGTGATCGTAGTCAGGAAATTATATGTGTAATTTATGCTCCTAGAACGCCTGGAGGTGCTAATTGGATGTTGGGCCTCTGTATATGGCCAGGCTGTGTAAAAGTCTCACACATGTGGTATCACTATAATCAGGAGTAGCAGAATATATTTTAGGGTGTAATTTTTGCTATGTACATGCTATGTGTTGGAAATATCTTATAAATGGACAACTTTTTTTTCCCACGTTTTCCAAAAACTTCTGGAAAAAAATGAACCATTTAAAAGACTCATTATGCCTCATAGATTTTAATTTGGGGTGTTTGCTTTCCAAAATGGGGTCATTTTGTGGGCATTTCCATTGTCTTGATGCTCCAGGGCCTTCAAAACTGTAATAGGTGGTTGAGAAATGAGATGTGTAAGTTATGCTTGTAGAACGTCTGAAGGTGCTACTTCAATGTTGGGCCTCTCTATGTGGCCAGGCTGTGTAAAAGTCTCACACATGTGGTATAGCCATACTCAGGAGGAGTAGAAGAATGTATTTTAGGGTGTAGTTGCAAGTATGCATATGCTGTGTTCAAGAAATCACCTGTCAATGTGATAATTTGTGTAAAAAAAAATAAAAATAAAAATTCTTCATTTTCCCAAGAACTGTGGGAAAAAAATACAACTTAAAAAACCCACCATGCCTCTTACTAAATACCTTGGACTGTCTACCTTCGAAAAAGGGGTCATTTGGGGGGTATTTGTACTTTCCTGGATTGTTAGTGTCTCAAGAAATGAGATGAGGCCTTCAGTACATCAGGTGTAATCAATTTTCAGTGATTTGCACCATAACTTGTAGACTCTATAACTTTCACACAGACTAAATAATATCCACTAATTTGCTTTATTTTTACCAAAGATATGTAGCAGTATACATTTCGGCCCACATTTTTTATAGAAACTAAAAAAAAGTGTTTTTTCTTCAAAATGTTCGATATGTTTTCGCTTATATCGCAAAAAATGAAAAACCCAGTAGTGATTAAATACCACCAAAAGAAAGCTCTATTTGTGAGAAGAAAATGATAATTTTGTTTGGATACAGTGTAGCATGACTGAGTAATTTAAAATGTGAGAGCACTAAAAGCTGAAAATTGGTCTTAAAAATTGGTCTTTCTAAACCAACACAATGTACAGGGATATGGAAAATAGTGAACTGGATGGACCAACTATGTATGCAATTATTTAATTACAGGTGCACCTCATAAAATTAGAATATCATAAAAAAGTTAATTTATGTCAGTAATTCAATTCAAAAAGTGAAACTCGTACATTTTATATACTGTAGATGCGTTACACACAGAGTGATACAGTATATTTCAAGCATTTTTTTTTACTTTTAATTTTGATGATTATGGCTTACAGCTAGTGAAAACCGAAAAAACCCCCCGAAAAATCAGTATCTCGGAAAAGTAGAATATTACATAAGACCAATATAAAAAAGAATTTTTAATACCAAGTCTCGGTTCTTGGACCCCTTCTCTTCTCTATCTACACCTCCTCCCTCGCTCACTTAATAACTGCCCACGGCTTCCAATACCACTTATACGCTGATGACACCCAAATCTATCTGTCTACTCCTCACCTCACTCCTTCAGTCTCCTCTCGCATTACTAACTTACTAACTGACATATCAGCATGGATGTCGCACCACTTCCTTAAACTAAATCTCTCTAAAACTGAGCTATTAATATTCCCCCCCGCCCGTGCACCCCTCCATGACTTTTTCATCAAAATCAACAATGCAACCATCAGTCCCTCCCCTCACGCCAGGGTACTAGGTGTAATCCTAGACTCTGACTTGTCATTTCAGCCTCAAATCCAATCGTTGTCAAAAGTTTGTAGAATTCACCTCTGTAACATCTCCAAAATTTGCCGCTTTTTAACAAATGAAACCACCAAGCTCCTCATTCACTCCCTTGTTATCTCTCGCCTTGACTATTGCAACTCCCTTCTCATTGGCTTACCTCTTCATAGGCTATCCCCTCTTCAGTCTATCATGAATGCTGCTGCCAGACTTATCCACCTTACCAACCGCTCAGTGTCTGCCAACCCTCTACTCCAATTCCTGCACTGGCTCCCCATTACCCAGCGAATTAAATTCAAAATACTAACCACAACATACAAAGAAATTCACAACTCTGCCCCAAGCTACATCACTAATCTTGTCTCCATATATCACCCAAATTGACCTCTCCGCTCTTCTCAAGACCTCCTGCTTTCAAGCTCCTTCATCTCCTCCTCCCATGCTCGTCTCCAGGCTTTCTCCAGAGCCTCTCCCATCCTCTGGAACTCGCTACCTCCATCTATCCGGCTATCCCCTACTCTTGCTACCTTCAGGCAATCCCTGAAAACTCATCTCTTCAGGAAAGCCTATCACGTCTCCAACTAATCTCCTACCACTTCCACCAGCTCATTCCCCACAGTTACAACCTTTTATACCACCTGCCCCACCCTATTAGATTGTAAGCTCTTCTGAGCAGGGCCCTCTTAATCCTCTTGTATTTTATTGTATTATAACTGTATTGTCTCCCTTTTATATTGTAAAGCGCTGCGTAAACTGTTGGCGCTATATAAATCCTGAATAATAATAATACAGAAATGTTGGCTTACTGAAAAGGGTGTCCATGTATAGTATGCACTCAATACTTGGTCGGAGCTCCTTTTGCATGAATTGCTGCATCAATGTGGCATGGCGTGGATGGAGATCAGACTGTGGCACTGCTGAGGTGTTATGGAAGCCCCCACAGTAAGGTACTCTGCCACCCCACAGTAATGCCCTCTACCCTGATACCCCTCCATACAAGCTTCTGGGGTATCCATCTAGTCATCTGCGCAGTGCTGGCTGAGCCTCTAAGGGTCACCTCTGGTCTCAATGACCCACTGTCAGCTCCTGTGCGGCAAGTAGGTGGCACATTTTTCCCTCTGGGAATATCCCTACTAAGGAGGAGGAGTGGCAGACTGTAAGCTGCTGGTTGTGTGCTGCAGCTTGCAATCTCCACCAGGGGCTGTTAGGTTTGGTTCCCACAGGCTCCCAGGTCTTTCAAAGTAAGGCCGGACTATGCTCCTTTTACCCTCTAACTCCCAAGACAGCGGGTGCAGGAGGAGGATGTGTGCACTGAGTAAAGTGGACAGATTTACTGTTCCACGTAGGGGACAGGCTGGGGGATGAAGCCAACTGTGTGTGCCTGTGTGCAGTGCCAGACCTCAGAGGCTGAGAGAGACTGCTACACTACACAGACACACTTCTTGGACACACCCCATACCAGCTTAGCAAGCTGGTGATTGGTTGCTAGGACTGCCCATCATCTTAACAATCACCTGCTGGTCAACTTGATAGGTTACGCGAGGCAGCTCCCACTCCTGCCATCTGTCTAGTACTGTGCTGCCTCCCTGCTCTTTGCTCTGCAGTGGAGATGAGAGTGGAGAAGGCACAGCGGGAGGATTGGCAAAGCTGAAACATGTTCACGATCTACCCATCAGCTGCCCATGATCGACGGGTAGATCACAATCAACGGGTTGCTGACCCCTACTCTATTGGGTTTAGGTCAGGCGAGTTTGCTGGCCGATCAAGCACAGTGATACCTTGATCTTTAAACCAGGTATTGGTACTTTTAGCAGTTTAGGCAGGTGCCAAGTCTTGCTGGAAAATGAAATCAGCATCTCCATAAAGGTGGTCAGCAGGGGGAAGCATGACGTGCTCTAGAATGTTCTGGTAGAGGGCTGTGCTGGCACAGTGGACCAACACCAACAGATGAAATGGCTCCCCAAAACATCACAGACTGTGGAAAATTCATTTGCAAATCAAGGTCCCAGAGTCTGGAGGAAGAGTGGAGAGGCACGGAATCCAAGTTGCATGAGGTCCAGTGTGAAGTTTCCACAGTCAGTGATGATTTGGGGAGCCATGTCATCAGCTGGTGTTGGTCCACTGTGTTTTATCAAGTCCAAAGTCAGCACAGCGGCCAACCAGGAAATTCTAGAGTACTTCATGCTTCTCTCTGCTGACCAGCTTTATGGAGATGCTGATTTCATTTTCCAGCAGGACTTGGCACCTTCCCACACTGCCAAAAGTACCAATACCTGCTTTAACGATCATGGTATCACTGTGCTTGATTGGCCAGCAAACTCGCCTGACCTAAACCCCATAGAGAATCTGTGGAGTATTGTAAAGAGGAAGATGAGAGACACAAGACCCAACAATGCAGACGAGCTGAAGGCCGCTATCAAAGAAACCTGGGCTTTCATAACACTTCAGCAGTGCCACAGGCTGGTCGCCTCCATGCCACACTGCACTGATGCATTAAATGATGCAAAAGGATGCCAGAGCAAGTATTGAAAGCATACTATACTGTACATGGACATATTTTTCAGTAAGCCAACATTTCTGTATTACAAATCCTTTTTTTTTTTTTTTTTATTGGTCTTATGTAATGTTCTAATTTTCTGAGATACTGAATTTAGGTTTTTTTACTAGCTGTAAGCCATAATGATCAAAATTAAAAGAAAGAAATGCCTGAAATATATCACTCTGCGTGTAATGCATCTATATAAAATATATGAGTTTCACTTTTTTGAATTGAATTACTGAAATAAATAAACTTTTTGATGATACTCTAATTTTATAAGATGCACCTGTATGTACATACATTGAGTTAGTGGGTCAGGGTGCCATTGAGAACTTGTTAAAAAGCATTGCCGCAACGTGCTGTACTGGAGTGGTGGGAGTGGTCCCTAAACTCATTGGTGGTAAGGAATATAACATGACGATGAATGAGACTTCTCTGGGAAAACACATGGATGTGGACAACAAATGTGCTTAAAAAAGTGGACAAATACAAGTACTATAAATATATAAATCTTACTTGGTGTTAGCTTCTTTCAGTTCTTGAACAGAAGGGCTGGAGTGTGAGAGGAAGTAACAGAACAAGGAGCCAATCAGTTCATGTGCTGACAAGCATGCTGAAATGTGGAGAAAGCAGAGTGTTATCACTGTGCTCCTTCTTTCATTGTTCAGTAACAGGCTTGTTCGGTCCAGGATGACAGGGGCTCAGAAGAGGAGGGTTGAATGGTGATGGCCAACCCACTGAGGGCATCTGGTGGCAGACATTAAGTATTGCAATGGAAAACTTGGGAATGAAGGTGAATATTTCATAAAGAGCTGGCTCTGTTATTTTACCCTATATTACTTTTGCTGCCCCTAATGTATATTATATGTTATCAGCAGCAAGGGGTTTTTACACACAATTCTGGATGCTGTAGCAGCATGTAAACATCACAAGCCAACTGTTGACTTTCAGATAAAAACAATCCGGTGGCTGTACAGCTGTCCAATCACCTCCACAGTCCCCTGCAACACACACCCCCTCCCTGTGCAAAATCCCCCCATGCTCCACTATCCCAACTGTGTGCCTGGTAGGTGTCGTCAGGTAGGGTGGAGGCAGACCAATGAACATCTGTGCACAATCTATGCTCTGTTAGTTTCAGTGGAGTGCACAATAAAGGGAAGCTGTTGCTATAAATATGCTATCACATGGGGACAATGTGACAGCAAAGTGACAGCAATAATTCTACGGCCATTAATATTGGTTAACTCAAAACTGATGACTCGTAAGAGCTATTAAAGCATTACCTATGGACAAGTTTGGGCAGATACATGTAATTTTAGGGCTTGGCATGTTGGATATCTACCTACTCTGCACAACTTCTTTTAAAGGAGTAGTAAAGCTCTTTTGGGCCTATTTCTCCTGTGGATCACAGGACTGCACTTAGTTCTGCACTCCTGTGACCTATATTCAGCAGACAGCTTTAATGTCGGGATCCACCCAGATTCCTGACTGGCATCTGGCTTAGCCTCTCATCATGCCACTGAGAGACTGAGCAAGCTACTCCCACAGCCCAAACCTCCAGTTAGTATTGGAGGGGCAGAGCAGAGAGTTGGTGACTGACAATCACTGCTCTGTACAGACTGAGAACTGAGCGATCAGTGGTCTTTGATCACTCAGTTTTAGGTCTTAGAGGGTGCAGGGGATAGATGCAGCATCCACCTAGGTGAGCATGTGTGTTTATATATTTTTTTAATCCCATACTTCTCTTTTTTTATTACGTACGTGTGCCTTAGAATTAAAGTGATTATAAAGACATATTTTTTTAAAAATAACAAATATGTTACCTATCCCGATCCTCCCCTTCTTGGGTCCCCTGCCGGTGCTCCTGGCTTCCCCTTCCCATCGAGTGCCCCCATAGCAAGCCGCTTGCTCTAGGGGCACTTGTGCATGCATGCTCTAGAGCCCCACTCTATGTGTCAGCTCAGCCCTGCCCCATGCTCCCTCCTAACTGGCTGTGATTGACAGCAGCAGCCAATGGCTCCCGCTGCTGTGTCTGTGTCAACGATGAATAAGAGAGCATCTGCTCTCGTACACATCACTGTCACTGTATCGAGATCGGGCTCAGGTGAATATAAGTGAGGGCTGGAGGGGGGAGCTGCAGAGAGAAGGGTTTTTACCTTAATGCAGATAATGCATTAAGGTAAAAGAAAACGTCAGCCTTTGCAACCACTTTACCTTTAGTATATTTTTGACTGAAATCTTTGCCCTTGATAAAAAATTCCAACAAATTGGAACTACCACCATTTTATTCTCCAGAGTCTCTACTTTCAGAAAATCTTCAGGCCTAAAATTATTATTTTAACATGTGCACAAAAACCACAAAAATGGCTCTGGAAGAGAAAAGGGTAAATGGGCTATTCATTTTGTTAATTAATTAATTCTTTTTAATACGTTTTTATTGGGTTTTAAAAGGCGTGTACAGCGGATAACATATTTGCGGATGCAGCTGCTACAATAGCAAAAAACAAAGGGGTGAATCTCGTTGGAAAAGATCACATAAGACAAATTGTGACAAACAAAATGATAAACACATTGTTACTGGTGTTGTAGAAACTGTATTCCCTAACTTGCCAAAAAGTGAAGTAAAACTATTTGACTACAGTGTGTGCAGTTTCATCAACCTATTTGTGGATGTGGAGTTCCACATCTAAGTACAGGTATCAGGAGTATATATTTGACTGTGCTGTTAAGTAAAGTCAAGAAGATGTTATTAGAAGGGGGTAATGATGATAGCTATGGGTAGGGTAGGGGATGCCATTAATGGCCATTAGTGGGAAGGGAAAGGGAGAGGGATGAGGACCAGAGTTCCTTCTCTCCCACCAGAACAGGATGTGGGTAATTAAGCTATTAGTTTGGTGTATTCATCAGAAGTGACAAAGTGCAACCAGCAGGACCATATTTTCCTGAATTTGGCTGGGGTATCTCCCGCCTGATGTAGAAGTTCCTCCATTTCTGCAGTTTTCTCTATACGTCTAAACCAATCAGGTATGGTCGGAGGGTCTGAGGAACGCCATCTAGCAGGGATGCACATCTTGGCTTCATTTACCATATTAATAACTAGTGAATGGGGGTATACAGATTTCAAGATTGTGGCGTGGTGTAGCAAATATTGAGCTGGTGAGTAGTCTAGTGAAAAAGTGGTATTTGGTTTGTGAGTTGGTGGACTTCTTTGCAGAATGATTGTATTAGAGGGCAGGACAGCCAGATGTGTAGAAGTGAACCCAACACTTTGGAATAGCACCAGCATTGGGGGGAGAGTGTGGGGAAAATGTCATGCAGTCTAAGGGGGTCTTGTACCATCTAGAAAAGATTTTGAATGCATTCTCTTGTGCATAGACATTGACCGTCCCCTTATAAATGTAAGTATAGATATTCTCCCATTCCAGCTCTGAGAGATCGATAGACAGTTCCTGTTCCCATTTGCTGCTGGCTAAATTAGATTTAGGGTTATAATTATAACCTATAATAAATAGCAGAGTGTACATGTCTGAGGTTAGACGTCTTTGGGGCTGTTTTTAGACACATGATTTCAAAAGGTGTAGTCTGTGGGGACTAGTCAGGTCGGGGTCCTTCTAGAAAATGTCGTATTTGAATGTAGGACCAAAATGGGAACGATTGATTTGTCATCTGGAAGGACAGCGATGATAGAATGATAAGGTGGCCTCCTTCAAAAAATTGTTCTGCATGAATCTTAGTATGCGGCCAGACATCTGCAACAAAGGTTGCAGATAAGTCTGGGGAGGAAGTCCGGGTTATGGCAAAGTGGCGTCATGGGGCCTAGAATTGGCAAAATTTTATATTTACGGCAGGCTTCCTGAAAAGTTACTAACGTAGGGTTTACTAGTTAGTGGGTTCTGCAGGTCGGTGGGATACATTTGGGAATGAGCTAGGGGAGTTGATGTAATGGGGACATAAAATGTTCAAATTGAACCCACGCATTAACGTTGGAGTGGATGTTCCAATCGATAACCCTTGCTTGTTGACAAGCTCTATTTCAGGATATCTGGGAGGCCTATGCCACCTTTTAGTTTAGAAATCGTCAGTCTATGATAGCTTATTCTGGGACATGTGTAGCCCCATAAAAAGTCTGTACAGGCTCTTTTATATGTTGAGAAAAAGGTAGATGGGAGTTTTATCAGTATGGTTTGTAGTAAGTATAATATTCTGGGAACAATATTCATTTTTATAATCGCAGCTTTGCCAAACCAGGAAAAGAGACCAGTAGACAACGACTTTAAGTCATGATGTATATTCTTTATTAGCAGGAGGTAGTTTTTAGCATATAGATCTGAAAGAGTAGAAGGTACTTGAATACCAAGGTAAGTGATCGTGTCTCTGTTCCATCCGAATGGAAAATTAGACTGACATTGTTTGAATGTTTCCTGTGGCAACGTAATATTTAAAGCGTTTGATTTCGAAAAGTTAATTTGCAGATTGGTTAAGTTTGAAAGTGGCAAAATCTTTAAGCAAGTTAGGAATCGTGATCAGTGGCTCAGAGAGAAAAAGGAGGATATCGTCTGCAAAGGCAGCTAACTTGTAGGTTTGATGAGCTATCGAGATGCTCTTAGTGTCAGGGTTCTTTCTAAGGAGTCGGAGTAATGGCTCGACAGTGAGGACAAAAATCAATGGAGAGAGGGGACATCCTTTGCGCATACCGTTCGTAATTAAGAAGGCATTTGTTAGGTGGCCGTTTACATGAACTCTCGCTGCGGAAGTGGAGTAGAGTCTAAGGATAAAGTTCAGCATTGGTTCATGAAGACCGATAGCTTTTAGTGTTTTATATAGTCCCAGGGCACTCTATCGAATGCCTTCTCACCGTCCAATGAAAGAAAGAAACCCGGGTGGTGATTGGAAATTAGCCAGTGATGAATATTAATCGCTTTGATTGTATTGTCTCTTGCCTCCCTGCCTGGTATAAAACCAACTTGATCAAGGGAGATCAATTGAGGAAGCAAGGGAAGTAAGCGATTGGCCAGCATTTTAGCGTACCATTTTAGATCTACGCTTAGTAGTGAAATAGGTCTATAGTTGGTAACTAGGGAGGGATCCTGCCCTGGTTTGGGGATCACAGCTATGTGTGCTTCTAAGAGATTTTAAAATAAAATTCCAACTTTTATTTTTGTCATATATGTGATTTAACCACTTCAATGCAGGGCATTTTCACCCCCTTCCTGCCCATGCCGCCCACTGTCGCACTTTGAATGACAATTGTGCAGTCATGCAGCACTGTACCCAAATGAAAGGATTTTTATCATTTTTCTTCCCCACAAATAGAGCTTTCTTTTGGTTGTATTTGATCACCTCTGCGGTTTTTATTTCTTGCACTATAAACAAAAGAAGAGTGACAAGTTTGAAAAAAAAAAAACCACAGTATTTTGTACTTTTTGCTATAATAAATATCCCAATTAAAAAAAGACAAAAACAATTTTTTTCCTGAGTTTAGGCCAATATGTATTCTACATATTTCTGGTAAAAAAAAAAAAAATCGCAATAAGCGTATATTGATTGGTTTGCGCAAAAGTTATAGCATCTACAAAATAGGGGAAAGATTAATGACATTTTTTTTAAATAATTTTTTTTTTTTACTAGTAATGGCCGCGATCTGTGATTTTTATTGTGACTGTGACATTGCGGCGGACATATTGGACACTTTTGACACTATTTTGGGACCATTCACATTTATACAGCGTTCAGTGCTATAAAAATGCACTGATTACTGTATAAATGTCACTGGCAGGGAAGGGGTTAACACTAAGGGGCGATCAAGGGGTTAAATGTGTTACCTAGGGAGTGATTCTAACTGTAGGGGGAGGGGACTCACAAGGGGAGGAGACCAATCGGTGTTCCTCTGTACTGGGAACACACAATCGGTCTCCTCTCCCCTGACAGTTTACACACACAGATCCACATCCCGGCTCTGTTACTGGCAATCGTGGGTGCCCGGCGAACATCGTGGCCGCCGGGCACACGCATAGGCTCTCGAGTGACGCAGCAGGCGTGCGCCCCCTAGACGGCCGGGAACACACAAACGGTCTCCTCTCCCCTGACAGTTTACACACACAGATCCACATCCTGGCTCTGTTACCGGCAATCGCGGGTGCCCGGCGAACATCGTGGCCGCCGGGCACACGCATAGGCTCTCGAGTGACGCAGCAGGCGTGCGCCCCCTAGACGGCCGGGAAGCGGAGGACGTCACATGATGCCCGTCCAGGATGGGAGATCCCTCCTGCAGATGTCATTTGACTATGGGAGGTGAATGAAGTGGTTAAAAAAGCTAGTTGCATATTATGATGACCCCTTGGTTTCAGTAGTTTTTACCTGCCCAGAACAGGTATACAGATTCAAGGTGTTGAAACCAGATTGTCAACATAACACTCAGACAACTAGCAGGAGAGGTTCTCAATGGCATTCTATTCTCATGACTGGTTTGAGTCAAGATATCCTGAATATGCTGTCATAGGGTCTTCAGCGTCCCAGACGTTTCATTTCTAAACCTATACTGTCGTAGGGTGCTTATTTCTCTCTTTATACCTTATATATCTATACTCTAATTGATTTCTTCACAGTGTTATTTTGCATTCATAAAAAGTGTTGGTTTTTGGACTATGGATTGTTTCCATCACTTATTATGTTTTCCAAGAATAAAGTAGAACTATAGGCAAAACTTTTTTTTATTTGGATAGAGCAAGGGAGCATTATAATCTTGACAGATTTTTTTTCACCATATGTGTCCCATTGCAGAGATTTTCCTTGACTTCCTGTCGCATAACAGGAAGTTAGAGAAAATCCTTACAAATGAAGGGAATCCCCCAGGTCACCAGTACTAATGTCCCCATTAGAAGATTTCCACTCTATTACTGTTCTGGGGACTACCCAAAATTAGCGATTTTCTTTTATTTTTGCTTTTATTGATAATGGTAAACAGGAAAAATGGAGAGGATGAATCTCCCTAAAGGGAGCATAGACATCAATAAAAACTGACAGTTTTTTTTTTTTTTAATTATTTATCATTTTTCATAACAAAATAATATCCCACCGAGAACATACCATAGTACAAATCCACAATGTTATAAAAATAGTTATCCCCCACGCCCCCCTCCCCCCTTCCCCCCCAACCCCCCAACCCACCCCGCCCTGCAGGATACTGATCACTGGGGTCACCCTTCGTCTTGGTCTCACTACTCTCAGAAAAATTCCTGCCTTAATGTGCCGTATTAGTAATCTCCTTTAGATATCTCCAGGTCTTTTTAAATTTAATCCAACTTGCCCATTTCCCTGTGTGTTCCTCCTCTTCCTCCGTTTCCACACCCCCCTCGTCCAAACACTCAACAATATATATTTCATTTAGGCAAAGGAGCCAGACACGAGTGTTGGGGCTTGATGAGTCCAGCCAGTTCGAAGCGATCTGTCTCTTGGCTACGTCTAACATTATGGGGACCAAAGAGGATTTGTAACTCCTTATCGGCTCCGCAGTCCCATGAAAGAGACAAACCCACGGGTCCTCCACTATTACTATCCCAGAGATCTCCTTTATCAGTGATAATTTTTTTTTCCAAAATGTCTTGATGATAGGGCACTCCCACCAGATATGGGCCATCGTTCCCAAACTTGTGCACCCCCTCCAGCAAGTATTGACCTTAGCCCCATCCATTTTACTTACCCTGTCTGGTGTGGCATACCATCTCGCAAGGCATTTATAGTGAATTTCTGTTCTCCTCGTGTCTAATGCTAGGTAATGAACCAGCCTCAGAATTTTATCGATCAAAACTTTAATACATTGTGACCCTAATTCCTGCTCCCACCTTGTGATGTAGGGGGGCACCTCCAGCTCCGACTCAGCTCCCAATATCCTGTAGATTTGAGCTATAACCCCTCCTGTTTGCTCCTTCATACAAAGCTGCTCCAATGGTCTAAGCTCCTCCACGCTTCTGAGTGGTTTTGGTAATTTATCGATAAAGTGAGAGAGCTGGAGGTACCTCCAGCTATCCATCACCCATAACTCTGACTCACTCCTCAATTCAGTGAATGTACGAATTCTCCCCTTACTTATAAAATTTTTTAATTGAATAGAGTCATCTTTCAACTAATTCCCTCCCACCTCCCTCCTCCCAGGTTCAAAAAATAAATTATTTTTCATATATATCAGTGGTGAATTGTGTGACCATTTGTGCTGCGTGTGTAATCTATCCCAATATTTGAAAGTGTTATGCGTCAATGAGGATGTGTCCGTACTAAGTGCTCTAAATTTTGGGGGATTCCATAGCGAGTGCCCAAGATTAGTGTTACTCAAAAAATGCTCAATATTAACCCACCGCTTCTCCGACCCTTTTTTAACCCAATCAGTGACCCGTGAAAGCACTACAGATATGTAGTACCTGTTGAAATCTGGTAAAGCCAGTCCGCCTTTTTTTTTTCCCCTGCTCAATATTGTGTAGGAGATACGTGGTTTTTTGCCACCCCAGACAGCTTCCCCTATTAAGCTCCTTAAAGCTTTAAAAAAATACCTGGGTAACGGGATAGGTAACAGCTGGAATTTATACAGAAGTTTAGGTGTTAAAATCATTTTGACCGCGTTTACTCGCCCAAACCATGAGAGGGGCCTGGATCGTATTCTTCTCGCTTCCTGCCTAATCTCATCCAACAACGGGATATAATTTTTTAGAAACAGCTTTTTGAAAGAATTAGCTAATTTAATCCCCAGGTACCCAATTTCCTTTTTCCAGGGAAAGGGGAAAACTGCTGCTAGGTGGTCTTCTTCTTGCTTGCCCAGGTTGATGTTTAGAATCTCGGACTTCCTGGGGTTAATTTTAAAGTTTGAAGCTTCTCCATATCTTCTAAGGATCCGGAGCACGTTTGGGAGAGTTATTCTGGGGATTGTAATGAAGAACAGGACATCATCGGCAAATGCCGCAAGTTTGTGTTCCTCAGTTCCTACCTTCACACCGCTGCAGTGAAGACTGTTACGTATAGAGGCCAGTGGAGGTTCGAGGGACAGGACGAACAAGAGGGGGGACAGAGGGCAGCCCTGCCTGGTTCCGTTTACCATCCTAAAAAGTTTTGAAATGGCCCCATTTACTCTTACCGCAGCCGTAGGGCTGCTGTACAGTATTCTGACCCATGAAATGAACCTCGGGCCAAACCCTAAGGCCTCCAAAGTATTCATCATGAACCCCCAGTCTACCCTGTCGAACGCTTTTTCGGCATCCACTGACAGGAATAGAGCTGGGGGCCCACCCCGTTTACAGAATTCTGACAGAAGCACCGCCCGTACCCCATTGTCCCTACACTGTCTACCGGGAACAAAACCAGCCTGGTCCGGATGCACCAGGGTGGTCATTTTAGCTTTCAGTCTATTGGCCAGTACTTTCGCGTATAATTTAACATCTGCATTCAGCAGAGAAATAGGTCTATAGCTTGACAGCGCATCCTTCCCCTCTTTCAAAATCAAAGTAATCGTGGCGGACAGTGCCTCTCCTTCCATTCCACAGCTAACACCTAGTTCGTTCCAGTAGTGGCAAAGCCTAGGGACCAAGATATGTTTCATTTTCTCTAGATAGATGATGGTGAATCCATCCGGGCCTGGGCTCTTACCCTTCGGGGAGTCTCTCAGGGCAGCCAGAATTTCCTCCTCAATGGGCTTGTCCAGGAGAGAGCTGTCCTCAGCGGCCAGCCCTACTAGTCCTGCTCCCTTTAGAAATTCCACGCACCTGTCTATCCGGGCACTGTCCTCCACCCCCTGTTGCCCTATGGAATAAAGGTCGGCATAGAACTTTTTGAACTCCTCTGCCATATCTCCGCTGGTCACTATTGCCTCACCTCTTTTATTATATATTTTATCAATAAAGTTCCGACCTCTTTTTTTCCTTATTAATCTGGCCAAGTGTTTACTAGTCTTATTCGCCCAATGATAGTTATCCCTGGTTATTATATTGACAGATCTTTTGGCCTCTTGCTCCATCATGTCCCTCAGCTCCTCCCTTTTGGCGACCAATAGGCGATAGCAGTCCTGATCCTGCCCCTTTGCCTTTTTATGTACCTGCTCCAGGGAAAAAATTTCCTCTATGAGCTTACCCCTTTCTACCCTTCTCTTTTTTTTTTTTTAGGCCTGCTCCTATTGATATGAGAATCCTCCTAATGTAGGCTTTGTGTGACTCCCATAGAATAGAGGGAGACACATCATCCGTGTTATTTGATTTAAAGAAGAAGTCCACTTCCTCCTGAATCCTCTCTACTACTTTGGGGTCCTTCAACAGACCTTCATTCAGCTTCCACGAGAAGGGTCGCCCCAACACTTCTGGGAACTTTACCCTCATCGTGACCGGGGAATGGTCTGAAAGGGACATTATTTCTATTCTAGTTTCCTCAAGCCACTCCAATAAGCTGTGGTCAACAAAAATGTAATCTAATCTGGAGTAAGTCCCATGCACAGGGGAGAAGAAGGTGAAATCTCTCTCTTTAGCGTGTTGCAATCTCCACACATCCATTAACTGACTGCGGAGCAGCTTCCTCCTAATTGACCCTAACAACACCTTCTTTATCCCCTGGGCACAGGACGTACCATCCAGATCAGGGTTGAGGCAAAAATTTAAGTCCCCCGCCAGAACTACCTCCCCCTCCCCAAATTCCGACAGCTTCCTCAGTACCTGTCCCAGGAAAGCCGTTGGGTTTTTGTTAGGGTAATAAACGTTCGCCAAAGTAAACGTCCTAGTTCCAATGTTGCCTTTTAAAAAAATATAACGACCCTCCGGATCGATCATTCTCTCTAGCAACGAGAAGCTAGCACCCTTTGAGAACCCTATGGCGACTCCCTTCGACCTTCTGTCAGGGGAATCCCCGTAGTACCACTGAGGAATCTTGGGCGCAAAAAGCCTGATTCTGGTATCTAGAGTCAAATGGGTCTCCTGCAGGAAAACTATGTCCCTGCACAGGAGGCATAGTTCCCTTAATATTTTATGTCTTTTCGTGGGCGAATTTAAACCTTTAACATTGTATGATATAAATTTTAGCTCAGGCATGTCTGTTAAACCAACCGTTCTCCCCTATCCCCTGTTCCCCTAGAGCTCTTCCTGCAGAGATCCCTTCCCCACCTCACTCCCCACCCCCCTCACCCATCCACTTCCCTCCCCCCTCCCCCCTCCCCACACCCCTCCCCTCCTCAGCCATCCCCCTCCCCTCCCCCCACCCTCTCCCACCCTCCCCCACACCCTCCACCTCCCCTTGGGCTGGAGATTCGTCCCGAGCCCGCATGTATGGAAGTTCTCCCATTACACACAACGTGGCTCCTCCCCTGGGGCGGTGCTCCAGCACCGACAACCAGCTCCCACCCCCCCTCGAGAGGGGGAGGCGCAGGAGGTAAGGATTCAGGACGCCCCGACCTGGCGACCCCCCCCGCCACCACCCCTCCCCCACCTGCACAGACAATATACTATCAATGAGAGTCCTCTGATGACCGTCTCCTCCTACACCCCATGTCTTGTCTTAACGCAGCTTGAGTCCAGTGACATTAGTCCTGATGCCTCCCAGGGTAAACGTCTTCTGGGGGGGAGGAGGAGAGATCGGGAGAAAAAAAAAAAAAACAATCCCCCCAACCCCTAGATCCCCCCCTGCACCCTGTTCCTTTTTTATAACATATCAGGAATGGGAATACCCGGACTGTTACAGAAGTCCTTGCGTCTCTCCAACTATATTTGAGGTTTGCCCTCCTGAGTTGATCGAGGATTGGTCTCATCTGTCTTCTCCGGGCCTGAGTTCCTGCTGATAGGTCTGAAAATATCTGCAAATTTTTATTTTCAAAACTTGTTAGAGGGGCCCCCTTTAAGTTCTTCCAGATTCTTTCTTTATCCTCATACATGTGAAATTTGACGATAACATCTCTTGGAATATCTTGCTTTATATTGGGGGGCTTCCTTATTCTGTGTACCCTATCGGTCTTTAGGACCTCTTCTTCTCGTCTTCCCAGGATAGGGTTGAATATCTTCCTCATCTTCTCACCCAGATCCTCGTTTTGTTGTTCCGGGATGAATCTGATGCGCAGATTTTGCCGCCGGCTCTGGTTCTCCAGTTCTTCTAATCTAAACACCAGTAAACGGTTTTCATTCTGCATTTTCCTGACTTGATCTTTTAAGTCCGAGATTTCTTTGGCTTGAGTTCCTGAGACCTCTTCTACTTCCTCCATCCGGCGGAGGAGGTGTCCCATGTCCGAACGGACATTTAAAATCTCAGCTTTTATCGAGTTTTCTAGTTTAGTAAACATTTCGCTCAGGTCCGTTTTACTTGGTACCAGGGCCATTATTCTTTGCTCTTTAGCAGCACTCCAAGCGGATGCACCCTCTAAGTCAGGCTCTTCACGGGTTCTGTCCCCCTATTCCCCCTTTTGTTTCTGCTGCTCCTTCTTCTTGTCCTTCGTTCCTAGTTGTTTCGCCTCCATTCCCAGGCTCTTTGTGCTTGCTTCTTTTAAATATTTTTGAATAGAGCTAGTGTTTAAGCTCTCTCTTGTGCTCTGGGGTTCCGTTGTTCTGGATGAACGACCTCTAATACTTCCTCTCCTTATCAACCAATCACCCCTTATAATAAGTAAATGAGTAAGGGGGAATCTAAGTCACTGCCACTAGGTACTTCACTATTCGGCAATCTCCTTCCCGCCCCGTGCTGTAGATCTAGGAGGCCTGCTGCTCGTAGAGAAACTGTATGTTGTGCAGGCCGTCTTCCTTATCCCTGCCTATTCAGTTAAGTGCGCTAGGTGGCAACAACTGAACGGGGGGGGGGGAGGCAGATAGAAGATGTACATCAGACAGTCACAAAGGGAGCTGCAGGGCAAGAGCACAGCGTCACTAATCTTTAGGTTTTGATCCCTGTTTACACTGATTTAGATAGCAGCTTCAGCCCTAGACCATATGTTGTTGATGCTATCCTATTTATTTTGCCGTGTTGATTGTCAGGCACATCAGTGACCATATGTTCGCAGCTAATATACTGGGGGGAGGATCAGGGGGAACCTCTGATTTCATTCAGCCCCTTCCTTAGCAAAGCTAATAACTATATACAGGTAGAAGTCCTGACAACTTGTGTCCTCCTGGCCTCACTCTCTCACAGCAGGCAGCTCAGGACGGATACCAACAGTTCTTATATGAGGATTATTAATGAGTAGAAATAAAACTGCAGAGCTTCCCATACCTGCTTTCTCCTTCTCAGGACGCCGCCACCATTCAGTGCTTGGCTGAGTTTGCTTTATTGTAGCACTGCCTGTCCCGATGCTCATGCGCCGAGTTCTTGTTGTCAGCAGCCGCTCCGGCCCGTGAGCCCACAGACCGGGACTTACAGGCTCTCACCGACCCAGCTTGTCCTCAGCGTCTCAGGTTTCCAGGATTCAAAGAGGGGGGAAATCACTGCTGAAATTGACTCGGCTCTCACCAGTCAGAGAGCATGAGGAGATGATCCGGCACTGCTTCCGTAGCCTCAGCAGAAGGGAAGGGGCTAGGCGATCGAGTGGCCGCTCACTCGCTCTCGTCCGGCTGTCCCGCGGACTCTCACCCCACACCGCATCGCCAAGACTCTTGGGTGCTCCGTCTCCACACCTCCCCCGGAGCCGACGCTAGGCTCCTCCCCCGTACGTATGTCACACGTGCATCACCAAGCTGGCTTGGAGCGCTAGATGTTGATCACAGCTGGTGTGGTGACAGCTGTTTTAATCCCTCTCCATATATCCAAAACTAAAAGAAAAAGCTTTGCCTTTAGTTATACTTTAAAGTGGTTGTAAAGGCAGAAGCTTTTTTTTATCTTAATGCATTGTATGCATTAAGATAAAAAGTCTTCTGTGTGCAGCAGCCCCCCTAATACTTACCTGAGCCCCCTCTCAATCCAGTGATGTCCACAAGTGCCTCAGCCATCCATTCCTTCTGATTGGCTGAGGCACAGCAGTGGTACCATTGGCTCCCATTGCTTTCAATCAAAGTCAGTTAGCCCATGAGGAGAGAAAGGGGGTGGTGCTGAACCACAGCTCCATGTCTGAATTGACACACAGAGCTGCGGCTCAGCTCAGGTGCCCCCATAGCAAGCTGCTTGCTGTGGGAGCACTCAACAGGAGGGAGGGGCCAAGAGCGCCAAAGAGGGACCCAAGAAGAGGAGGATCTGGGCTGCTCTGTGCAAGACCACTTCCCATAGCAGGTAAGTATAACATGTTTTTTTAAAAAAAAAAAAAAGAGACTTTGTAATAAATTTAATATTAGGATATACAGTATGCTTGATGCATGCAAGCTGTAGTACATTATAAATCTGCCACATTGTAAGGAAATATTACATTGAACATGGTCATTTTAGTCTACTTTATGTACTCACTTATATTGTGATAGTGTACCGAAAATATCAAAGGTGCAAATTTGCTGCCGGTACACCCAATATACTGTATGTCTGCAATTTCTTGAGAATATTTTTTTATTTTTCCCAACAAAGTTTTTATTATGAATCAGATTACATACAAGTCATATTATTTGCACTTACTTATACATGTATACATTACAAGGTAATTGTACATGAAATAAAGATGGTTACATACATGAGTGGTCTGTCTTGCGTTACTTCTGATGTTCTCTATTAATATTATCATTCAATGCAGGATATGATTATAGTGCTTTTATTGAGGAGAGATATTTTTCTGGTGTGAAAGCAATTTACAGTGATTATGAGCAAGTTTCCGAGTCCTGTAGCCATCGATCCCATATTCTGTTGTATTTGGCTGGGCACCCTCTATTTATGTATATCACCCGTTTATACGGGAGTGTCCCATTTACTTCTGCTTTCCACTCTTTAATCTCGGGTGGTAAGGGACGCATCCACTTCCTAGCTATTATCTTTCTACATGAGAACAGGGTCTCCTGCAGAAATACCTTGGTGTATTTTTCCAGTGGGTTCGGAAATATACCTAACAGGCATTGTTTGGGGTCCAGTGTCACAGGAGAACCCATATTGTCGTGGAGGAAGGTCACTATCTGTTTCCATAGGCCCTGTATCTGTGGGCATGACCAGAGGAGATGGTAGAATGAACACTCTGAGGACTTACACATTGGACATATAGTTGAGTAGTTGTGTTTGTATCTGGCTACCCTATGCGGGGGTTAGGTATGTGCGGTGTATTATATATAAGTGTGTCAACCTGTCTGACAGTTTGGGAGACACTTCTTTACATGTGTCCAGTGCTTCTTCCCATTCCTCATCCTCTAGGTTACCCAGATCCCTTTCCCAGCGAGATTTGAGGCCGTATGCTATTTTTGTGGCTATTGGGATAATGAGCATGTTGTAGAAAGAGGAGATTAATTTTTTTGGGTCTGTATCTTTTATGATTGCTATTAGAGGATTGGGAGCTGATTGTGATGGGGGTTGTGGAAATTGTGCCTGCATTGCGTGTCTCAGTTGGAGGAATCTGAATATCATATTGTTGGTCAGATGGAATTCCTCTTTGAGGGTGTCAAAACTTTTAAGGGTTCCGTTTGACCAAACATGGTGTAAATAGATTATACCCCTCTCCATCCAAGGTCCCCGGTCATGGATGCCGTGGAGCTCTGGTAAGTCTCTGTTACACCATAAGGGGGTGAAGTCATTGTGTCTGGGTATATTGAGTTTGTTGTTTGCGAGTTCCCAAATGCGTCTGTACTGGTACAGCAGGGATGTTCTGTGTGTGTTACCTTCGTTAGTCCTAGTGCCCATGGTGATAGCATATATAGAATCTGAGATTCCTTGGGCCCATTGTGGGCACAGTAGCATCCGGAATCTTTCACTGTCCACCTTATCTATATGGTAAAGTTGGGAGAGTTGGGACGCAATATAGTAGTGATTAAGGTCTGGGAGTGCTGTACCTCCCATGTCTGTTGGGTTTTTGAGGGTTTGCCATGCGATCTTGTGTCTATTTTTCCCCCACACAAAGGGTTTGAGAAGGGACTCCATTATTTTAAAGTGTTTTAAAGGTATGTATATTGGGGCATGCCAGAGTATGTATAATATTTTAGGGAGTAGTATCATTTTTATGAGGTTGATGCGGCCCCATACTCCTAGGGGCAGCTTAGTCCACGATTGCGTTTTAGTTTTAATAAGGGAATATAATGGTTTAATATTGAGTGTTATATAGTCTGCTGGATTTTTGGAGGTATTTATTCCTAAGTATTTAATTGTGTCTACTCTTTGTAATGGTAGGGTGGCTTGGAATTCCGTGGGTGGGAAGGTGTCTATTGGTAAAACTTGGGACTTCCCCCAATTTATTTTGAGGCCCGAAAATCTCCCGAAACGCTCAATTGTCTGGAGCGCCCGGTGGAGGGAAGGACCTGGGTCCGCCAGATATAGTAATGTGTCATCGGCGTACATGCTGATTTTTTCTGTAAGGGTTCCGGTTTTTAATCCTATAATCTCTGGGTCTGTCCGAACAGAGATAGCCAGTGGTTCCGCAGCCAGAGCATACAGTAGTGGGGACAATGGGCAGCCTTGTCTCGTGCCTCTATGGAGGTCGAACTTCTGAGACGGCCATCCATTCGCCACCACTCTGGCCGTAGGGTCCTGGTATAGTAATCGTACCCATTGAATGAAGTTCGGACCAAAGCCATATCGTTCGAGACAGCACCAGAGATATTCCCACTCAACTGAGTCGAAAGCCTTGGCTGTATCAAGGGTGACTATCACCCTTGTGCCTACATTCTCATGTGTAGCCTGCATGTTTATAAATAATTTCCGTAGGTTAAAGGAAGTATTGCGTCCCGGCATAAAACCTGCCTGATCAGCATGTATAAGATTGAGTATCACTTGATTGAGTCGCATTGCTAGGATTTTGGCCAGTATCTTGATATCAGTCTGTAGTAATGAGATAGGGCGGTAGGATTCCGGGTGACCCAGGTCCTTGCCCGGTTTAGGTATTAAGACTATTGTGGCTTCACCCATAGAGGCTGGGAGGGTGAATTGTTTAAACATAACATTGTAGAGGGTTAGCAATTTGGGGGTGAGTATTTCATTATAATGTGAGTAAAATTCTATGGGTAACCCATCTGAGCCAGGGGATTTAGATTTGGCGAAACTCGCAATTGCAGTGTCTATTTCTTCCCCAGTGAGAGGGGCCTCTAGAAGTTCCCTTTGTTCATTCGTAAGTTGAGGGAATGCTACTCCTTCCAGAAAGGAAGTCATATCGTCTGATCCCACTTGGGTCCTAGAATTATATAAGTCCATAAAGAACTCTCTAAACTTAGATGCTACAGTAGGAGGATCAGTGATTTTTTGCCCCTCCGGGCCCTGCAGTGCAATTACCACCGGGGGCTTATCCTCATTTCGAGCTAGAAACGCCAGAAGTTTTCCAGCTCTCTCTCCCTGCTCAAAATACTTCTGCTTGGCAAAAAATAGTTTCTGTCTTGCTTTTTCGTATTGGAGTTGGTTTATGATCCTGGATTGTAGTTTTAAGTGGGAGGCATTAGCTTGGGATGGGTCAGTTTGATATGTGTGTTCTGTGCGTAAGAATTCAGTCTCCGCCTTTTCATAGGTGTCCAATGAGTTTGTTTTGATCCTGTTAATGCGAGTTGTTAGGGTGGCCCTGGCGTGTATTTTGAAGGTCTCCCACACTATCAGAAAAGAAGCAGAGTTTGTGTTTTCTCGGAAAAAGGACTCCCATTCGGCTGACAAGTCATCATCTTCTGGCAACAGTGTCAGCCAGAACGGATTAAGGCGCCATGAAGTTGGTGGTTTATCTATGTGGAAGGTGAGGGTGATCCAGTATGGAGCATGATCCGAGAGCAGTCTAGGACCAAACACTGTCTCAAGGAGACGTGCTGACAGATTTTGGGATATGAAAATGAAGTCAATTCTTGACATAGTATTATGTGTTGCTGAGAAGCAGGAGTATTTGCGCGTGTGGGGGTGTTTATGCCTCCAGGTGTCTATCAGGTGAAAGGGTGAGAAAAGCCTGGCAAGTTTAGTATCCCTGGGAGGGTTTGTAGCAAGTGGAGTTGGTCTCAGTCTGTCTAGTTCTTCATTAAGTGTATTATTAAAATCTCCCATCCATATTGTTTGAGCTGTTGGGTATTTTGCTATAAAGGAAATTCCCTCTAGTAGTATGGAGATGGAAAACGGGGGAGGGACATAAACAGCCAGGATCAAGAAGGGTTCCCCGTGTATTTTAGAGGATATAAATATATATCTACCTTGTGGGTCAGTGTGTAGTTCGCATAATTCGAAGTGCACCGTTTTTGCAATAAGTACCGAGACACCTCTTGAGTGTGTTGTATAGGTCGAGTGGAACGCCCAACCCACCCATGGACGACGGAGTGTCATCTGAAGTCTACCTTCTATGTGGGTCTCGACCAGGGCCACCACATCCGCTCTTTGTTTTTTAAGAAATGCTAGAGCTGCCGCCCGCTTAATTTTGTCACGCAGTCCCCTCACATTCCATGTAAGGAACTTCAATGACAGTCTGGGCATTGTTATTTGTGACTATATATTAGTGTACTAATGTAGCCCTCGGTCCCCCCATGGTGGGGTGATGTAGAGCGGTTAAAGAGAAGAGATGGATGATATAACATACCGCGTCTGTCAAGTAGGCCCCTGATAGGTCCACGACATGTTAGTGTTGCAGACGCAGCAGTTATAGTGTACACAGTTAAGTTCAATTTTTCAGCTTCTCTTCCTCGCTCGCCCCTCCCAGCAGTATCTCCCACCTCGCCAATGCCAGCCTGCATCAGTAACAGAGTTTTCTTTATGCTTTTGCATCCGGTAGCATAATAAGAGAAGAAGTAAGAAGAGGGCAATAAATAAAATGGGATAGACTCGTGTGCACCCAAACTGAGGTTCTCCTTCCTAAGAAGGAACAAAACAGAAAGTATCAGGCTCCCAATACATCCGTAATATAACATGCTATGGGTAACCAGTGAACACCGGATAGACGTAGGATATAGCATTGTCATACACAAGTAAACCGAAGCACGCGTAGTTGAATCCAACTTTTTAGTTTCCCCCCCCCTCTCCCCCCTCCCTGAGACGTATTCTCTCCAATTGGTTTCGGTGTGTGTGCATGACAATACCTTCCCTGTGGATCTGGACTTGACTCTGTATTAAGGGGTAACGTATTGATATAGTAACGGAAATTGTGATAGGATATGTTTTTGTGGTCTCAATCTACACCCCTCTCTCCTTAATAGGAACAAATTAAGAGGGGTCAGATTCTTTCTGGTCATATAATGTAACTCACTGCACACAGCACCCAACCACCGGTGAAACACAGGGTATACCAGTGCTGTACACTTAGACATTAAAACACATACATTGAAATTCAACTTGTAAGTTTCCCCTCCCCCCTCCCCCCTCCCTGCTTTGCATCTTCCCCAACTGATGCTAGCATTCACCCATAACAAAACTTTCTTTGCAGTCTCGGTCTTGACGGCATATTGAAAGAAAAAATAATGAAAATAAAGTATAAGAAGTAGGATAAGTGTCTGTGCACCTCTAATCTTCTCTTTCCATAGAAGAAAAAACACAAAGAGGGCTAGCCTCTTTTCACTCAGGTGTATAGCTGGAGATTGCACATTATCAGGGTTGGTGCCGTTATGGTGGATTCTTCTTAGGCCGACAATTCCAGACTTGCAAGGGGGCAGAGGACGCTGCACTCTGCTTGTGGATTGCAGGACTGTAATGGTCCAGAGCTCCTTTGAGGTGTAAAAGGTAATGAGTGTAGTTCGAACACTTAGGGAGTTGTCCCGGGAAAGTTCCAGCATTATATATCAGCAGTGATCCGCAGAATATATACTGGATCGAAGTCCACTTCAGGGGAGTACGTGTAGATATTTGTGTAGACACTGTGTCCCTCTACCCCTTAGGTTATCTTCACAATAATAACAACTGGTGAAGTGAATGGGGGTGAGTGTTCAGTGTGGGAGGTTGATATTGAGTTGCTGTTGCATCTATTGCAGGGGTGTGTGTGTGGAAGATTAACGTATGATTACATACTCACAGACACCTTAATCCGCCTTTTCTGAGTTGTTTCTGCGTTCTAACCAGGCCATCAGTTCAGCAGGATCTTCAAAGAAGGAAGCACGACCGTCGTGTTCCACCCGGAGACGCGCTGGAAACAGCATGGCATATTTCATGTTGAGGTTTCTAAGCTTGCGCTTGGCTTCCATAAAATTTTGTCTGCGTCGCTGCACCTCCGCCGAAAAGTCAGGAAATACCGCCACTTTTACATTGCCTAGGGGGATGTTACCTCTTTCCCTTGCAAGTCGCAGGGCAGCGTCTCTATCTCTGTAGTTGAGCATTTTGGCTATAAAAGTATGTGGCGGGGCTCCCTGTGGTGGCGGTCTGGCGGGCATACGATGGGCTCTTTCAACCGCCAGCATGGGGGAGAAGGCCTCTCTACCATAAGTCTTGATGAGCAATTGCTCCAGGAAAAGTGTGGGGTCCTTACCCTCAGCCCCCTCCGGCAGTCCAATGAGGCGGAGGTTACATCTCCTACTTCTGTTCTCAAGGTCTTCTTGCTTAGAGAATAGTTGTTGGATTTGCTGCTTCATGTGGTGCACCTCCGTTCTCACTGGAGGGATGATGTCCTCCATGTCACTGATGCGGGTTTCAGCTTCTTTAACTCGGTCCCGGAGTTTATGGAAGTCTTGTCTGATCAAGGATATGTCTACCTTGACTTCTTCTAGCTGTGAGGCAAGTGATGTTCTGCAGAGGGTTATTGCTTCCAGCAACTTTTCTGTATCTCCCGCTGTACGCTCCTCGCCATGTGCGGTGTCGCCGCCATTTTCCGCCTGGTCCTCCCTGTCCTGTCGGCGGAATTGATCCAGCTTGGATGTGGCGGCTTTCTGAGCTTTCGATGGCGACATGATGTCCAGATGATGAGGTATCCGGGGAGATGGGTACAGGAGTTATTCTTGTTGTGGTGGTGTGTGAGGTGTCACCCCCCCTCTCTCAGAGATATTGGCAGGCTGGGGCAATGCCCTGTAGAATACAGGGGGCCGAGTAGGTAATGTTTAGAGGGGAATAACAGGGCCTCGGACTGTGTTTGCAGTACAGGCAGGGAAGGAGGGTGTGCCAAGATGGCCGCCGGTCACAGCATATAGGCCTAGGCCGCAATCTAGGCCGGTTATGGATGTCAGTCTCTCTGGGCCTCAGATGATTAAATAGGACAGTGATCAAGGGGATGAGTGCAGGCCAGCTCTCCCAGGGGATTATCCAGCAGCTAGGTACCTGTATAATGAAGCAGGCTTCAGGCAGGGCCGCAGATGAGGAGGGCCAAGATGGCCGCGACCTCCGGTGGTAGGCCGAAGCCGCGGTCTAAATTTATTATGCCGCCGATCGGGAGATCGCCGCTCCGTTCGGGTCGTCGCGCGTTCCTCCTCCACAGGGACCGGATGGTTCTGTTCTAGGTGTCCCAGGGACTCGATCCAGCCGGGTTTTTAATGCAGGATGTCCAGGATTAATTGAGAACAGGAGTAATAGACGGAGCTCTATGTCCACACGTCCTACTCCATGCTGTGTCAGGCCACGCCCCCTTCTTGAGAATATTTAGCATGATCTTCTGCGTTTACCCCTTCATATACATGTACTGGTAAATGTGACTCTGATCTACAATTCATGTATAAGTAATAACTGAATCACAGTAGATATTTTACAACACTTACAATCTATCTACTACAATGAAAACTATTATTCTCCTAATATTAGTGTTACTATAAATGGAATGCAAGGAGTAAAAAGCAAGAACAGGACTGACTGTTTTCTCAGGATATTATAAAGTTTAAAGGAGTTCCATGGTCACAGCATACATTTTCTTTTTGTACAGTAACATCAGCATTGTAATAGCAATACAAACAATAGTTATTTTTGACAATCCAGTATAACCTTACTTGAAAAGTCTCCTTTCATGTTGTGAGTACTGCCTGACTGCTGGCCATCTCTTTACACAACTGCATAGATTCCCTGCATGCTTTGCAGCTTCTCCTCAGCTGTTTATTTTCAAATTCTAAGGACTACATATCCCATGGTACCTTGCTGTCTGCAAGAAGTGTTTCCTGTACTGACTCCACCTCCAGAAACTCCTCCTTCCAGCACCTCTGTAGTTTAAAAGGCAGGCTCTGTAAAATGTGTGACACAGCAGGAGCTACTCACAGGGCATAGTAAATATGTGTCACCAAATTCAAAGAAGTAAATTTGTGTGGGGATCCTTACAAAGTAAGTTTACAAACTTCAAAATTGTTCAGCTTAGGAGTAAGAGACAAATAACTGAAATTCAATATGGAATATATGATTTTACATTTTGACACTTTAATGTCAACCTAGAGAAAACTGCAAAGCTGTGGCAGCTCAAAAATATTACATAGGGATATGTGGTAAAGAAGAAGATTGTTCATCTAGTAAGGGCATGACCCAGCTGTCCTTCATCTTTCTTTAGAGCACACCATAAACGCATAAGCCTGGCTTAGCTGAACATATACGTTTATGTCAAAGAAGAGATGAGGAAAGAGCCATATACAGACAGCCTTGACCATGACATATCACCCTGATCACTCAGTCTACCTCAAAACAGTTAGGCTCGGTTCACACAGGGACGCCTGACAAGTCACCTCCCGTTCTGTGCTATGGAACCGTTCTAAGGGGAGCGACGAAAGTCGCTCCGACTTAGAAAAAGGTTCCTGTACGACTTTGGGGGCGACTTGGGGCGACTTGCATAGACTTCTATACAGAAGTAGTTTTGCAAGTCGCCCGGGCAGTCGTGTGCAGGTCGCCTCGGTGAGGCGACCTGCAAGTCGTGCCGCCTCTGGTGTGAACCGAGGCTTACAGTAGATCAGGAACTATTCATCATATATCTACAGTATGGCTATTTTATGCCCTCTTGATTAAAGTGGTTGTAAAAGTAAAAGCTTTTTTACCTTCATGCATTCTATGCATAAAGTTAAATAAACCTTTATATGTAGCTCCCTCCCCCCATATCCCTCCTACATACCTGAGACCGATGTTGATCCAGCGCTGTGCACAATAGCAGTGTCTCTCTCCGCTCTCTTTCCCCTCAATGGACAGAGAGGCAGCAGTGGGAGTAGGCATACACAAAGTGGCTTGGGATACAAATACAATCCTTGGGCTCCTTACAAATCCTTACATATATGGGGGCACTCGGTAGGGAGGAGGAGCCAGGAGCACCAAAGGGGGACACCAGAAGAGGAGGATCAGGGCTGCTCTGTGCAAAACCATTGCATGCAGCAGGTATTTATAACATGTTTGTTATTTCTTTTAAATTCCCTTTATACTCAAAAATAAAATCTTGTCACATAGAGAAACAAAGAGCGAATTGTTTGTTCGTTAGTACTTACACTGGAAACAAGCATTGTGACAAAGGAAAAGTAAGTTATAATCATTGTGCAGTACTACTAAGCAGGAAGCCAGAATGTCTAAGAAAATATGGCTGCCCTTGTCCTTAGATCAATAGTCAAAAATCTAAGTTTTTTTTATAAAACATTAACATTTATTGTTAAGGCCCCTTACACATGGGACAGGCTCCGTTGGAAGCCACCTGCTCAGCAGGGAATCTGTCCACTGATCCCTGCTGAGCAGATAGATGGCTGGTCTGCGTCTGCTCTGCCTATGCAGAGTGGACAAAGACACAGTGCGTTTACACCTGACTGCCATCTTATCCGATCCACCAGACGTACTTAGTGGGTAGGATTGGATCTGATGTTGGCATCCATTGACACCCACCGCTCCATAAATGAGACTGGAGGGTCCGATCGGGTCTGCCTGAAAAACTGTCAGGGGGAGCTGATCGGTCCACTAGTGTGAAAGGGGCCCAAGATTATGTTTGCTAAGAAACAGAATATGGTTGGTCGTACCCTGCGAGGCACCTCCATTCGCACTGTACATACAAATACAGAATTTTGCCCATTGGGACCTTAGCTGAAGCACCACACAGCCAGTAATAAAAACATGGTATAGGTTTATTGAGTATGCCAGCAATAGAACTGGGAAAAGGTGTCATAATGCCAAACAGTTGGCCCAAATAGTACAAATCCATTACATAGTTACATACAGTCATCAAATTATCAATGGTAATTGTGTCATAGCATCTATGGTGACCCAGCGCATTTTGTGAGTTCAGTCTCACTCTTCAGGGGTTGATGCATAGACATGATCTATAAAGTAAAATGGTTAAAAGAAATACAATAGTGATGAACATGGAAATATGTCAGGTAAATTTAATTTTGGGAATCAGACTAAGGGATCCATACTCGCAAAGATGCAGGGTGCTGCATGCCAAAGTCTCACCAACAGCTGCCAGAGACATCTGACCCGGGAGCTGTGGGAAAGGATCCAAAAATGGGCCAGCAGAGCAAAACATTACAGGTGAAAAATAGGCAAGCAGAACCATCCAGCATGGCTTGTTAGGATGGTGGCTAGAAAAAAAAGAGTGTATAAAAGATGATGATGTGCACTAATAAATTACGAAAAATAAATAAAAATGATAAAATGGTAAAAAATGAGTAAAAAAATATTAAAATAATGATTGAATGTCCAGGAGCAGCCACATGGTACAATTGGGAATAGTGAACATGACCTACACAGCTGAATTGAATGAGAATCCACATGTGAAACTAAGTATATGTGTTATATAGAATAAAATGCATCTTGGTGAAGCAGTGACATCAGTGCATAGGAATAACCCAGCATGCAAGGTCAAAACAGGTTAAAAAAGTAAATTTGTGACAAATAAGGATTTGTACCTACCAGAATCAAAATAATGCTGACCAAAAATAGTGTGTGTCCAACCACCTGGGAGGCATTACATAGACTGGTGTCTGAGCCCTCCTATTTATAGCTCCTAAGACCCATCAAAGGGTCCCCCCAACGCCGGGTGGACAATGCCCAGGGAGAGGGTGGGACAAAAAAAGATTATCTTTGAGGTGATCATACTCATTATTACAACTAAAAAAAAAAAAAAAATTAACCACTTAAGCACCGGACCATTTGGCTGCCTAAAGACCAGACGACTTTACAATTTGGCACTGCGCTGCTTTAACTGGTAATTGCGCGGTCATGCAATGTTGTACCCAAACGAAATTTGCGTCCTTTTTTCCCACAAATAGAGCTTTCTTTTGATGGTATTTAATTGCCTCTGCAATTTTTATTTTTTTGCGATAAAAACGGAAAAATACCGAAAATTTTGAAAAAAAATGATATTTTCTACTTTTTGTATGTATTCAGCCACATGTCTTTGGTAGAAAAAAAAATGTCAACAAGCGTATATTTATCAAAAGAGTCTCCCCAACGCCGGGTGGACAATGCCCAGGGAGAGGGTGGGACAAAAAAGATTATCTTTGAGGTGATCATACTCATTTTTACAACTAAAAAAAAAAAAAAAAATCGCTTACTAGGAATAATGACAGTAAATTATGTAATTTAACCACTTAAGCACCGGACCATTTGGCTGCCTAAAGACCAGACGACTTTACAATTTGGCACTGCGCTGCTTTAACTGGTAATTGCGCGGTCATGCAATGTTGTACCCAAAAGAAATTTGCGTCCTTTTTTCCCACAAATAGAGCTTTCTTTTGATGGTATTTAATTGCCTCTGCGATTTTTATTTTTTGTGATAAAAACGGAAAAATACCAAAAATTTAAAAAAAAAATGATATTTTCTACTTTTTGTATGTATTCAGCCACTTGTCTTTGGTAAAAAAAAAAATGTCAACAAGCGTATATTTATTAGTTTGCGCAAAAATTATAGCGTCTACAAACTAGGGTACATTTTCTGCAATTTACACAGCTTTTAGTTTATGACTGCCTATCTCATTTCTTGAGGTGCTAAAATGGCAGGGCAGTACAACCCCCCCCCCCCAATGACCCCATTTTGGAAAGTAGACACCCCAAGGAAATTGCTGAGAGGCATGTTGAGCCCATTGAAGATTTTTTTTTTTTTGTCCCAAGTGATTGAATAATGACAAAAAAAACACACATTTTTTTACAAAGAGTTGTCACTAAATGATATGTTGCTCACACATGCCATGGTTAAATGTGTAATTACACCCCAAAATACATTCTGCTGCTTCTCCTGAGTATGGGGATACCACATGTGTGGGACTTTTTGGGAGCCTAGCTGCGTATGGGGCCCCGAAAACCAATCCCCGCCTTCAGGATTTCTAAGGGTGTAAATGTTTGATTTCACTCCTCACTACCTATCAGTTTTGAAGGCCATAAAATGCCAAGATGGCACCCCCCCCAAATGAACCCATTTTGGAAAGTAGACACCCCAAGCTATTTGCTAAGAGGCATATTGAGTAAATGGAATATTTTATATTTTGCCACAAGTTGCGGGAATATGACAAACTTTTTTTTTTGCACAAAGTTGTCACTAAATCATATATTGCTCACACATGCCATGGGCATATGTTGAATTACACCCCAAAATACATTCTGCTGCTTCTCCTGAGTACGGGGATACCACATGTGTGGGACTTTTTGGGAGCCTAGCCGCGTACGGGGCTCCGAAAACCAAGCACCGCCTTCAGGACTTCCAAGGGCGTAAATTTTTTATTTCACTCCTCACTACCTATCACAGTTTTGAAGGCCATAAAATGCCAAGATGGCACAAAACCCCCCCAAATGACCCCATTTTGGAAAATAGACACCCCAAGCTATTTGTTGAGAGACATGGCGAGTATTTAAGGAAGGATCCAGTCCATCCTGAAGCTCTGTATAGCACATGAGCGTTCAGCAAAGCCAATTGAAATAAGTATACAGACACTTTTTTATACCAGTGTCTGGCCTTAGGGGCAACTAGGTACGGCGCCAACAACTGGTCGTTGAGGTCCACCCTTCCCATATTTTGGTTATATTCGTGAACACAGAGGGGTTTCTCCACAACACCAGTCGCCGTAGGAATTTGGACCGTTGTGTCTGCATGAAGGGAGGACAGAACGAAAACATTCTTATTATTCCTCCACTTCACTGCGAGCAAGTTGTTACACTTCAAGCAGGCTCTCCCCTAGCCTAAGACGGGAATCTATAAGCCCCGGTGATTAGATCACACGGTGCCACATGCGCCAATCTGATGATCAAACAAGTGACTAAAAAGTGGCACGTTCGTGTAATAATTGTCCACATACAAATGGTACCCCTTTCCGAATAAGGGTGACACCAAGTCCCACACAATCTTGCCAGCGCACTCCCTATGTAATCTGGGCAGTTCGGCGGCTCTACGTGACTATCTCTTCCTTAGTAAACCATAAAACTATATGTATAGCCTGTGGCCCTGTCACAGAGCTTATATATCTTGACCCCGTATCTGGCACAATTGCTGGGAAGATACTGTTTGAAAGACAAACGGGCAGTAAACTTAATCAGGGACTCACCAACGCAGACAACTTGATGGGGAGTAAACAAGGCTGCAAAACGTTAGTTGAAGGGGTTTATGAGGGGTCGAATTTTGTAGAGCCGATCGTTTCCAGGGTCTCCACGAGGACGATAGAGTTCATTGTTGTTGAAATGCATGAACCGCAAGATCTGCTCGTATTGTGCCCTGGCCATGGAAGCAGAGAAAACGGGCATATGGTAAATTGGGTCATTGGACCAATATGAACGCAACATACTCATTTTAACTATGCCCATGTTGAGGGATAGGCCCAGAAAGGTCTTAAATTGGGAAACCGTAATTGGTTTCCAATCTCTGGCAAGAGAGGGCTGGGGATTAGTGGCGATGAATTGACTAGCATACAAATTACTTTGGTCCACAATAGATCTGTAGAGATCTTCCGTGAAAAACAGTGAATAAAAATCAAGTGACGTAAAATAAACTCTTTCCACCTGAATTTCGGGTTGGCCAGTGAATGGGGGAAGAACAGGTGCTGCAGAAGTGGTGGGCTCCCAATTAGGATTGGCAAATTCTGCAGGAAGGACACTATGGGCATGACGGGCCTGTCTTTGTCTTCTTGTTGGCAGTGGGACATTACTTGTCCTTGCCAACTCGCCAGCTTGAACTGCACTTATGGGACTCGCCACGTCACCACGTGATACTGCAGTGCTGGATGCACGACCAGAGTGTACTAGGCCGCTGGCGCTTGCCAGTTCACCAGAAGGATGAGCGGCACTAGTACTTCTCTGCTCCATACGAGAGCCCTGCGGTCCTTGCACCTCAACAACAGCAGAAGATCGGGTCTGGTATGCCTGACCTTGGCAGGGACCACAACTCCGTCGTCAGAGCTATCTGTCATGGAGCCACTGTGGACTACAGGATCGTATTCTGAGCCTGAATCTGACAGATGAGTGACCTCCTCTTCACTATCTGTCATGCTCAGAAATGTGTAGGCCTCTTCACTAGTGTACCTTCGATTTGCCATTTTGGGCTCTAAATTTACTGGTACAGTAGTGAGACTCACAGGTAAAAAAGCTCCTAGGCTGTCAGCAACTGTATCAAAAGCTACCAAAAAAACTGTTAGCGATTGCAGGGATCAGGCCTGGGGCGACGCAGACCCTGACTGACACTAAAACCTAAAACTGATATGACTCGCCGGGCGATCAGGGGGTTAAACGTTTATTGGGTAATAAACGGCGGGTATAAAAAACAAACTAACCAGCGTCACCTGTAACACTTATACAGTGATCACTGGTGAAAGGGTTAACTAGGGGGCAATCAGGGGGTTAAAACCTTCATTAGGTAGTATATGGGGGTACCTGACGCTATAAAAAGCTGACGGTGAACCTAAATAACTAACAGGCTAACTAGCGTCACCCGTGACACTTATACGGCGATCAGAAAAATTATCGATTAGTGACACTGGCGACTGGGGGGGTGATCAAGGGGTTAAACCTTTATTCGGGGGGTTAGGGGTGTACCCTAGACCTAAAGGAGCCTACCACTAATTGCCCTAACACTTATAACAGTCACAAAATGACACTAATGCAGTGATCAGTAAAAAAAATCAAAACTGCTATTGGTGTCACTGTGATAGGGGGTGCAGGGGGGCTGATCGGGGCTGATTGGGGGGTGGTTTGTGTGCCTATGTGTACTGGTGTTAGTGTGCTGTTGGTGCAAACTCACATTGATGTCTTCTCTCCTCGGGAGCCGGAACGAAAAGGCTCCACGAGGAGAGATGACATCACTTCCTCTGCTACTGTTTACATTTCAGAAGCTACATAGAGGAGCAGGAGGTTTGTGGTCATGTGACAGGACGGGAAAGCGTGCAATTTATGCTAAATGTATGTGGTTCAGTGAGCAGCAACAGGAGGACAATATTTTCAAATAGATTTGTTGCTTAGCCTTTCTATTTACTTTATATTTACTTTAAATCCCAGGCTCTGATGGGTGCTCTTAATTTATAAAATATTGCAAAAATATTATATTATCCCTACATTTTTTCACAATTTTTTCAGTTTTGAATTACCCCCCCATTCTATCTTTTAACAAAGAGAATGACCTTGCTGTGTGCCAGATCTACTGTCTAATTTCAATACTCAACATGGAAATAAAAATAACTCTTAATGCCAAGATTTTAGCCAAACAAAGTCAGCCACACAAATGTAATCTTGATTGGGTTAGATTTTCCCTTCACAGAAACATGGGAGTAATCTACAACTAAGCTTTAATGCCGCGTACACACAAGCGGACATTACGGCGGACTTTGCCCGGCGGACTGGATTTCGTCGGACAATTCGATGTGTGTGGGCTCCAGCGGACTTTGTTTTCTCAAAAGTTGGACGGACTTAGATTTGAAACTTGTTTAAAATTTATCCGTTGAAATCGAGTCCGGTCGAAAAGTCCGCCGTCTGTATGCTAGTTCGACGGACAAAAAGCCATGCTAGGGCAGCTATTGGCTACTGGCTATGAACTTCCTTGTTTTAGTCCGGTCGTACGTCATCACGTACGAATTTGACGGACTTTGGTGGATTGTGTGTAGGCAAGTCCGTTCATTCAGAAAGTCCGTCGGAAAGTACATCGAAAAGTCCGCCGGGCAAAGTCCGCCGTAATGTCCGCTCGTGTGTACGCGGCATTACACTGATCCTTACTGCCAGAAGGTTATGGGTTGCTTTTCTCCTTATTTAATTAGACAAACTGTATAACTTATTTGCTAAAGTAAAAGTTATTGCTCATCTCCCACCAAAACTTTTCTGTATTTAGCTTTTTTTTTGGAACAGAAAACGTGTTAGATCATTCGTAAGGATTTAAACACTTTCTTTAATTGAGATTACCATATGTCAAAATCTCCTGATTTATAGATGTCATGGAGGAATTTTGGAAACTTGCTTATCAACAAACCCTTTACACATCATAATACAGTAAAGACAGCACTGATTTTCAAAACCTTTAACATAATGCTGATAAATATATACAGTGGGGACGGAAAGTATTCAGAAACCCTTACATTTTTCACTCTGTTATATTGCAGCCATTTGCTAAAATCATCAAGTTTATTTTTTCCTCATTAATGTACACACAGCACCCCATATTGACAGAAAAACACAGAATTGTTGACAGCCATGAGTCTTTTTGGGAAAGATGCGACAAGTTTTTCACACCTGGATTTGGGGATCCTCTGCCATTCCTCCTTGCAGATCCTCTCCGGTTCTGTCAGGTTGAATGGTAAACATTGGTTGACAGACATTTTTAGGTCTCTCCAGAGATGCTCAATTGGGTTTAAGTCAGGGCTCTGGCTGGGCCATTCAAGAACAGTCACAAAGTTGTTGTGACGACACTCCTTCTTCGTTATTTTAGCTGTGTGCTTAGGGTCATTGTTTTGTTGGAAGGTAAACCTTCGGCCCAGTCTAAGGTCCTGAGCACTCTGGAGAAGGTTTTCATCCAGGATATCCCTGTACTTGGCCGCATTCATCTTTCCCTTGATTGCAACCAATCGTCCTGTCCCTGCAGCTGAAAAACACCCCCATAGCATGATGCTGCCACCACCATGCTTCACCGTTGGGACTGTATTGGACAGGTGATGAGCAGTGCCTGGTTTTCTCCACACATACCGCTTAGAATTAAGGCCAAAAAGTTCTATCTTGGTCTCATCAGACCAAAGAATCTTATTTCTCACCATCTTGGAGTCCTTCAGGTGTTTTTTAGCAAACTCCATGCGAGCTTTCATGTGTCTTGCACTGAGGAGAGGCTTCCGTCGGGCCACTCTTTAATAAAGCCCCGACTGGTGGAGGGCTGCAGTGATGATTGACTTTCTACAACTTTCTCCCATTTCCTGACTGCATCTCTGGAGCTCAGCCACAGTGATCTTTGGGTTCTTCTTTACCTCTCTCACCAAGGCTCTTCTCCCCCGATAGCTCAGTTTGGCCGGACGGCCAGCTCTAGGAAGGGATCCGGTCGTCCCAAACACCTTCCATTTAAGGATTATGGAGGCCACTGTGCTCCTAGGAACCTTAAGTGCAGCAGAATTTTTTCTTGTAGCCTTGGCCAGATCTGTGCCTTGCCACAATTCTGTCTCTGAGCTCTTCAGGCGGTTCCTTTGACCTCATGATTTTCATTTGTTCTGACATGCACTCTAAGCTGTAAGGTCTTATATAGACAGGTGTGTGGCTTTCCTAATCAAGTCCAATCAGTATAATCAAACACAGCTGGACTCAAATGAAGGTGTAGAACCATCTCAAGGATGATCAGAAGAAATGGACAGCACCTGAGTTAAATATATGAGTGTCACAGCAAAGGGTCTGAATACTTAGGACCATGTGATATTTCAGTTTTTCTTTTTTAATAAATCTGCAAAAATGTCAACAATTCTGTGTTTTTCTGTCAATATGGGGTGCTGTGTGTACCTTAATGAGGAAAAAAATGAACTTAAATGATTTTAGCAAATGGCTGCAATATAACAAAGAGTGAAACATTTAAGGGGGTCTGAATACTTTCCATCCCCACTGTATATACAGAAATGGTTCATAATAAATGTTTCAGCTTTTTTGTCTAGATCATATTCAATTAATAGAGTTTGTTCAAGAAAACAAATGCTCAGCCAGCACAAATATTTGTGCTAATTTTGAAAGAAACACCATTAATGATGTACATTGTGATAAACACTAGCAACCAATCAGATTTCATCTATCATCAATTTAGAGCAATCAGATTTGTTTAATTCTAATATGCAGTGTGCAATAGTACCATTCTGAAATATGGAAGCGTCAGAAGGGGGCACTTAGTTTTACAAAAAGAGAAGGGAATACTAATTTGCTAAAGGAGATGAAAATATTCATTCAAAAAAAAATGTGCAAATATTCATGTTAGTTATGTGAAAAGCGGATTTCTGTTTATTGTGGTTACCCAATCATGTGCAGATGCTTTTCTCAATTTTATAATTAAAATGAATAGTTGCACAATTTTTTTTTGTAAAGATTTTCAAATCCTATAGTAAATTGGTGCACATGCATAGGCTGAAAACCAGATAGATGGATATAAATACTTGAAGCCCTGTGGGTTTTAGTAGAAGGATAGAATTATTTGCATTTACTTAGGTAATGTTATTATTATTATTATTCAGGATTTATATAGCGCCAACAGTTTACGCAGCGCTTTACTGTTTTCGCTCTTTATATATACTGTACATGAAATGAAAAGACCTAGAATGTTCCAGAAAGCTACAGATTTTTCTGTCTGAATACAATATTATTTTTTATAGAAGAGACATGTAATCTCTTTTAGGAGAAAAGACTTCTGCCAAGTGCTGCCTAGGAGAATTCCTAGAAATCTTTTTCTTTGGGTCAAAATGTGGTCTGACTTTCTGACATTGATGATTCACTCCAGGAAAACCCTCATTGTCAGTCAGCACTTAAGAAATGTGCCTGTTTATCATCGGCATGTTCACTAGTAAATTTGGTAGTTAGTCATGCAGAGGCATTTTTGAATACCAACATGTTATAAATAAGTGTCAGAATTCCTTATCTCTACAGTGCCTTGCAAAAGTATTCACCCCCCTTGGCTCTTTACGTATTTTGTTACATTGCAGCCTTTAGTGCAATGTTTTTTTTAATCTGAATTATATGTGATGGATAAGAACACAATAGTCTAAGTTGGTGAAGTAAAATTAGAAAAATATATACATAAAACTATTTTTCAGAAATAAAAAAACTGATAATTGGCATGTGCGTATGTATTCACCCCCTTTGTGTTATGAAGCCCATAGAAAGCTCTGGTGCAACCAATTACCTTCAGAAGTCACATAATTAGTGAAATGATGTCCACCTGTGTGCAATCTGAGTGTCACATGATCTGTCATTACATATACACACCTTTTTTGAAAGGCCCCAGAGGCTACAACACCTAAGCAAGAGGCATCACTAACCAAACATTGCCATGAAGACCAAAGAACTCTCCAAACAAGTAAGGGACAATGTTGTTGAGAAGTACAAATCAGGGTTAGGTTATAAAAAAATATCCAAATCTTTGATGATCCCTAGGAGCACCATCAAATCTATCATAACCAAATGGAAAGAACATGGCACAACAGTAAACCTGCCAAGAGATGGCCACACACCAAAACTCATGGTCTGGGCAAGGAGGGCATTAATCAGAGAGGCAGCACAGAGACCTAAGGTAACCCTGGAGGAGCTGCAGAATTCCACAGCAGAGACTGAAGTATCTGTACATAGGACGACAATAAGCCGTACGCTCCATAGAGTTGGGCTTTATGGCAGAGTGGCCAGAAGAAAGCCATTACTTTCAGCAAAAAATATAATGGTACGTTTTGAGTTTGCGAAAAGGCATATGGGAGACAAAGAAAATGCTATGTCTGGCGCAAACCCAACACATCACCCAAAGAACACCATCCCCACAGTGAAACATGGTGGTGGCAGCATCATGCTGTGGGGATGTTTTTCAGCAGTCGGGACTGGGAAACTGGTCAGAGTTGAGGGAAAATGGATGGTGCTAAATGCAGGGATATTCTTGAGAAAAACCTGTACCACTCTGTGTGTGATTTGAGGCTAGGACAGAGGTTCACCTTCCAGCAGAACAATGACCCCAAACACACTGCTAAAGCAACACTTGAGTGGTTTAACCGCTTGGCATCCGCGCTATAGCCGAATGACGGCTACAGCGCGGACCTACATTCCCGGGAGGACGTCATATGACGTCCTCCCCTGTGCACGCTCCCTGCGCGCGCCCTGCAGGGCGCGCGCCGGGCGCGTTGTGATCACCGAGTCACTGAGACTCGGCTGATTACCGATCTGTGTAAGGGGCCGTTCCCGGCCCCTTACCATGTGATCAGCTGTCAGCCAATGACAGCTGATCACATGATGTAAACAAAAGATCGGTAATCGGTTTTTTTTTTTACTCACGCTGACAGCGCGAGTAGAAAAAAAAGCCGATCAGCGGATCGGATGTGAGGGACATCGGTCCCCAAGTGGAAGAGGCACATCTGCCTCATCAGTGCCCAATAAAAGTGCCACCTAATAGTGCCCACAGTGCCACCTAATAGTGCCCACAGTGCCACCTAACAGTGCCCACAGTGCCACCTAACAGTGCCCACAGTGCCACCTAACAGTGCCCACAAGTACCACCTATTAGTGCCCACAAGTACCACCTATCAATGCCCACCTGTAGTGCCAATCAGTGCCACCTGCCAGTGCTGCCCATCACTGCCACCCATCAGTGCCCATCACTGCCACCCATCGTGCCCATCACTGCCGCCTATCAGTGCCCATCACTGCCGCCTCATCAGCGTACATCATTGAAGGAGAAAAATTACACGTTTAAAATTTTTTAAAACAAAATATAAAAAAATAAACTTTTTTTAAAAAAAAAATTCAGTTTTTTACATTTTTTTAATAAAAAGTAAAAACCGCAGAGGTGATCAAATACCACCAAAAGAAAGCTCTATTTGTGGTGAAAAAATGATAAAAATTTCATTTGGGTACAGTGTTGTGTGACCGCGCAATTGTCATTCAAAGTGCGTCAGCGCCGAAAGCTGAAAATTGGTCTGGATAGGAGGGGGGTTTAAGTGCCCGGTAAGCAAGTGGTTAAGGGAAAAAATGTAAATGTGTTGGAATGGCCTAGTCAAAGCCCAGACCTCAATCCAATAGAAAATCTGTGGTCAGACTTAAAGATTGCTGTTCACAAGTGCAAACCATACAACTTGAAGGAGCTGGAGCAGTTTTGCAAGGAGGAATGGGCAAAAATCCGAGTGGTAAGATGTGGCAAGCTCATAGAGACTTATCCAAAGCAACTTGGAGCTGTAATAGATGCAAAAGGTGGCTCTACAAATTATTGACTTTAGGGGGGTGAATAGTTATGCACATTGACTTTTTCTGTTATTTTGTCCTATTTGTTGTTTGCTTCACAACAACAACAAAAAAATCTTCAAAGTTATGGGCATGTTTAAATGATGCAAATCTTCAAACAATGCATGTTAATTCCAGGTTGTGAGGCAACAAAACACGTAAAATGCCAAGGGGGGGGGGGGTGAATACTTTTGCAAGGCACTGTATACCTATTGTGGATCAGTGGCTAAGACAACATTAAAGCCAAAGCATCAGCATTGAAAGTCAACAGTAGAAATGGCAGCCTCCATAATGTCTTGTGACAAAGTCCCTTTAATTACTTTGCTACGAGCTATTGTCTTACAGACACACCTCAGGGCACAGACAAATATATATGCTTTTTTAGAACACAGACTATAGACAGGTAGCTAACACTTTGTCTGAGCCTACCTTAAAGCGGGATTCCAGCCAGCGAAATTTTTTAAAATTAGTAAGTACACTTACCTGTCCTGGGTGCCCGCGATGTCGGCCGCCTGAGGCCGACCCGTCCCTCAGCTCTCGGGTCCCGGCACCGCCATCCTAAGTAAGGGAAATAGGCAGTGGAGCCTTGCGGCTTCACTGCCAGTTTCCTACTGCGCTTTGTGAATGGGACGCGATGTGTTGTGGGACAAGTACATATTTGGGGGGCACACCCTACAATGCGTTTAAATTCAGGATGGTGCTGCTACCTACAAACAGTACAAAATATTTTACAGCGCACACATACAAGAATGACATTTCCTGCAAGGCTAGTTAAAAACACCTGAACATATTCAAAAAATACGGGGGTTTGGTCACACTATATGGTCATATAGTGCTAAGCCCACTTACTGCGACAAAGTACCCCGAATTAGTGGGTCCTACTCTAGTAATAGAATGGAAGATCCTTTGTCTCAACCATGGGAGCTAAACTCCGAGGAGCTGTAAAATATTTTGTAGTATTGTGGGACACACACAGTTCCCATAACACACCGCGACCCATTCCCCAGAAGACAATGCGGGGAGCAGAAGACTGAAGATCACCGCGGTGTAGGAAAAGGCAGATTAGGAAGACTGCCTAGCAACAGCCATTTCACGTAAGTAAAAAAATTTTTTTTTTCTCCTCCATTTTTTTAGGTATTTTTTTGTGCAATTTTTTTCTTTTTTTCAGTGTGGACCTCCACTTTAAAGGAGATCTTCATTAAAATAGTTGAGGAAAACTATGCTCAACCAGCAACTGTTGACAATAAAAAGCTTGGTCAGAAACACGCAATGTACAGCAAAACTTGGAGTGTAGTGGTCAGTGGTCATGTAACATACAACATAACGCATATAGTGCGGCCTATCGGGTAATATACTGTCCTTTACATTACTGGTCATTGTTCCAGTGTCTGAGGTCAGGAAGAACAAATGCACCTGTGGTCAGTGGGAGGAGCAATGCCCTGGTGTTCTCAGAGAAGAGGAATATCCCTCACAGGTACAGCAGAAGTCCCTTTTAATGCTAGTTACAGCACATAAATTGAATTGATTAAATCAGAGAATGCTTAGCTGGACAAGTAAGGTTGTATGGGACAGGAATTATCATTCTGTGGATGAAGAGAATGGAATGCAATAATGTGCAATCATATGTGGAACAAGAACAGGCCCCAGGATAGCTGAAAGCGTTTCCTAATCCCAAGGATCCATGTAAAGCTCATAGCACTCTTAAAACTGAATCCCAGTTATGGATTTTATTGCATAGTTACACTGGTCCAGCTTGGATCAATATAGGTATGAATACCACTACTACAGTGATAGCTGCTGTCAGTGAGTCACTTGCTTTCATTCTCTGAATGCCTTGCCTATTTCTCAATTAATGCAACACGTTCTCTGAATGGATGAGCTGGAGATTGTGACATCACCGTCTCGCTTCTCCACCTTGTCCAATCAGGGAATGTCTTACATTCAATGAGAAAAATACAAGGCGTTCTGTGAATGGTGCTTGTGCCAAGCATGGGACCTCAAATACAGCGGCATTCACTGCAGTAGTGGTGACTACTACGGTAATTGTTATCTTCAGCAGTGCTCCCTCAGGTATGGCATATGTGCATACACTTACATTAGTCCAAGCTGGACAAATGTAACTATGCAATAAAATCAATACCTGAAATTCAGATCTAGAAACCACCAAAAATCACCTTCATTTTGTCTTCCTCATGGACTTCAAACCATTTACCAAAATAACAAAATTTTTCCGATGTCTCCTGATTTTCAGGGGAATTGCAACTCTCAGTTTCACTTATCCCTAGATATAGGGATATAAACACGTGAGGTCTGTTTTTGTATTTATTAGTGTGGCGAGGAGGAAGGGGTTATGGGATTTTGGCTATTTATAATGGAAGGCAGTTGTCCTTGCGCCTTATTAGTCTTTTTTGGACTTGTTTCAGGACATCCTTTTTATGAACTGGTGCCAAATTTAACTGCATATTCAAGATTAAACTGCAGTAATACTTTGTACAGGGGCAAAACTATGGGAACAATTTTTAGTTTTGATAAATAGTATGTAGTGCACCCCCTAAGGAGCCGCAAGTGTAAAGGGATCCCCACCTTGCACAGCCAGGCATCTTCACAGCACACTTGAGTCAAAGAACAATCCAGTGCTTTGTTATATTGAGGGGAATAAACTTGGATAGGGATTAGGGTATTATGGGATGCCCACTTGACCTTCAGAAAATAACTCTTCAGGGACACAACTGTTTTAACCACTTCAATACCAGCCAAGTTTTCTCCTTCACTGATGGGCACTGATAGGCTGCACTGACAGGCACTGGTAATGCGGCACTAAATAGGTGGCACTGCAGAGGTGTCACTGATGGACACTGATGATGAGGGCACTAATATGCAGCACTGATAGGCATTGGTAGGCGGCACTGATGGACACTCATAGGTGGCACTAATGGGCACTAATAGGCAACACTGATGGGCACTGAAAAGCCGCACTGATGGGCACTTTTAGGTGGTACTGATGGGCACTGATAGGTGGCACTAATGGGCACTGATAGATGGCTCTGATAGGCAGCACTGATGAGGAGGCACTGGCAGGCATTACTGGTGGGCACTAAATGGCACCTCTATTGGGCACTGATTGGCAACCCTGGTTGTCGTTGGTGGGCATACCTGGTAGTCCTGGGTGGGCATCCCTGGCGGGCACGGGTGGGCATCCTGTGGGGGGGGCTGGCAATCAGTGCAGACCCCCCCCTGTCAGGAGAGCAGCCGATCAGCTCTCCTCTACTCGCATCTGTCAGTGCGAGTGGAGGAAAAGCCGATAAATATCTTCCTGTTTACGCTGTGATCAGCTGTGATTGGACACATGGTAAAGAGCCTACATCAGAGGCTCTTTACCACGATCAGTGATGCGGTGTGTCAGACTGACACTCTACACCAACGATCCTCGTGTTGCGCGCCACCACGGGCACACAATCGCGGCTTATCCTGCCGGATGTCATATGACGTCCAGGTCCAGTCAGGATAATTAACCACTTTGCGCACGTCATTCTGCTATATGGTGGGCGGGAAGTGGTTAAAGTCCATATGTACACTTTTCCTCTGCCTGCTGCACAACTCTTGATTGTAGTATTACAATTCCCAGGACCAGCTGGTATTGTTAGGTGATCTGACAAAAGGCTCAGTCAGATATGTAGCAAAAAAAAACCTTTACAGGCAGGGACTGCGGGCCCCTTGTTTGTGTAGCAAAGTTCAGCTGTCTTTTTCTCTGTGGCTACTGATCCCAGCACCACCTCTTCAGGCACTGCCAACCCACCTGGCTGAAGCTGCCCCTTTCTCCAGCCCTCTTGGCTAATCTTCCACAGTCCTCCCAGACTGACTCTGCATCCATCCCAGACTGCTTCCACCCAGTCCTCTCAGTCCTCCCTGACTGTAACTCACCAGCCTACCTGGCTGTCTTCCTCCCTGGAGATTTACCCAGCAGTCTTCTCCTGCTGTCCTTCTCCTGCTCCTGCGCATCCGTGTGTCATGAAGAGGGTCCCTTCTGCACCCCAGCCCAGGTCTGAGGCCACCCCCCTAGGCTAGGGGGCTACCCTCAAGGGCCACCGACAGCCTAACACTCCATCTCCAGCTTCCACCCAAACTCTCTTGCCCCAGCTGGGCTGACCCAGAGCATTTGAGGGGGCAAGCCCCCTGCAAACCCATCTGTTGGGGATTGGTCATGGGCCTCAGAATACTCTAGACAGCTCCTCCTCACCTCCACTCCCATTCTTCTGGAAGTTTCCAGCAAGTTACAGAAGTAGGGGGAGGTCTCAGAGATGCCACCTGTGAGTCATCCAGCCCTCGGAGTCACTCACCTGACCCAGATAAAAAACACAGGCTTGGGTACACCAACAAAAAAATCTATTCTAGCACACTAGAGGGTGCTACAATTATTCTGAGTTTTGTCAGTTTACATTTACTGACTGGCCTCAGGTGGTACACAGTGCTGAAACAAATCCTCCTAAATAAGTTGTATCCGTTTATCTGCTGTCATCTCTTCTTTACAGCTGTTCAAAGTACATAATTTATACAGCTTGTCTGAGATTTTGGAAAGCAGGGGACAAGGAGCTGATTGAAGGGAAGGTACACAACCCCCTCTGCACAGCTCACAGGAACAGAGCTGAAGCTGTCAATCACAGGCTGTGTGCTGGAGCTAACTCACCACAATCCTTTTTTCTCTTGGAACCAAGAAAACTCGGCAGCAGTGATTCATGCTTATTCTGCTGAACAAGGAAGCAGACAGAAATGACACTTAGTGCTCTGAATTGAGACACATACACACTATGGAAGGATATGCTTTGTTTATATCTCATGTCTGAGGTTTACAACCACTTTAACCCTTTAACCCTTTTGCTACCAAAGCCCTGTAGAACTAATTAGTGTCAGTTGTAATTTTTTTGTCACAATAATTGTGCTACAGTTTATCAAATCTGTATTGTCAGTAAAAAATACACTCAAATTAATATTAGTGCGCACAAATACAGTATAATACCCTGTTTTGGGGTGAAATATTAATACAGTTGCATCAAGAAAATAGATGCAAAATATGTTAAGCCTTACAATTTGCACGCTTGTGAAACAATGAAAAATAAATAAAGTGCTCAAAATTGCCCATAGGCCACACTCTAAAAGCTTTTACAGCTCATTAATTAAGAATTAACATTGAATGTTGCTCTCACTCCATTGTGTGAAGTGATGCCTAATATGTGTGGTGTGATCATCGTTCATCGTTATCATACATGAGTGCACATGACACAAGCATTTGCATTCATATGTGGAGGTGGAGTTACACATTTTGTTTTTTTTATTTATTTTATTTAACTTTTTTTTTTTTTTTTGTATTACTTGAAATGACACTAAATAATATCCTTTTTCTCCAACAATAATCCGTACACATCCATTACTTAATGGCTCTGTAATACATTTTTCATAGAATTCTGTGTTTTTCTGCCTCTCTTTTTCTCTCACTTCCATTTGGAATGGGCAGTACATGTTAGTTGTGGTCATGTAGACTGCTCTATGTAGACTACAAATCCCATCGTCCATAGTCCATCTCAGGAGCGAGAAAGAAAGGATGGCTATGTTTTTACATACAGTGGGACAATGGAGAACAAACGTAGCCACCATCTACCAGGAAGTCGTATCACAGCAGCAAAAAAAAAAAAAAAAAAAAAAAAAGATTTTGGAGATTTGGTGGAGGCCGAGAGCAATAGAAGGTACTTTTTGTAGACAAAATACATACTTAAAGCAGAATTTCACTCTCTCATTCAACTATTTTTAATCCTTATGCTGCTAGCATTAGTAAATAGATAGCAAAGTATATCATATTTACTTGTTTCAAACTTTTTTTTACGTTTCTTCAGTTACTTCCTGCTTTCTTGCCTAGGCAAATTATTTCATACATCCCAGGAGTCTTCAGGAGGGTAGGAGGGGAGAAGAAGTTTTCTCAGCTAAGCACACTGCTTACTGCCTGTATGCCTGAGCTAAAGGCAGATGGATTCCAGAAAGTAAATGCTACATGAATCACCTGCTCTTACTCAAGATAGCCACAGCCAGGAATGCTAGGGGGTGTTTTTAAAGCGATTTTTCAGCAAAATTATTATTATTATTATTCAGGATTTATATAGCGCCAACAGTTTACGCAGCGCTGTTGGCGACATGGATGGAGGAGTTTGCTTTGAGAATAAACAATTAAATAGCATTTTTGTTTTGAGGTGCTCAGATGCAGTTTATTTCCACTTTAAATATATACAGTTCGGTCCATATATTTGGACACAGACACAATTTTAGTTTTTTCAAGTATTTACCAAAACATTTTCAAGCGATAGTTATATAATGAATATGGGCTGAAAGTGCACACTCTCAGGTTTATTCTGAGGGTATGTACATCCAAATCGGAGAAAGGGTTTAGGAATTACAGCTCTTAAGAATAGCCACCCCCCTTTTTTAAGGGACCAAAAGTATTTGGACAATTGAATCAAAGGCTGTTTCATGGCCAGGTGTGGGCTACTCCTTCGTTATTTCTTCATAAATTAAGCAGGCAAAAGGTCTGTAGTTGATTCTAAGTGTGGTATTTGCATTCGGAGTCTATTGCTCTGAACCTACATCATGCATTCAAAGGAGCTGTCCATGCAAGTGAAACAGACCATTGTAAGGCTTCAAAAACTAAACAAATCCATCAGAGAGATAGCAGCAACATTAGGAGTGGCCAAATCAACCGTTTGTTTCATTCTGAGGAAAGAGGAATGCACTGGTGAGCTCAGCAACATAAAAAGGCCTGGACGTCCATGTAAGACAACAGTGGTGGATGATCGCAGGGTCCTCTCTATGGTAAAGAAAAACCCATTCACAACATCCAGACAAGTGAAGGACACTCTCCAGGAGGTGGGCATATCATTTTCAAAGTCTACAATCGAGAGAAGACTTCACGAGTGCAAATACGGAGGGTTCACCGCAAGGTGCAAACCAATCATAAGCCTGAAGAATAGAAAAGCCAGATTAGAATTTGACAAAAAACATTTGCTAAAAAAAGCCAGACCAGTTCTGGAAAAGCATTCTTTGGATGGATAAAAAGTTAGTTTAATCATGCGCGGAGCCTAACTGAGCGGTCATGCAGGCTTAGAGCTCCGCTCCAGGGACAACCACACCGGAGAACTACAAGCAGCAGCGGCTCTTTGAACGACGCCGCAGACATCTCTAGTCCCACAGAGTCCTCTGTTCCCGCAGCCATGGTCCTAGGTGGTTCCAAAGGTGGTTTGAAAGCCAAGTACAAGGCTGGAAACATCAGGGATTCTTTGTCCCAGCCGTCTGCCAAGATGGCACTGTCAGCTTTCTCACAGCCCAGCACACCGCGCTCTGCCAAGTCACAGACACACAGCCTGAAGACACAGGGTGTTGCCGGTGAGTCTGATTCTGATACTGGCAGCTCTTAGTGATACAGTCTAGTATTTTTAACCACTTCAATTCCAAGCACTTATGCACCTTCCCGCCCAGACCAATTTTCAGCTTTCAGCGCTCTCACACTTTGAATGACAATTACTCAGTCATGCTACACTGTATCCAAACAAAATGTTTATCATTTTCTTCTCACAAATAGAGCTTTCTTTTGGTGGTATTTAATCACCACTGGGTTTTTTATTTTTTGCGATATAAGCAAAAAAACAGCGAACATTTTGAAAAAAACATACTTTTTTTTAGTTTCTATTGTAAAATTTTGCAAATAAGTCATTTTTCTTCATAAATGTGTGCCAAAATTTATACTGCTACATATCTTTGGTAAAGAATTAGTGTATATTATTTGGTCTTTGTGAAAGTTATAGAGTCTACAAACTATGGTGCCAATCACTGAAAATTGATCACACTTGATGTACTATCTCACCTGAAGGCCTATCTCATTTCTTGAGACACTAAGCCCCGGTTCACACAGGGGCGGCACGACTTGCAGGTCGCCTCACCGAGGCGACCTGCACACGACTGCCACGGCGACTTGCAAAACGACTTCTGTAAAGAAGTCTTTGCAAGTCGCCCCAAGTCGCCCCCAAAGTAGTACAGGAACCTTTTTCTAAGTCGGAGCGACTTGCGTCGCTCCTATTAGAACGGTTCCATTGTACAGAACGGGAGGCGACTTGTCAGATGGCTAGGTCGCCTGACAAGTCGTCCCTGTGTGAACCGGCACTAACAAGCCAGGAAAGTACAAATACCCCCCAAATGACCCCTTTTTGGAAAGTAGACAGTCCAATGTATTTACTAAGAGGTATGGTGAGTTTTTTGAAGTTGTAATTTTTTCCCACAATTCTTGGGAAAATTAAGATTTTTTTTTTTTTTTTACACAAACTGGTCATATTAACAGGTTATTTCTCTCACACAGCATATGCATAATTGCAACTACACCCCGAAATACATTTTGCTACACCTCCTGAGTATAGCGATACCACATGTGTGAGACTTTTACACAGCCTGGCCACATACAAAGGGCCAACATTGAAGTAGCACTTTCAGACGTTCTACAAGCATAAATTGCACATATCCTTTCTCAACCACCTATTACACTTTTGAAGGCCCTGGAGTACCAGGACAATAGAATTATTCACAAAATGACCCCATTTTGGAAAGCACACACCCCAACGTATAATCTATGAGGCATAATGAGTCTTTTGAACAGTTCATTTTTTTCCAGAAGGTTTTGGAAAATATGGAAAAAAAATTAAATTGCATTTTTTTTACACAAAGTTGTCCATTTATAAGATATTTCTAACACATAGCATGTACATAGCAAAAATGACACCCTAAAATGCATTCCTCTACTCCTCCTGATTATGGCGATACCACATATGCGAGACTTTTACACTGCCTGGCCACAAAAAAAGGCCCAACATTGAAGTAGCACTTTCAGGCGTTCTACAAGCATAAATTGCACATCTCATTTCTCAACCACCTATTACAATTTTGAAGGCCCTGGAGCACCAGGACAATGGAATTGTCCACAAAATGACCCCATTTTGGAAAGAAAACACCCCAACGTATAATCTATGAGGCATAATGAGTCTTTTGAATGGTTAATTTATTTCCAGAAGTTTTAGGAAAAGTTGTCCCTTTATAAGATATTTATAACACATAGCATGTACATAGCAAAAATGACACCCCAAAATACATTCTGCTACTCCTCCTGAGTTTGGCGATACCACATGTTTGAGACTTTTACACAGCCTGGCCACATACAGAGGCCCAAAATCCAAGTAGCACCTCCAGGCATTCTAGCAGCATTAATCACACATATCATTTTCTGAGTACCGTTTACATTTTTGAAGGCCCTTCATATTTCTAAAACATAGCGGGTACATACCAAATAACAAAAGATTACCTGTGGTTTTAGAAGTGCAGTGGTCCACAGAGGAGAGCATCGGTCCAGGCAGCAGGCAGGAATAAGGTCAATGACAGCAAAAGCAATCATCCAGGCAGCAGGCAGGAATACTGTCCATAGTTCGTACAGGCAGAGATACTGTCAGCACAGCCAGAGCACAGCCAAAGCACAGGTCCAGGTAGCAGGCAGAGTTGTCCCGGCAGAAATACTGTCCAAAGACAGTAGAGGCAGCAGGCAGATATATGGTCAACACAGCCAAAGTATTGGTCCAAACAGCAGGAAGAAACATGGTCCATAATGTCATGGGTCATTACAGGCAGCAATATGGTCAGCACAGCCAAAGTATTGGTCCAGGCAGCCGGAAGGACCATCAAGCTTAGGGCCAGGGGGACAGGGGTAGAGGCTTCTTCCACCCAAAACGCTTTGAAGCCTCCAGGCAACCAGACCCTGTTCTGGGAGCACAGAAAACGAAAAACTGGTTTTCTCTACACAGAACACTATTCTGAAGCCCCTCACATATGTGAGACCCCTGTGTACTAAAGTAGATGACCAAAAGATCAGTCCAAGTGGCAGGCAAAAACATGGTCGATTAACAGACCAAGGTCGGTGCACGTGGAAGTCAGAAATGTGGTTTAAATCGGCAGGCAGAGGCATCGTCGGTAAACAGGCTGAGGTTGGTGCACGTGGAAGTCAGAAACGTGGTTTAACCACTTAAGGACCAGCCTCGTTTTGGATTTTAGGTGTTTACATGTTTAAAACAGTTTTTTTTGCTAGAAAATTACTTAGAACCCCCAAACATTATATATGTTTTTTTTTCTAACACCCTAGAGAATAAAATGGTGGTTGTTGAAATATTTTTTTTTTGTACCGTATTTGCGCAGCGGTCCTATAAGCGCACTTTTTTTTAGAAAAAAATTCACTTTTTTGAATAAAAAAATAAGACATTAGTAAAGTTAGCCCAATTTTTTTTATATTGTGAAATATAATGTTACGCCAAGTAAATTGATACCCAACATGTCACGCTTCAAAATTGCGCCCGCTCGTGGAATGGCGTCAAACTTTTACCCTTAAAAATCTCCATAGGTGATGTTTAAAAAATTCTACAGGTTGCATGTTTTGCGCTACAGAGGAGGTCTAGGGCTAGAATTATTGCTCTCACTCTACCGGTCGCGGCGATACGTCACATGTTTGGTTTGACCACCGTTTTCATATGCGGGCGCTACTCCTGTATGTGTTCGCTTCTGCACGCGAGCTTGTCTGGACGGGGATTTAAAAACATTTTTTAATTTTTATTATTTATTTTACATTATTTTATTTTTTTTACACTGTTTTAAAAAAAAAAATTGTGTCACTTTTATTCCTATTACAAGGAATGTAAACATCCCTTGTAATAGACAAAAGCATGACAGGACCTCTTTAATATATGAGATCTGGGGTCAAAAAGACCTCAAATCTCATATTTACACTAAAATGCAATTAAAAAAAAAAAAAAAAGTCATTTAAAAAAATGACATTTAAAAAAATATGCCTTTAAGAGGCGTGGGCGGAAGTGACGTTTTGATGTCGCTTCCGCCCAGCAGTGTCATGGAGACGAGTGGGCGCCATCTTAGCCTCACTCGTCTCCAGGCACAGGACGGAGACGGATGCGATCGCCTCCGCCGCTACCGACGGCTCCGGTAAGCGGCGGAGGGCACTCTCCCGCCACCGATAAAAGTGATATCTTAGCGAATCCACCGCAGGGACCACTTTTATCAGAAAGCTGGTCGCCGCACGAAAACGGGGATACCGGGGTTATGGCAGCTAGCTGCTGCCATAACAATGATATACCCCTTCAAAGTTTGGACGTACATCGTCGTGCGGTGGTCCGGAAGTGGTTGAATCGGCAAGCAAAGACATCATTGGTAAACAGGCCAAGGTCAGTTAATTAACATGGTAGCAGGCAAATGGGGAAATGGCAGTCTGGTAATAAAGGGAACTAATATTGGATGGATGTATGATAATTTTTGAAGCAATCTCCGATGCACAGGCCAGGTTGGGGGGGACATTGGGGACAATAATAGCTGGAATCTCTTCTTACTCCTCCTCTGCTGTATACACGGCACTTCTTTTGGCGTCTTCTTCCAGATTCTGTGGGGGGAATGCTATAGGGAAAGTGTTGCTCGTGAAGTCGACTCACATTATCAGAGCGAATGCTTCCTGGGGCGGGACCTTGTTGGTAAATGAGGGCAGTGACAATATCTTCAATATACTTGAGGTAGGTGATTTGTTGGTTTTGAGTTGCTTTTTGGTAGCAGACAAACAAATTAAAAAGGGCCATGTGAAACAGGTGAAATGCAATTTTCTTGTATCAGTAACGGGACTTTCTGGTTGATAAATAGGGCTGTAGCATCTGATCGTTTAAATCCACCCCCCCCCCTATATACATATTGTAGTCGTGGACACATTCAGGCTTTACAATGGGGCTGCGTCTTCTTTGGATCTCCACCACGGTGTCATTGTGGATGGTAGAGAGGATGTGGACATCTTTCTTGTCCCTCCACTTCATGGCCAACACCTCCTCGTTCCTCATGAATGCCGATTTTCCGCTATTTTTTTGTCAACAGATTTCGTGGGAATCCCTTACGTTTTTTTTTTAAGGTACCACAGGCCGGGGTTTTTTACTGTAAAGATGACAAAAAAGGGGCTGGAGCTGGGAGTCTTTGCCTTCATAGATCCGGAATGTGACGACGTATCCAGTGGCTCGATCACATAATTTATTTAATTTCAGGGTAGGACTGGGGCTGGGTTCTTCAGGTTGGGTGTGTAATTCCAGTACTGGGCTCCTCTTCCTGGGGTCTGGCGCTGCAGGGAGTGGGCAGATCTCCTGATCTTGGTCCTGATCTCATTCTTTTGGGAGGGACAGTTTCCTCCGCGGACTCGGACTCTGATCTACAATCCTCCACTGGCTCGTATTCCGAACCAGAATCGGATGATGGGAGCTCCCCGCTGCTCTCATCATCCGACATGGCAAGAATCTCATATGCCTCCTCAGGTGTGTAAACCCTTTGGGACATTATGGCAATGCTTATTGGCGGGCCTGTGTAATGGTACTGCTGGTGGTAATGGTACCGATTGAGGTATTAGTGGCGGGCCTGTGTGGTGGTACAGATGGCGGTATGGGTGGTGGTACCAATGGCGGTACGGGTGGTGGTAGTGGTACCGATGGCGGTACGGGGGGTGGTGGTGGGGTACCGGTGGCGGTACAGGTGGTGGTGGTACAGGTGGTGGTGGCGGTACAGGTGGTGATGGCAGTACCGGAGGCGGTACGGGTTGTGATGGTACCGCTGGCGGTAAAGGTGGTGGTACCAATGGCGGTACGGGTGGTGGTGGTGGTATGGGTGGTGGTGGTCCCGATGGCGGTACTGACGGTGGTATTGGTGGTGGTGGTACCGATGGCGGCACTAGTGGCGATACTGGTAGCGGCCTGTGTGGCAGTATAGATGGTGGGCCTGATGGCGGTACTAGTGGCGGTACTGGTGGTGGTACCGATGACGGTACTGGTAGTCTGTGTGGCGGTACCGATGGCGGTGGGCCTGTGACAGATGGGCTTATTGACAGATGGGCTGGTTGACAGATGGGCTGATAGACAAATGGGCTGATAGACAGATGGGCTGATTGGCAGGGCTGTGTGACAGGTCCTCTTTATTGGGGGGGGCCGTGTTGTGCACAGTACAATACAATAAAATGTCAGACAGACACTGATTTCACTCACTGATCCCTGCTCTCTCCTTACACGATCGGTGTGTGAGGAGAGAGCAGGGATCAGATGTAACGGCTACTCAATGTTTACATTTGTGACCGGCTGTGATTGGACACAGCCGGTCACGTGGTAAACAGCTAATTTCATTGGCTGTTTACCCTGATCAGGGAAGCGCTGTGTCCCAGGGACACTCGCCTTCCTCGATCCCTGCTCTGCATGCCTTCGGCGGCGCGCACAGAGGGTGCCACCGAGTTTGTTGTAACAGGTGATCGCCTGTGACTTTGACACAGCCGATCACGTGGTAAACAGCCAAATTCATTGGCTGTTTACCGTGATCGGGGAAGCGCTGTGTCCAAGGGACACACGCCGTCCCCGATCGCCGCGTGCCCCCACAGGCGCGCGACGGCATGTTATCCTGCTGGACATCATACGACGCCCAGTCAGGATAACGCAACCACTTCCCGGACGTCAATATGCTATTGACCGGGCGGGAAGTGGTTAAACAATTCGAACGAATGTTACAGAAAGCACTTAAGCAGACATCAGACCACATCACTGACAAACTGACACACGAGATCAGAGAGCTGGGTCAAAACTGGGTCAAAGAATGGCAGAGCTGGAAGTGAGAGTGAATGAGCTAGAGAACCACACACAGCTTTACACTACTGAATTTGAAAATCTCAAGGAGGAGAATCTAGTGCTGCAGCCTAGTTTGGAAGACCAAGAGAATAGAGACCGCAGCTCTAATTTATGGATTAGGGGGATCCACCATGATAGCCTTATTCCAGGAACTACAACCTGCCATCCCCGTGGAGAGATTAGAGATGAATAGGGTACACAGAGCCCTAGCTAACGCAAACCTAATGGCCCAGCCCAGGACATTATAGCTAAGTTCCACTACTACCGCACAAGGAACAGCTACTCGCAGCAACCAGGGGAAAGTACTCCCTATCCTTCCAAGGCCATACTTACCAGCTCTTTGCGGACCTGTCCCCACTCACAGTGGCAAAGACATACTCTCTCAAGCCTCATCTGCAGGTGCTTCAACACAACCAAATCACATACCACTGGGGATTTCCATTCTCGATCCGTTTCACTCATCTTGAAACCAAATATGTATGCCGTACAGCGGAGGAGCTACAGTCAGCCATGATGGACCTGGGCCTCGTGGATCACACCCCACACAGATACTCATCTCGAAGGCGATCGGCCTCTCGCTCCCCTTAAAAACAGGCGGCTATCGGCAAAAACCACTCGGATTCCACACGTCAAAATCTCTACAAGCGTGGTCATTTTGATAATCCTGCACCATCCAACGAGGACTCAATGGACTGACTTCACCCCATAGCTCTGAATTGATTCCACTAAGTCAACCCATATGAGTTGCTGAAATTCTCTGGCAACAGTCTTGCAGAACCCTTCCCACAGACCTGGGCTCCCATCAATCACCATCTGCCGGAATTCTCCCTGCTCAAGTCCCTATCGGACTGATGCGCCTATCAGCACAAGATTCTGCCCTTGTGTCTCCCCGGATCTCTAAGGCTTCCTGGGACATATTTACCTATACTCTGATCCCTGTTTGTCCACATAGAAGCTCCCTGGGTCCTCAGGGTATGACTGGACTGCTGTTAAGGGTATTGCTGTTCTTGTACCCATGTTGTTACCAACCGGTCCAACCGCGGATGCATCTATATTCCCAGGGCTTTTTTTCTGAAACAATAGGTGCTGGAACTTAACCACGGCCCCACAAAACCCCTCCCCCTACACACACCCTCCAAATCACATCAAATAGTGGGCGTGTTCAGGCAAATTTCACGAAAACAGTAGGAGGGTCTTAAAGGGGCATTAAGTACCAGGATTGCACTACATACAGAGTGCAGAGCTGTCACTTGTAAACACAGAAACCAGACTTCTGTGTTTACAAGTGATTGTGGCGAGTAGGCACCAAAGGGTCTGAGCCAGAGGTGGTGGAACTGAGTTCCACCAAGTTCCCCCTGAAAAAAAGCCCTGTATATTCCTAATTGTCCCAAGGTCCAGGTTATCTCTGCAATGTACTGTCCTAATCACCAGTTTTTTCCCTTACAGGTTTGCAGTTCGTTGGCTACACATTATGAGCCAACCCGGACAATAATGTTATGCTGCTGCTGCGTTCAAGTTTACATGTTAACCATTGGTTTTTTGTATGTTTTGTTCTCCGGTGCTGTTCCCCCTTTTGAAGCTTCTTGCTGCCTCGCTTACTGCCCTCTGACTTCTGACCTCTGACTCCTGCTCATATTATGCAGGACTCTGAAGATAGTCATGGAGCATCTCGTGGACCGCTTGACACTCCACTGAGACGTTCCCATACCCTACTATTATGCTATTATTCACTGATGTTAATTACACCTAAAAGGGTTGTTCGATTTTGCTATGTTCTCTCTTATCCTGTCCTTTTCTCCTCTCTTCTCTCTCTCCCCACAGTAGCTGCGGTTCTAGCCTTAAGTTATATCTTCACCACTATAATGACTGTTCGACATGCTATGGCCCCCATAAACATCCTTTCCTTGAATGTTCAAGGCTTTAACACCCCCCATAAACGCACCAAGGTGCTACGTTCTTTTGCAGCTGCTATGGCTCATACTATCTGCCTACAAGAAACTCATTTTATCGATAAGTCCACCTTGAAGTTCCTCTGTGCCGCATATCTGCAATTATATTCAGCCTCAGCCACAACCAAGCAAAGGGGAACCCTTATCGGTTTCCATCGCTCCATGCCATTCACCCTTACTTCACAATTAAATGATCCTGAGGGCAGGTACCTCATACTCACAGGCTATATCTCAGACAATGCAATTACGATTGTGTCGTACTATGCTCCCAATAAGCGCCCAACAACCTTTATTTCCCATCTTTTCCAAGTGGTGGAAAAACACAAGTTTGGAACGGTCATTCTCAGCGGAGATTCCAATCTAACTATTTTTCCTTTCTTCGATAGACTTTCCAACACCTGCTTTCCATTCATAACCTGGTCGACACTTGGCGTGAATCTAATCCTAATAGTAGACGCTATACACACTACTCCCATCCACACAATTCATTCTCACGCATACTGTAGATCACATCTTTATTTCAACTAGCATAATCCCGGAGATAGTCTATTCTAGTATCACCCGTTTTTCGTGGACCAACCACTGTGCAGTGTGCACCACCATAGCCTCCCCGATACCCAGATCGCATGATACGTCCTGATACGTCCTCCCACTGTCTGGAGATTGAGGTAGCACTCACAGACTCTCTCTACTAATGATACCGACAATATTTCTGCTCTGACATTATGGGAAGCCCACAAAGCTGTCATTCGTGGCAGACCAATACAACAGGCAGCAGCCCTTAAGCGGGACCTTAAATTCTAGTCAAACAATAAGAGCCCAACTTTAATGCGAGCCATGCAGCTTTTCAATCCATCCCTAATGCTACCACCAATGCGCGTCTAGATAAAGCCCATCTTGACTTTGACTTGTTCCTGACTCGGCAGATTAACTTATCCGCAAACGCCAACATGTATCCTACCTTAAGGCTAACAAACCCGACACGCCTTTGGCACGCATTTTGCTGACAATCCACCACCCACAGTCGTCTATGCGTTTAAAAACTCCTCAAGATATGTACACCAGCAATTCCATTAAAATAATCAGTGTTTCGATCTAATCTTGCCAAACTCTACTCCCCTACTCAGGACTTTGATGCGGCGAAGGCCAATACCCTGTTTTCCAGCATTACCCTCCCAACCCTTGCACAGGAACAGCGAGAGCTACTTGAGCGCTCCATCACAGATCTGGAGGTCAAAGAAGTTATAAAGGCACTGAAACCCCATAAAAGACAGGGCCCCGATGGGTTTTCAGCAACATACTACAAACAATTTATGCCCATTCTGATGCCTATATTAACTAAAGCCTTCAATTCTCTGCTAGCGGGGCACTCATTTAGAACTGAAAGGCTGACCTCCATAATCTTTATGCTTCCCAAACTTAGATCGGATTCCTCCTCTTGGACCAACTACCGTCCCATCTCTCTCCTAAAGCTCAACAATAAAATACTAGCCAAAATTCTAGCAACCTGACTGAATATTATTATAGGCTGACTGATACATCGTGACCAAACAGGATTCATGCCAACCCGTCAGGCCGGTGACAATATTAGGCATGCTCTCCTACTCGCCCATGCAGCTAAGACCAGACGCATCCTGACCTGCCTCCTATCCCTCGACATCAGGAAAGCGTTTGACTCTGTCACCTGGCCCTACTTACAATACATTCTCCAACGATGGGGTTTTGGGAACCACTTTCTGACCTGGGTCTCCTCCCTATACAATAATCTATGGGCATACATTAAGTACGCTGGCTACAAGTCAGCGATGATAGATATTAGGAGAGGCACAATGCAAGGGTGTCCCCTGTCCCTGTTGCTTTTCACCTTACTCATAGAGCCCTTGGCACAACTGATTAGGTCAGACCAAGATGTCAAAGGGATAGAACTGGGTGGTCATCACCATAAAGTATGCCTCTTCGCAGATGATATTCTTGTCTTCTTTGCTCATCCTCATGTTTCTGCCCCGAATCTGCTCGCCATATTAGACAATTTTGCCCAAATCTTTGGACACCATGTCAACCCCAAAAAATCGAATAGGCTCAACATTCCCCTATCACAGTCTGAACTTCAACAAGCCCGGGCCTCCCTGCCATTTGTTTGTGTGACACATTATCTCCCATATTTGGGGGTACAACTCACAGCCTCGTTATCAGATATTTTTGCAGCTAATTACTTACCACTACTGAGACAAGTCACCAATCTCATGAAACAGTTGTCCTCTCTTCCCTTATCCTGGCTTTGTCGGATCACCACCACAAAAATGTCGATATTGCCTAAACTCTTATGCCCCGTACACACGATCGGACTTTCCGACAAGAAAACCGTGGAATTTTGTTCGAAGGTTGTTAGCTCCAACTTGTCTTGCATACACACGGTCACACAAATGTTGGCCAACAATTCCGAACTTAGTGATGTACAAGACGTATGGCGAGCCGATAAAAAGGAAGTTCTATAGTCATGTGATATCTTCATTACGAACGCTAGTTTTACAAGACCGAGCACTTCCGGCTCATACCTGATTCCGAGCATGCGTGGACTTTTGTGCGACGGACTTGTGTACACACGATTGGAAAGTCCGACAACATAAATTTGTCGATGGAAAATTTGAGAACCTCCTAGCCAACATTTGTTGGCGGAAAGTCCAACAACAAATGTTCGATGGAGCATACACACACTCGAACTTTCCGCCAACAACCTCACATCCAACATCTGTTGTCGGAAAATCCGATCGTGTGTATGCGGCATTATACCTAGTCAGAGTACTCCCCATATCAGTACCATCATATTTCCTATGGCTTATGCAGCGCAGAGTAATGTCCTACATATGGGGAAGCCCCGCATATCTAAATCAACACTTTATCTTACTAAATTATGCGACGGGTTGGGCATACTAAATTTCTCATCTTACTACTATGCAGCACAACTCACACAACTGCCCAAGTACCGCGCAGCACTGGAAACACCGCTGTGGGTTGCCATCGCATCGATCGATTGTGACCCCATTTTTGTGGCTCCAACCCAAAGACAGAGCTCACCTCTCAAACCCCATTGCTAAACCCCTAACCATCTGGGACAAATTTAGGGGCACAGGCAATCTCCAATCCTCTCATAACCCCCTACTCTCCTTCCTCAGAAATCCTGCCCTTTACCCAGCTTGGGAATCCCCTTCGGTGTTCACGGCCTGGTCTAAGGCAAATCTATTCAGACTGTTGCTATCCATGTGTACCCTACCTTATGCAAAACTTTTGGACTCCCTAGAACTGAACTCTTTCCCTACCTGCAAGTAAAAAAAATTCTATATGCCCTTCCTCCAGACGGGATCACTACTAAACCAGATGACACAATTTGAACGCATCTGTAAGAGCGACGCACGCATCAGAGGACTGATATCACTCCTCTATCAACACCTTAATGCAATCCCAAATGACGCACTACCATCTTACACCACTAAATGGACACAAGACATGGAGCGCACATTCGAGATCGCAGATAGGTCTAGCACAGTGATATGCAATTAGCGGACCTCCAGCTGTTGCAAAACTACAAGTCCCATCATGCCTCTGCCTCTGGGTGCCATGCTTGTGGCTGTCAGAGTCTTGCTAAGCCTCATGGGAGTTGTAGTTCTGCAACAGCTGGAGGTCTGCTAATTGCATATCCCTGGTCTAGCATATGGCTAGCCACCAAATCCTCCTCCCCCAACAGCTTGGCACTTGAAACCAATTATAAAGTTCTAGCATGATGGTATGTAGTACCAGCAAGAATTGCAAAATAGGTCCCATCATACCCAGGAACTTGCACTCGTGGCTGCTCAGATCCAGGCACCCACATTCACATATGGTGGCAATGACGGGTCGCCCAAGAATTCTGGAAAAAAATCTTTGCTATGGCCTCCAAAGCCTTGGAAACCGATATTCTTCCTGACCTAGTCACAGCCCTTTTGAACCTTAAACCGGCTGAACTCACTCTTACTCAATTCTGATTACTCATCCACCTTACCACCGTAGCCAAACAAACCATAGCCAAGGCATGGAAATCCAAAACCTTTTTTGTGGCTGAAGCCAAACACAGGATAAATAGAGCCCTTATCTTCGCCAAAATGACAGCTATTGAAAACGATAAAATAAAGAAATTTGACAAAATATGGCAACCATGGGTCAAAAACTGCTTACCTCCTGACTTTGACAAGTCTTTGTTTATTGCCTTGTTAATAGAATCACCCTACTACCTGTTAGGAACATTTCCTGACCACGAACCGCACACTGTCATGGGAGACTTCCCCTCCTCCCCCCTTTCTCTTCTCCTCTCCCTCTCTCTTTCTCATTGATCTACTAGGAGCGGGCATGGTATAGTGACATTTGCCATTCACAAACTCTCGAAGGACTCTAACCCACCGCATGCCCACACTTGGACCTTCCACCCCTTTGCTTTCCTAAATCTATCCTCAACCATATGGCCCATCTATAGGGGATATCCTTTTACCTTCCAATCTATAGCTTGTTACCGAGGTAGAACACATACCAATCTACCCCGAGTTATGTTCTTTAAAACTTTCTTATCATACTAATATATCACAAAAGGAGGAAATGTTATCTGACAGTTGTGCCCCCACCCATTCACAGCTTGGTCCCCTTAGGGGTGAACGGGTGGGCTGGAGGCACACCCCACATCGTAGAGTGGCCAATAGAGGGCCTATGTTCCAGTCCTCTTTGTCAATCTGTTTTATTGGTTCTGTATTAATTATACTTTTAATGTTCACCCTCCGGCATATAAGCCTGCATATGCTAACGTTCGAAGTGGTTGTATCCCATGTGACTGTTTATAAACTTTTCTGTCTTTCTTGTGTATACCTTATTAAAAACATTGAACAAGAAAAAAAAAAAATTAAGATGAATCTGTACCAGAATGATGGGAAAAAAAAAAGTTTGGAGAAGGCTTGGAAAAGCTCATGATCCAAAGCGCAGTGTGATGGCATAGGCATGCATGGCTTCCAGTGGCAGTGGGTCATTGGTGTTTATTGATGATGTGACAGAAGACAGAAGCAGCCAGATAAATTTTGCAATGTTTAGAGATTATACTGTCAGTCCAGATTCAGCCAAATGCAGCAAAGTTGATTGGACTGCGCTTTACAGCACAGATAAACAATGATCCAAAACACACTGCAAAAGCGACCCAGGAGCTTTTGAAGGAAAAGAAGTGGAATATTCTGACCGGGTCAATCACCTGATCGCAACCCAATTGAGCATGCATTTCACTTGCTGAAGGCAAAACTAAAGGCAGAAAGACCCATAAACAAAGAACTACTGAAGATAGCTGCAGATAGAGCCTGGTAAAGCATCAGAAAGGAGGAAACCCAGTCTTTGGTAATGTCCATGGGTTCCAGACTTCAGACAGTCATTGCCACTAAAGGATTCTCAACAAAATATTAAAAATGAACATTTCTTTTATGATTATATTCATTTGTCCAATTACATTTGAGCCCCTGAAAATTGGGGGTGGGGGGGGGGGATGTGTATTAAAACAGTTGCAGTTCCTAAATTTGTACTTATGTTCAACTCCTTGAATTAAAGCTAAAAGCCTGCACTTCAAATTCATTTGGATTGTTTCATTTAAAATTTTATTCTGGTGGCATACAGAGCCAAAAGTATGAAAATTGTGCCCGTGTCCAAATATATATGGACCGAACTGTATATGTAGCGCTATCCCTGTAGGAGCCACTGGTGAATATGTATAAATCTCCCACCCTGCACAGCCAGGCACATACATTTTCCACACATGCTAAAGTCAGAAATCAGTCCTTGCAGCTTTGTTTTTGTATTTCATTAGGGGAGTTGAACTTAGATAGGGGATACGGTATTATGGGATGCCCACTTTATCAGCACAGAAAAAATTCCAAAGGGACACAACTATATATACACAGTGTATACACTTCTCTTTTACCTCCAGCACAATGTTGCTTGTAGAACTACATCTCCCAGGACCAGCTAGCACTAAAAAGATGATCCAACCTAGATCCAGATCTTAGCAGATGCCCTTTGCAGGCAGGGCCCCTTTGGTAGTGTAGCAGAAAAGAAGTCCCAGTGCTTAGCTGTCCTATTCCTATGGCTACTGATCCCAGTACCACCTCTTCAGGCACTGCCTGGCTGCAGCTGCCTCTTTCACTAGCCCTCCTGGCTACTTCTCCACAGTCCTCCCAGACTGACTCTGCATCCATCCCAGACTGCTTGCACCCAGTCCTCTCAGGCATGCCTCCCAGTCCTCTGACTGCAACACTCACCAGCCCACATGGCTGTCTTCCTCCCTGGAGATTTGCGTGGCAGTGTTCTCCTGCTGTCATCCCCTTTTTTCCATGTCTCCTGCTCAAGATCCCCCTGTGTGTCTTGAAGAGGGGTCACTTTCACACCCACCCCCCCCCCCCCCCCCCGAGACTAGGGGTTTACTCTCAAAGGCCTCCGACAGCCTAACTTCCCATCTTCCACCCAAACTCCACTGCCCCAGCTGGGCTGACTGAGTATTTGAGGGGGCCTGCCCCCTGCCAACCCATCTGTTAGGGATTGGTCAGGGCCCTCAGAATACTCCAGGCATCTCCTCCTCCCCTCCACTCCCATCCTTCTGGAATCTTCGACTAGTTTCCAGAAGCAGGGGGAGGTATCATAAATGCTGCCTTTAAGTCATACCAGCCTCCCTGAGTCACTCAACTCTGACCCAGAAAAACACACAGGCCTGGATGCCAGCCAAACCTCAACAATTTACCTACACTGTACAAAAACTAACTCTAGCACTCTAGCAATGCTAGGGCATGCTTCATATATTTTTTTTAATGAAAACAGTGATGAAAAGTCATAAAATACCGACACTTATTACAAATAAATGTTCCTAAAGTGCCAAACCAAAATAGTGAAAAAGTTCAAATGAAACAAAAAAAACAAAAGAAGTCCACAAGTCCACGGATAATTGTATATAGAAGTGAAAAAAATCCAAATGCAATACTCCAACTTAATAGTGCTGCCCGTCACCAAGTGAAAAAGATGGAGGCTTACCAGAAAGCCTGTGACAGCCCTTACTCAGGGGGATCAATACAGGCTTAGTAGATTACCACAGAAATCACGTCAGGATACCAGCTGGTGGTCCTCAGATCTCCTTCTTCCTTTCCGGATATCTCCTTAGCGACAGCAGGGGACGCTCAGGAGAGCGTGGTGACAGGATAACTCAAAACAGCAAGCACTCCTCCTGTCACATGATCCCCAGTGATGGCTCCTCCCACATTGATCTCAGTGCTGAACGATGGAACGCTGGAGGAGGCCTCTCATATATCTCTTCTACTTCACTATTTTGGTTTGGCACTTTAGGAACATTTATTTGTAATAAGTGTCGGTATTTTATAATTTTTCATCACTGTTTACACCATTTCACTAGTATTTTATTAATTTATTTTGATAGCACTAATATTCATTTGTCCAGCGCTGCACTTTATATATATATATATATATATATATATATATATATATATATACACACACATTTTTTTTGCCCTTATACCGGGGTTATAGTGCTTAGCAACAGGACTCCCATCACGGTATATTTAGTTCATAACACATACAGAATTTCATTGTTTATGCACCTAGCGCAATTCTTTTTTTGTTTTTATATATTTTTTTAAACCAGAGTTTAGTGTCACTTTAGCTTTATTGTGATTGCAAGGGGCTTATAAACCATGTACTGTATATGATATCAGGTGACAGGTTCTCTTTAAGGAAACATCAGTGGTCTATTAGATCCCTAATGTCACCCCTGCACTCTTTTGAAGCTTAACAAGCACAGATGTGCAAGATTTGTGTCTTCTCCGACCAGGGAGGTTGGATATTACAATACTGAACCCAAAAGCAGAGCTGACCACTTCTGGTGTCATTCTTCACAGAGGAGATCAATTAGCATTGAGGTTCACTCATCTCCCTCCGCTCTACCTGTTGACACCCCCAGTCATTTGAACCCAAGAGGGACAGGTGAGCTTGGGACACAGGGCATAGGGAAGGCAGGCATGGGTTGATGCACCTTCCACAGCAGCTTTACCACCACCTCAATCACTTCTACAAAAAGCTGGCAGCACGGGGTAAAAAAAGTGAACAAACTCCCAGCTACTTGGTTTACATACTGGTGCTGCCACCAAAGTAATTCTTATATATTGGCGGCAGTGAAAGGGTTAAAGTGTATGTCCAGTGAAAACTCTTTTTTTGTTATGGATGGAGCTGAAGGGGATTACAACACCTGTGTGCTTTTACTGCTATCTGGGGCTTATTTTAAGAGTTTTCCTGTCACAGTGACAACAGCTTCACCAGACAGGAAGTGAAGGAAAATCTCCACCAGCAACACAAACAGAAAAAAAAAATACTTTCTTTTAGTACAGTGAGGGCCCTTTCACACTGATGCATTTTTGTTGCATTTTTACTATTCCAACAAAATACAAGAAAAATGTTTCCCTTTAAATCCTAGGGGACTCTTCACACCACTGCGGATGCGGTGCATTTTGACAAGTCCTCCTTGCAGCATACTTGGTGCGGTTTTTAAAACTGCACCATAAATGCAGGTCTCCGTTGAAATGAGTAGAAAACATGGCGAAGACACATCAGTAATGCACCTGCGTTGCGTTTTGGGTGCATTTTTTGAGTCACGTGTCCAACTTTAACAGGTACATTCTGGGTAATAGGCACCCAGAAAATGCACTGTAAAGGCATCAAAATGCACATGCATTTGATGCATTTTTTTTTTTTAGCGGAGCAGTATGAAAGCAGCCTAAGGGCAGGCTAGAACCCCTGTCAGATTTTTGTTCCTGTTGCTGATTTTTCCTCACCTCCTGTCCGGTAAAGCTGTTGTCACTGTGAAATAAAGGGAAATCTCCCTAATAAGCCTCCAGACAGCAGTAAAAAAAGACAACAAAGATTTTATTCTTTCCTCTCTATCAAAAAAAGCAAAAACAAATAAAACATTAGTGGCTGGAGGTCCACCTTAAAGCCCAACTCCAGGAAAATGTTTCTTCTACTGGTGTTGGATAGGCGTGGAAGAAGTACATATGTTTGTCAAACTTTTATTGCCGTCCATTCTTCCTTTGGGAAGATTTCACCTCATTTCCTGTGCCAGTAGGACACGAATTGAAGGGAATTGAAGGGATTGGTTGTCACCAGGGCAGAAAGTCGCTGATTATCATAATAACCTGAAAAGAATATATTCAGCTATAGTCTGTGTTTCTACTAAAGAGATTGCTGTTATGACAGAAAATCAAGGGAAATCTCCCTAATGGGGACACAGTCCTCAGTATAAACCTGACAGGGTTTCTTTTCCTTCCTCACACAGTCCAAAACAAAACAAAATTCTGGGTGGATTTGGGTCCTAACATAAAATGCCCCTGCCGGGTATCACTCTATGACGCGTAATTTGTGGCGAACCCCTTTTCTGGAGGGCATTTGACATACAATGAGTAGGTGTGCCACCTCCCCACCGCCTGTTTTAACCCATAAAAGCCCACAGCACCGTGCCGCTACCCTGTAAATTGCATGCAGTTGCGGGGTGGTTGTGGTACGGCCCCATTCAATTGAAGCAGAGATCATTTTTGCCTCACTGTGATGCAAAGTGTTGCTGCTGCAGTATGTGTATACTCCCATATGGCTGTCTTTGCAGCTTAGGGGGGGAGGGTGATAAAAAAGTGGCTCAACTGTGTATTTTTACCTCTTTACAACCAAAAGTATAAACTAAACCTTACTGTAAATGTATTGCACTGTATGTGAGATACTTTCTAATAGCAAAGAAACAAACTCACGTTGCGTCCATTTACTTACAAAGTAGTATCCGTATTCCGTGGTGCAGTATAAAACAGAAAAGTAAAGCCAGCCCGGTTTGTAGCCGTCACTAGTTCCAGGCAGAAATGAGTGAAAAGAGTGTGAAAGAAAGGAGAGGCAGAGCCTAGTTGCTATGGGGAACGCAGCTCTTCCCTCAGACATTTACCTCAGGTTGAGGGCAATTACACAACTGCTAGAGGGCTCTTTATTCAGGACTTTCTCAGTAACAAAATGTACACGACTACTTCTGCTTAAAAGGACCTTGTTTATGTTTCCCAGTTTTCTAATGCCTGGTACACACGATCCGATTATCGGATGAATGATTGTCCGTTTTTTTTTTGCATGCTAATCTCACGTCGAATCTGATGAGTTTACTAAAGTCACGAAAATTCCCGTACGACAGCATAAAAATTCGGAAGTGATGTCATGTGTTGTAATGCATTTGTATTGCATTTTCGAACGATAGGTGTACTGATTAAACGAAAAAAAATTTCCGTGCATGTCCGATAATAATATCAGATGAACTGTCCTGACCGGCTCTCGAAAGCTCTGTACTAACGTTCTGATTATCGTACGATCGATTTGAATGCAGCATTTTTCATACGATTTTCGGATCGTGTGTACGGGGCTTAAGAGGAGAGAGGGATAACAAAGTGTCCCTTCAATGCAGCCCACAAAGAATGAAAACAGAAAAATGGAGACATTGTATAATGTATGAGAAGGTTTATTACACCCTAGCCTTTTCTTATCACTCTCTTACCTTAAAGTGTATGTACAGTAAGCTCCAATAATACATTTCTCTTATTTGCTCCCTTTTGGTCTCTTAGCCTGGCCTCACACTAATATGTGCGGAACACCGCATGTGATTCACACAAGAATCGCACTGCATTCCTGTGCAGATCCCATGCAATGTCTATTTGGTGTGATTTGAGCCATACATTTTGTATGGCTCAAATCACATCACATCTGCACCAAAATGGTGAAGGACCCTTTTTTCCGCATCTGAATAGTTTACACTCGTGCGATGCAATTCTGGCAATCGCATTGCATTTTGTGATCTGTTTCATGTGGAAGCTGTGCGATTGCTATGCAGTGCGATGCGATGTGAGGAAACTCAGTGAATCTTGTGTTTCCCCGCATCGCTTCAGTGTGAGCCAGGGTTTAAATATACGTCTGAAAGTGTTTTATTATATCTGTTCAACAAGTGCAGAAAAAAAAGCAGTCCTTCCAGCCAGAAATCCAGTGAGCTGATAACTTCCTGTGCTATCTACAGATCGTTTTCAGTTACATCTGTTCCTTGCCATCTCCGCATGGCTAGGGGGCTAGGGGGAGGTGTTATATAGTCCTAATATACTCCCTTCCTAGGATGACAACACTGCTCCTCCCAGATACAGGACGGTTGTCACCCTAGGACAGGAGACGTGTTCCTGACAGGATCACCAGGTGAAAATACAAAAAGGAAAGAGAAAAAAGAAAAAAAAAATACGTTTCTACATCTAAGGAAAGGTAAGATGCAATACATTCAATTTTTGTTCTTGGGTTTATATACACTTTACAGCGAATTTCCATGTTTGCAGCCAAATTTGGATCACACCTACTTTGTATCTGTTACACATTCCCAGTCACACAGCATAACTATATAAAAAAAAAAAAAAAAATGAGACCTGTTTACCTTTGTAGTCCTCATACATACTGGGTGTTTAGCCCTGGTCCTCAGATTCTGGTGTTTTGGAGTGTCCGGAAGGCACAGGCGCACATCCAGCCCCACTGCCAGCAGTCTGGTAAGGCTACTTTCATACTGAGGCGGGGGGCGGGCGTTAGTGGTAAAGCGCCGCTAGTTTTAGACCGCTAGCGCCAACCCCGCTATTGGCCAATGAAAGGGTTAGAAGCGCCTGAAAAGAGCCTGAAAAGCGCCACTGCTGAAGCGCTTTGCAGGCACTTCGGCAGCCGTGCCCATTGATTTCAATGGCAGGGGCGGTTTAGGCTTATCTAATTGGATTAAGGTTCCTAAGGAGGGCTTTACCTCCTTATCATACTTGTATGTAGCTGGCTTTGTTCTCTCTGCCTTGAAAAATGTTACCTTAAGCATAACTAAAGGCAAAACTTTTTTTTTTTTTTTGTTTTGGATTGGAGAGGGATTTTATTGCTGTCTGTGCCCCTGTTAGGGGGATTCCCCCTTCTCTATTTGTCCTGTTTGTCATTATCATTGAAAGTGAAAGTAAAAGAAAATCTCAAATTTTGGGTTTTCCCCAGAAAAGTATTTCCTCTCACTTCCTGTTTGGCCATGGGACAGGAAGTGAAGGGAAATCTCTGCAAGGGGACACAGATGGTAAAAAGAAATCTGACATGGGTTTTAACCATCCCTTGCTCTATCCAAAATTAATAAAAATGTTTTGCCTATAGTTCTACTTTCACCACTTGACCTCTGGAAGATTCCCCCCCCCCCTTCATGACCAGGCCATTTTTTGCGGTACAGCACTGCGTTACTTTAACTGACAATTGTGTGGTCGTGCAACACTGTACCCAAACACATTTTATATAATTTTGTTCCCCACAAATAGAGTTGTCTTTTGGTGGTATCCGATTACCACTGTGTTTTTTATTTTTTGCGCTATAAACAAAAAACAAAACAAACAAAAAAAAAAACACAATATTTTTTGCTTTCTGCTATAATGTCCAATAAAAAAAAAATGAAAATAAAAAATCAAATTTCCTCATAAATTTAGGCCAATATGTATTCTGCTACATATTTTTGGTACAGAAATCCCAATAAGCGTATATTGGTTTGAGCAAAAGTTGTAGCGTCTACAAATTAAGGTATATATACTGGAATTTTTATTTATTTTTTATACTTTTTATACTAGTAATGGTGGCGATATTGGCGACTGCAATATTGCCATTTTTGACCATCGGACACTAAGGCTTGGTTCACACTAGTGCGATGCGGGAAACCGGCGAATCCACTGCAGGTTCCCGCATTGCACCTGACTCGCAAGGCAGTTCACACTGCACTATGCATACTGCTGGGAGTGTCAATAGAAAGTTAACGACACCCCCAAATCGGTTTGCATATCGCAGTGCGAACTGTCAGTTCGGACATGATTCGGATCGCATGGGTGTGAACATGCCATCTGATTCTGGTGTGGACCAAAAAGAAGGGTCCTGGGGGAGTTTTGTCCAAATGTGACATCAATTCGGCCATACTATCTGTATGGCTGAAATCGCATCGCACAGACATTGCATGCGATATCACACAACGCACTGGTGTGAACCAGGACTTACTGACACTTTGTTGGAAATAGTGACAATAATACAGTGATCAGTGCTAAAAATATGCACTGTCACTGTACTAAGGACATTGGCTAGGAAGGGGTTAAACATCTAGCGCGATCACAGTGTTAACTGTGTGCCTAGCCCGTGTTTTACTGTACTATGTGTGCTGCTTTGCAGGGACACAAAATCTATCCCTTCCCCCCGTCAGAACTTATCTCCGTTCTGTGTCTCTCCCTGATGATTGGTGGGTGCCGGCGGACATCCTGCGTGCCTTCTAGGTGGAAGTGAAGAATCACGTTTATACAGGAGAACCGCCCTGTAAATCTACTATAGGGCAGCCCTTAGCTGGTTAAAGCATAACTACACTGCACTGAGCACCGCAAGCCAAAAACGCTATTAAATTCATTTTCCATATTTAACCACTTGCCAACCGGCTCACGCCAATATACGTCGGCAAAGTGGCACGCGCAAAACAACGTACCCGTACGCTGCTGCGCGGGCCCCGCATACTCGATGTCCACCGGTGGCCCGCGGTCGTGACACGGAGAGGCAGAACGGGGAAATGCCTTGTCATGGTTATGCAGTAATGTTTGTCTGTCAGCTTACCTCTCCAAGTGTTCAGATTAAGAAGCCAGCCACTCTCACCTAGCTGCTCAAGTAATCTTTCCCCAAAGCATGGCTCCACCCCAGCCCCTATCAGGGAACTCTATATTAACCTGTGCACTGCAAGCCAGCGCTGCTGATCAATATTGGGTGTTTAGCTTTCGTGTGTAACTTGCTGTGTCGTCTACGGCTGATTCCAGTTACCGATCTTGGCTTGTTCTTGACTAACCTTACCTGCTTGTTGCCCTGACCTTTGGCTATCTCCTGACTACCCTTAGTTAGACTCCCTGTAGTCTACCGTGAGCTGGGAGGCCCTAGGAGCGACCTGGAGCCAGACTGCAGCTAAATCCATCACCACCACTAGGGGCTTCTGGTGAACACCTACTGGCTCTTCGACTCGGCGCCCTGGGAAATCTCATGCTTTAGCTCCCAGTGTCTTCCGTGTAGGTACTACAGAGTACCTGCTCTCCTGTATACCCTAGAGCTCCATCCGCAGCAGTCAGCCGTAGGGTCCACTACCTTGCGGTGCCCTGACATGCCTATGTAAACAAGTCATTTCCCTGTTCTGCCTAGCAGCACAACGGGATCTACTGCTCCTAGTAATCGAGAGCAGTGATCTCTGTCATGTTCTAGTGAGCCCATCCCCCTACAGTTAGAACACGCTGAGGGAACACACTTAACCCCTTGATCGCCCCCTAGTGTTTAACACCTTCCCTGCCAGACAGAGACAGAGAGTGACATTTACACAATAATCAGTGCATTTTTATAGCACTGATTGTTGTATAAATGCCAATGGTCCCAAAATAGTGTCAAAAGTGTCCGATCTGTCAGCTGCAATGTCGCAGTCACGATAAAAATCGCAGATCGCTGCCATTACTAATAAAAAAAAAATTTAATAATAAAAATGCCATAAATCTATCCCCTATTTTGTAGACGCAATAACTTTTGCACAAACCAATCAATATATGCTTATTGCGATTCTTTTTTACCAAAAAATATGTAGAAGAATACATATATAGCCTAAACTGCGGAAGAAATTTTTTTTTTAATATTTTTGGGGGGATATTTACTATAGCAAAAAGTAAAAAAATTGCTTTTTTTCAAAATGTTCGCTTTTTTTGTTTATAGCGCAAAAAATAAAAACCGCAGAGGTGATCAAATACCACCAAAAGAAAGCTCTATTTGTGGGAAAAAAAAGGACGTAAATTTTGTTTGGGTACCACGCCGCACAACCTCGCAATTGTCAGTTAAAGAGATGCAGTGCCATATCACAAAAAAGGGCTTGGTCAAGAAGGTGGTAAATCCTTCCGACACTGAAGTGGTTAAAGCAAACTCATCCATCCATGTCTAAAGGCTTTATTTTATTGAGAAACCACTTAGAAAAATATCCCCTACTAACTCTAGCTGTAGCCAGCTTAAGTAAGGACAGATGATTCATGTAAAGTAGCATTTACTTCCTGGAATCCATCTGCCTTTAGCCCAGGCATGCAGCCAGGAGGGGGTGTTTAGCTGAGAAAACCCCCTCCTCCCCTCTTGAAGACTCTTGGGATGTATGACAATATTTGCCTAGGCCTATAAACCAGGAAGTAACTAAAAATAAAGGTTAAACAAGTAGATATAATATGCTTATGTTATATATCTATTAACTAATGCTGACAGCATAAGGATTAAAAATAGTCAATGTTGATTGACAGAGTGAAGTTCTGCTTTAAGCCATTCACAGACGTATCGAAATTTGGCCAGTTCCTCTATTTCAATCCATCTATTGGCAGGCTGGTTGTACTGAAGTCAATCAACCCCTGGTTGAAGGAAAGAAAATTGCATAATCTATGGCCAGCCTCAGTTCTGTAGGATGACACAGCTGTACTTCTGGCCTGCTGTTGACATCATTTTTTGCACAACCATTAGACACCGACACTGATGTCTTATCTGCACTCCCTCTCCACTTGACCATCCACAAAATACTTACTATGGCTGTGCATGTCTGAGTTGAGCTTTAAAGCTGGAATCTAGTCAGTGATAAAAAAAAAAAAATTAGTAAGCACCATCCCCCACCTTCCCATACCAGTTAAGGTAAGGAGTAAGCCTAAATACTTGGATTGGTTCTAAAGTCTAACATTCTTTTACCTTAAAGTGGAGTTCCACCCAGAAATGGAACTTCCGCTTATCCGGTTCTCCCCCCCTCCGATGCAACATTTGGCACCTTTCAGGGGAGAGGGGGGGAGCAGATACCGGTCTAATACAGGTATTTTCTCCCACTTCTGGCAAAAGATTGTTGCGGTATCCGCAGCAATCTACGCCGTGTCCGGCCCCTCCTCCGCCCCCCCCCCCCCGCTGTCTTCTGGGAGACACACAAGTCCCAGAAGACAGCAGGGACCAGTCAGAATGCGCAGCGTGACTCGCGCATGCACAGTAGGGAAACAGTCTGTGAAGCCGCAAGGCTTTCACTTCCTGATTCCCTTACTTAAGATGCCGGCGCCTCCACCCGGAGTGGAGGGACGGTCAGCTTTGGGTGAGGACATAGCGGACGCCCTGGACAGGTAAGTGTCCTTATTTTAAAAGTCAGCAGCTGCAGTATTTGTAACTGCTGACTTTTAATTTTTTTTTTTTTGCAGGAGGAACTCCGCTTTAATGCAGGGACTGCATCAAGGTAAAAAACACCCCAATAGATGCCCCCCATCCCTAAACACTTATCTGACTCCTCTCATTGTTCCAGCGCTATCCCATCTGCTGCACGGCTCTCCCCTCTTCCTGGTCTTACAGGAGACACTGACTCTGCTGTCAGTCAAATTAAAGGGGCGGGGGCGTGGCTTAACAGGGCTGTGTGTATCTATAGACACACACAGCTCTGATCAAGAAGGTGCCTGAATGGGTGCCCCCATAGCACACGGCTTGCTAAGGGGGCACTTGGAAGACAAAGGATCGCAAAAGAGGAGGTAAGGGTCCACTCTGTGGAATATCATTGAATAATAAGCTATATAAGCTCTTTTTTATCTTATCTTTTATCTTTTATTGCCTTTAATATCACTTTAACCTTATTCCTTGCTTCTCCAGCAGCCGGCGCACTCTTCTGATCACCATTATATGGGCGGGCCTTTGACATCAAAGAAATCACAACCGTATGACTGGTGAGAGGGGGCAGTTTTATTGATAGGGTATCTAAGACATTTCTCCCAGGCTAAACCAACATTTTACTCTTTCTGTTCCAGGGGGTCACTACAAATTAATATTTTATTGCTATCTGTATTCCAGCTTTTAAGCAGTGTAAGTACCTGAATTTGACTTGGCATCAGCCTCATGTAGTCCCTGTACTGCAGAGCTGATGGGGAAAAAAAGAAAAACCAGCACAACAAGATGCCATTTATTGATCGAAAGGGAGCCCTGTGAGGGACAGCTTTGGATTGGAGGTTGGCATTGCAGAAAAAGCTGTCTTGTTATTTTATCTTTTAAAACATTAAACACACATTGAGAAGGTTGTGTGTGTGTATGATCATACAGAAAACAGCCCATAGCTGTTCATGCAAACACTTGAGAGGGATCACAAAGCTATACCAATGTCATCATGTCAGGCTTGGTACACAGTAACTGAGAAGATTAATCATGCAAGAGTGGGCAGTGCTGCAACCCTGGAAGATTAATTGTGTGTCTACTATATGCAATGGCTGATAAGACTCAAGTAGCCAGGATGTTACAGAATGATCTCTCAGGTAGTTCTGCCTAGTAGGGTAGCTTTGCTCATAAAAGATGCACACACAACATGCTGCAAGTACATGCATTCATCAAGTCCTAAATAAAGCTTACCTCTTGGTCAAGGTCAAAATTCACTTTTCTCTACCATGTAAATCACATATTGATGGTGGCACTTCCCCAAAATGGGTGTGTTTAATAAAAGTAAGGCTATTAGTATGCACTGATTCTTATCATGGTAGAGATCAATCATGCCTGGTCATCATTATTTAAGAGGCTGAATAATTAATGCTGAAGAAAAGAAAATGAGTGCTAAAATTGGAAGTGTTGTCCATACCAACCAATACTTTTTTTTATCTTTTAAAAAAAAAAATAATAAAAGATGAAACCTATTTACACAAGAACTGTAAGGAAGCAATACAAAGAGAACAGGATAATTTTCTCATACAAGTACATGGTACAGAAGGCACATATCAGGAATATGATGTTTTGGTGTAACAAACACTTTAACTCTGGCCATTGCTGGACCATTTTTTTCATTTTCCACACACATGCTAAAATTCGCATTGTTATTACATAATCCTGAAAATATGTATTTTCTAAAAGCGGAGGACCTATATAATAAAAAATAAAAAAAAGTTAGTTTCATTTTTTTTATATGTTGCCTGCTGATATTTATGCAAATGTTTCAGAAATGTATGTTTTCATTAAAAATACACTAATTTAAAAAAACAAATATACTATATATTTTCCAAATTTTCCATGAAATATAAAAAATGAGAGTGAGTAAATCTGAAATATATCAATGGCAAGTGTTTTCAAAGCTGTAAAAAAACGATGATACACAAAATTATTAATCAGAAACTCACATAAAATCTTTATAGCTTATTATTTTTTAATTAAACCTAAATAATGATCCCACAATTATTCTTCTATCTTTGCATATGTAGAGATAAATACCTATTATGCAATGCATATTACTTATGTACATACAGTATCTCACAAAAGTGAGATTATACAGCTTGTATAACAGTGTAAATTTGCTGTCCCCTCAAAATAACTCAACACACATTAGCCATTTTCCCTCCCCGGTGCCATGTGACTGGTTGGTGTTACAAGGTCTCAGGTGTGAATGGGGAGCAGGTGTGTTAAATTTTGTGTTATCGTTCTCACTCTCTCATACTGGTCACTGGAAGCTCAACATGGCACCTCATGGCAAATAACTCTTTGAGGATCTGAAAAAAAAAAGAATTGTTGCTCTACATAAAGATGTATAGAAAATACAGTGCAGCACTTAAAATCCCAATGGATCAGGGTGCTCGAATACAATCGTAATATATGTGCTTCCTTATCCGTGCTTCCACCACCATTAGTACAGGCTGCTCACCTTACTTCGCGGACCTCTGAGCTCACAGAAAGGTCATACAGGTATTCCCCCCAAGGGCAATCAAATAGCAAGATGAGATCCCGTCTTTCCAGCAATCCAGCCTCAGATAGATGACAGCAGCAATCACCCTCTCATATGTGGTAGATATCATTGATTGTTCATATGAAAATCAAATAGAACATACATAGTGCTCTCTGCTTATATTTAAAAGGCTTTTTATCCAATTAAAATGTTACTTACAAAAGAAGCACTGAAATCCCAGTGCTAAGAAATGGAGTTTGCTTCATGACACACATCTCATAATAAGAAGTTTGAAATGTGGCTGTAATTATGTCAGAGCATTCCCATCCGCACGCGTATCGTCCCTGTGGGCGGGACTTCCTCAGCGTATCACGGGGGCTTAGTCTGGACGTCATGTATATATACTTCTCAGATCTCATTAATTGATTGCATATCCGCCCCACAGCGTGCATCACCGCAGCGACACGGATGCCTAGGGGGCGTGGCTAAGAGCTAAAGTCTGCCCTATGTAGCTATCGTCATGGCTTCACTCCCGACGTGTATCTAAACCTCCGCCCTCCAGCATGCGATGTCATAGTAACACAAACACTCATAAAGATGGACTAGGCTATAAGAAGATTGCCAAGACCCTGAAAATTAGCTGCAGTGCGGTGGCCAAGACCACACAGCGGTTTAACAGGACAGGTTCCACTCAGAACAGCCTTCGCCAGGTTCGACCAAAGTAATTGAGTGCGTCATATCAAGAGGTTGTCTTTGGGAAATAGACATATGAGTGCTGCCAGCATTGCTGCAGAGGATGAAGAGGTGGGGGTCAGCCTGTCAGTGCTCAGACCATACGCCGCACACTGCATCAAATTGGTCTGCATGGCTGTTGTTCCCAGAAGGAAGCCTCTTCTAAAGATGATGCTCAAGAAAGCCCGCAAACAGTTTGCTGAAGACAAGCAGACTAAGGACATAGATTACTGGAAGCGTGTGTGGCAGCAACCAGGTGAGGAGTACAAAGACAAGTGTGTCTTGCCTACAGTCAAACATGGTGGTGGGAGTGTCATGGTCTGGGGCTACATGAGTGCTGCCGGCACTGGGGAGCTACAGTTCATTGAGGGAACAATGAATGCAAACATGTACTGTGACATACTGAAGCAGAGCATGATCTCCTCCCTTTGGAAACTGGGCCACAGGGCAGTATTCCAACATAATGACCCCAATCACACCTCCAAGACGACCGCTGCCTTGATAAAGAAGCTGAGGGTAAAGGTGATGGACTGGCCAAGCATGTCTCCAAACCTAAACCCTATTGAGCATCTGTGGGGAATCCTCAAACGGAAGGTCTCTAACATCCACCAGGTCTGTGATGTCGTCATGGAGGAGTGGGAAAAGACTCCAGTGGCAACCTGTGAAGCTCTGGTAAACTCCATGCCCAAGAGGGTTAAGGCAGTGCTGAAAATTAAATAGTGGCTACACAAAATATTGAAACTTTGGGCCCAATTTGGACCTTTTCACTTAGGAGTGTACTCACTTTAGTTGCCAGACATGGTTTAGACATTAATGGCTGTGTGTTGAGTTATTTTGAGGGGACAGCAAATTTACCCGGACAGTCTGGGTTTTGAAACATATGTCTGGGTTACAGTCCACCTGAAACCCGGACACATTATTCGGAGAGGAATGTGGCTCGGAACAGGACTTGACAGGAGGATGAGGAGGGGCACTATGTGTATCGCATTATTTTTCTGTTTGGAGCGCCCAAAGGTGTCCCAGGTCTGTTACAATCCTATATGTATACTAAAACAAAAAAAATTTACTGTGCACAGCTAAAGTGTTTGGGTTTGGCTTGAAGAAAAGCTGGCAGACTTATGTACAGGCTGCATTTCACACAGACTTTACAGTCAGTAGCATTCATGAGCTTGTTTTAAAATTCTTCAACGGCAACGGCTACACAAAAATGGCTGCCGTCGCCTCCACGAGTGTTTGTGTTCAGTGCAGGGGAGAGGGGCAGCCAATCGGCTTCTCTCTTCAATGCACAAATAGAAAATTCTATTGTACACTGAACCCTATTGGCTACAGGGATTGGCGACCCCTCCCCGCTCTTCACTGACCACAAGGAAATGTTCAGTTTCCACCCACCGCCGCCAACCCTCCGCTCCACCCCGTGTGACTGTCCGACGAGCGCCACTGATGGAAGGACCAGGGGTCTCTGGCTGGGGACAGTGCACTGATGGTCTTAGCTCCCCCTTGCACCCCCTTCCCCTGTGTCACCACCATACCTGTTTCCCCCCTCCCCCCATGCCACCACTATACCTGCAACCCCCTCCCCCTGTGTCACCACCATACCTGCTTCCCCCCTCCCCCCTGTGTCACCACCATACCTGCTTCCCCCCTCCCCCCTTTGTCACCACCATACCTGCTTCCCCCCTCCCCCGTGTCAACACCATACCTGCACCCCCTCTCCCTGTGTCACCACCATACCTGCACCCCCCTCCCCCCGTGTCACCACCATACCTGCTTCCCCCTCCCCCGTGTCACCACCATACCTGCTTCCCCCCTCCCCCCGTGTCACCACCATACCTGCTTCCCCCCTCCCCCCGTGTCACCACCATACCTGCTTCCCCCCTCCCACCCATGTCATCACCATACTTGAAACCCCCCTCCCCCATATCACCACCATACCTGCAGTCCCCTCCCCCCATATCACCATCATACCTGCCCCCCCCTCCCCATGTCATCACCATACCTGTTCCCCCATGTCGCCACTATACCTGCACCCCCTCCCCCCATATTACCACCATACCTGCAGCCCCCTCCCCTATGTCACCACCATACCTCCCCCCCTCCCCCATGTCATCACCATACCTGTTCCCCCCATGTCACCACCATACCTGCACCCCCTCCCCCATGTCAACACCATGCCTGCACCCGCCTCCCCCCATGTCAACACCATGCCTGCACCTGCCTCCCCCCATGTCAACACCATGCCTGCATCCCCCAAGTCACCGCGATGCCTGCACCACCTCCCCCAAGTCACCACCATGCCTGCACCCCTTCCCCCAAGTCACCACCATGCCTGCACCCCCTCCGGCCTAGTCACCACCATGCCTGCACCCCCTCCGGCCTAGTCAACACCATGCCTGCACCCCCCAGGTCACCATCATGCCTGCACCCCCAAATCACCACCATGCCTCCACCCTTCCCCAAGTCAGCCTGTAACACCCCAAGTCATCATGCCTCTGGGGACACCTGAAGTAAGAGGCACTCCGCTGGGGACACCTGAAGTAAGAGGCACTCCGCTGGGGACACCTGAAGTAAGAGGCACTCTGCTGGGGACACCTGATGTAAGAGGCACTCCACTGGGGACACCTGATGTAAGAGGTACTGTACTGGGGACACCTGTTGTAAGAGGCACTCCACTGGGGATACTTGATGTAAGAGATACTGTCCTGGGGACACCTGATGTAAGGAGGCACTCCACTGGGAATGCCTGATGGAAGGAGGCACTCTGCTGGGGGCACCTGATGTAAGGACGGACTCTGCTGGGGAAATCTGATGGCCTCTGGTGGCAGGTGACACGCTCAGGAGTCCCACTGATTCTGCATTATGGTGAGTTGAATGATTTCATTTGATATTACAATGTAATGATAGAAATAATGCGCTTCAATCATCCTGACACCATAACAACCATGGTGCTGGGATAATTGAAGCGCCAACACCAGGTGTTTGGAGTATCTTTATCTGCTGATTTGTTAAACTCTAGAATACACATTGCTATTTTGGTGTAGGATCTGGGTCTGCTGTCCCTCCATTCCTCTCCCTCTACCCTCCTTTCCCTCTCCATCCCTCATTCATCTCAGACTCTAACCACACCCCATTTAAACCACACCCATTTAAGCCACGCCCACTATTTTGCGTAAACCACACCCATTTTCTTGCGTGGCGGGCTTCATGCGTCGCATTTTACTTTTCCCTATGCCACGTCTGCGAAAGCATGCCCCGCCCCTAATTATAGTGTGACTCCGCCTACAGCCAAAAAAGTGTCCCGAAATTTTTTTTTACAATGTTGGCAACTATGGAACTCCTGTCTGCCGGGCGGAGCTGTCTCCAAGGATGAGCACTGACCCCTATTTCTAGGGTATTTATGAACCCAGCCCACAGGTGTGCAATTAGTATTCCTGCCAAAATCAGGCATACACAATCAGGCATAGTCACCTGTGACACGGGGTCGCATCTCCACAGTATATATATATATATATATACATATATATATATATATATATATATATATATATATACACACACACACAGTATATATGACCCAAATCTATCCCATTTGAATTAAACATTATGCTATCTGCTAAAGAAATGTTTTGGGAATTTGCTTTCATGTCTAATAAAGATATAGACTAATATAAGAGATTGTTAACTGCCCCTGGGATGCCAGCTTTATTTTATCACAACACCCATGGTGTACGTGATTATACCATCACAACTGCTAATAAATACATATATGTACAGTATGTTTCTAAGACTGTATGACATTATATACTGTATGTGTAGCACTGTCTGGCAGAATTGCGGATGGTGTTGATGTATATGTGCCACCTAGGTTTCTCACCTACACATGGTGTAGACCTTAATAAGTTCTGGTCTGAGTCCAAGAGGCTTTGTAGAGCTTTCAGATGGATAAAACTCTCATTCTTGAGCCACAACTTACTTGGTAGCTAGACCTCATTATTAGTTATTAAATTGTAAAGCGCTGTGTAAACTGTTGGCACTATATAAGTCCTGTATAAATAATAATAATAATAAATAGTTGCAGATGTGTACAGGCTTTCATATATGTCAGTTAAGTGATGCTCAGTCTCTCTTGCTCTATCTACTATGGTAGTCTGCTGCTGTGTGAAAAGGCTGACTACTGACAGAACTACTACTACCACTACTACTACTACTACTATGTAACTAGGGCTGAAACAACTAATCGACATAATTGATTATAATCGGTAATAAAAATAGTTGTCAACAATTTTTATTATCGATTAATTGATCAGCCGATTAGTTGGCCTTCATACAGAATACATTATTTGTTTACATATTAGTATGAACAGTGTAAAAAAGTTACAATCACTTAAGACTAGGTTCACACATGTACGGCTGTTGTTTGCAGTCCAGAGTCTGGTGTGGTTTTGTTCACTGGTTCAGGTGCAAATTTTTACTTAAATTCACACCTAATACGGACCCAAAATTGCACAGGACCCTTTTCAAAAATAGACCGCGGGCACCCCGGCTCCATTAAAAACTGATACAGTTCACATGTTTCACGCGATTCGCATATACACTATTAAGTATGGCGCCCTTTTGCTAAAACAGCCCTGACCCATTCAGGCATGGACACCAAAGTAACATCCACATGAATGGCAGGACCCAAGGTTTCCCAGCAGAACATTGCCCAAGGCATCACACTGTCTCTGCCAACTTGCCTTGTTATACCGCATCTCTTCCCCAGGTAATTGACGCACATGCACCCCGTTATCCACATGATGTAAAAGAAAACCTGATTCTTGAGATCAGGCCACCTTCTTCCATTGCTTCGTAGTCCAGTTCTAATGTTCATGTGGCCATTGTAGAAGCTTCTGGCTGTGGACATGGGTCACCATGGGCCTCACAGCCCCATACACAACAAACTGCGATGCCTATTTTTTTTCTGTTTTCACCACATCAACTTCATGGACAACATGTTCACTTGCTGCCTAATATATCATGCGTATGGTGGAATATCTGCGCTACCCCTAGAAAAAAATGATACACTGATGCTGCAACTTAAATAACCTGAATATTCAGCTAATAACGTGTATAAAAAGAAAAAGTGCACAACCAAACAATATATATAACTTCCTTAATATAAAAAGGGAAAATGACAATGGGGTGTGATAAATTTTAAAGACACAAAAAAGTCCAAAACACGGTGCTCCAGTGGTGAACAATATTATGGGACACTGAAGAAATTACCTGATGCTTCTATCCAGAAAATAAAGCAAACAGCGCCGCTTACCAGATTCGCTGGATCTCCAATTATAGAGATCAAACACGCTCTTTAAAGGATCATTCAGATCAGGGATATTCCTCTATGGGTTCATCCGATACAGGGATCCTTGTGATACAGCGAACTCTCCAGCGGTATGGTCATCCTGTATTATAATATATCATACCAATTTTCAGATGCCATTGTAAGCTGTGGTGTATTTAGGTTTTGTGCTGCCCTAGGCCTGACTAAACTTGTGCACCCCCTAATTTAAATATGACCCACCCGTTCCTATCAAGGCCACACCCCTTGCTGTTTAAGACCCACTCTGAAATTTTCGAGGGACACTATTTCTGATGGGGCTGGGGGGGTGGGGCAATGGATTCCCTTAATTTGCATAGATTTCCTCTCACTTCCTTTTTGGCTATGGGGCAGGAGGTGAAGGTAAATATCTGCAATGGGACAGGGATGGTAAAAAATAAACTGACAGGAGCTATAACCCTCCCTTACTCTATCCAAAATGAAAAAAAAAAATTGTTGCCCATAGTTCTAGTTTAAGCACAAATTTCTGATAATTTTATGGAGAGGACTAAGAAGATATAACCATGCCAATTCTGCAGCAGAAAACATATAGCACCCTGAGGAAGGTTTGTGGTCCAGGATGATAGGACAGTCAAAATTAGAAGTGGCGCACCCCCCCCCACAGTTGCGGAATGCCAGCCTCCCGCATACCGGAAGCAGTGAGGCTGCTTTATGGGGGCGCTAGACTAATTTGCCTCTCAACCCAGTCCGCCCCATAAGACTGGCGCTACACTAACAGTGCCAGCCGGCGCAGACTCTTTCCATGCTGCCCCCCTGCAAAGTGCTGCCCTAGGATGGGCCTTGTCAGCCTAGGCCAGGATACAGCATTGATTGTAAGGAGATTTTCTCTTTACCTGTCAGTGATCATAATGTTATGGCTGATCGGTGTATGTGAACCGAGCCTAAGGGCTCTGTGTAGGGAAGATCAGCATCTGATCCGAGAAGCTGAAGGCTAATAGACTGGAGGTAAATTAAGCTAATACAATTAAATTTAAAGCAAAAGTTTACCGGTAATATGCATTATATTTAAACATGCTACTTCTTTAATATAGAAAGATTTATATCCCCCACCCTTCATGTCCCTTTATGTCGCTTCATGTCTGACTCCCAGTTAAAATACCCTATATATGATGTTTGTGTATGATGTGTAATTTCTGGAGACTTCAGCTCGGAACGTGATGAGGTAACGCGCATCACGGAGGGAGGGACGAGAGTGTGTCCGCCAGAGTGATCGGAGACTCCTAAGAAGCCAGCCGTGGCGTCCCCGGAACGGAGCGGTGTGTAGGGATCTAGCCCGCGACATTGTACGGGGGAAGGAGGAGGACTCCCACGCGCCGCAGCTGAGCAGACTCAGGAGGAAAGGTGTGAGAGGCTGGAGCGGCAGGCAAGCGGAGTGGGCGGTGTCGAGCACAGGCGGTGGTTCACCCAGCCCCCCCCACCACTACATCTCTGTCCTGGCATGTTCGTGGAACATCACCCAGCGGGAACCAGCACCTGTCATCCTGGAATCCTGGAGAGGGTAATGTAGACTGGTCTGTTGCAGCGCTAAGAAAGTATATAAAGGAGTCGGGCCAAACGAATGGTACTATTTAGAACATAAGTGACTATGTAAGAGGCAAAGGGGAAGAAAACGGAGGTACCCACGCTGAGGGGAGGTTTTGTTAATCCCTGTCACCCCAAAGTATTATTGGACTGCTTGTACCATAAATTCTGAGATTTGCTCTACATAAAGCTGTTGTGGGCTATGAATGGGGGGAAAACACCAAGTATGAAATCTCTTCCCGCACACTGATTGATAAGTAACTAAATGAATGGACTGGGACAAAAGATAAATTGCTATCATCAAGTAGTGTATACAGGTGCATACTGTGGACAGTAAGGAGAAAGGCTAGCCCAACAGAGGGAGGGGGAGGAAAAAGAAGAAAGAAGGGAAAGAATACTGCTGAAGTAAGGCAAAATAAGGACTGAGTTGCATAGCCTTATATATAGCGGGCTGCCGCAAAAAAGGGGTAGGAGGGAAGGAGAAGCAAGGAGGAAAAGGCTTAATAAATCTTATCGCATATTGCCCACTCTGCTCTGAAGGGTAAACAAAGGAATAAAGTGCATATTGATTGATGGAAGGCCTATGAAGGGGTTGGGGTGACGAGGAAGGATTGACCACAAGCGGTCAGGGAGACCATTGCAGGACATAAAATTTTATTTTCCTTGCCAACCATTATCATATTGGGGAGAAGTTACCTGCCCGTTCGGTGAATAGGTCTTTTTGTGTTTTTTTTTTGTCTTTTCTCTCGCTCTCCCCCTTCCCGGCGGCGAGCAAGATAGAATAAAGGCTGGGGAAGCAAACAGGAGGGTCAAGAAAGAGGGGAATGATGAATAAGTCAGCAGCCAAGTCAGGAAAAGGGGGAGCCCCCAAAACCCCTAAGGAGCAGGTCGCTGGCAGTACGATCAAACAATTTATGTCCCAAGGAGCTAGCCCAAGAAATGTGGAGCAAGAGGCACAAGGAGGGTCAAGGATGGAGAGAAAAGGGGGAACTGATAAGAAAACTGGGGATAAGATGGACTACTCCAGAGAGGATCTAACAACTGAAAGTGAGATGGAAACAAGCCGGGTGGAGGAAAGAAGAGCAAGTACCCAAATTCTATCCAAAGGAGAAATGAGTGATATGCTCCAGAAGATGGAGAATTCAATAAAATCTGAAATAGGCCTGGTGAGAGCAGACTTGGAAGTCTCCTGCAAAGAGTTGAAACAACGGAGAAAAAAACAGATGAACTAGACCAGGAACTGTGGAATCTTAAAGAGCAACTAAAAACATCTATACAAAACCAGAAGAGAATTCTCTACGGGATAGAGGACCAAGAAAATCGAGAAAGAAGGCTAAATATAAGACTTCGCTCAGTTCCAGAAAATAAAGGAGAAGATCTGAGGAACATCGTCTCCATAATATTTGGCCCTCTCCTTGGGGATGGGTTAGAAGACCTCCCCAAGATAGAAAGGATCCATCGGGTGGGAAGATTATACAATTCAGAGCCCTCTAGGCCTCGAGATATAATAATGAGATTTAGATTCTTTGAAGAGAAAGCTGCAATCCTATCTAAAATGAGAGGTAAACCCCCCCTGAACTTTGAAGGATCAGAGATTCAAGTTTACACTGACCTTGCACCAGAAACACTAGCAAGAAGAAGGCTATTGAAACCACTGTTGGAACAGATGAGAGCCCAAAACATAAAATATAGTTGGGGGTTTCCTGCTTGTTTAGTGGGATATAAAGAAGGAAGATCAGCCAGACTGCAGTTCCCTGACGAATTGAGAGACTTTTGTGATAGATTGGACATACAAGAGCCAAAGTTGCTGGGCTGGGTGGAAGAATAATAGGGAGAGTTTAAAATCAAGAAGAGTGGGAGAGTAAATATGAGGGAAGGGATGAAGAAGGGTAGGGGAAAGAATGGGGAGACCAATGGAAAAGTAAATAGAGATGCATCTCCGGGAAGGGTGCGGGGCGGCTTGGGGAAGGCTGAGAAGGAGCCCACCGAGGAAACCCGGTCTACCCCCTCCGCTAACACCATCAAGTGGAGGGGGTAAGGGGCACACTCGAAGTCTCACCTCAAGAATATGAGATTCGGTAAGGTCTATGGTATCTATAGCTCTTAACAACTCGGGGGCCAATAGGTGGCCGGGGGGGGGGGGAGGGTAGGGAAGGAGAGTGGGGGGAAGATATTCTGTGTATAAGGTCTAAAAAACCCAGTTTCAGTTCAGTAGTGCAAGTTCGGTATAGGATATTAGAGAAGAGATGTCAGAATTAAATTTCATGACCTATAATGTAAGGGGACTCAACACACCCACGAAGAGACATAAGGTATTGGGAGAACTGAAGAGGTACAGAGCTGAGGTAGTGTTTCTTCAAGAGACCCATTTGACCCATGTCTCAAACATTAAGCTATGGTCGGATACCTTTCCAAACTGGTTTTATGGGGACACAATAACGAAGAGAGCAAGACGGGTGGCAATAGGATTTGCAAAGGGTGTGAATTTCAAACTAGAAGAGAGATTACTAGACCCCGAAGGAAGGTTCATCTTCTTGAAAGGTTCTCTGGAGGGATGGGAATGTACGCTGGCAAACATTTATGCGCCAAATAAGGATCCATGTAGATTCCTAAATAGAACAATTGAGAAATTAATGGATTTCAAGAAGGGGGGTCTGATTATGATGGGAGACTTGAACCTTTGCCTTGAACCGGAAGTTTATAGTACGTCGCGTGTGCTGGGGAAGGGGAACGTGAAACTGAGAAAGTTAAGACAGAAATTACATTCTTGTCAATTGGTAGATACATGGAGGTTCATGAATCCTAATAAGCAAGATTTTACGTTCTACTCCCCAGTGCACGGGACGTACTCTAGGATCGATTATATTTTGATAGAGCATAGATTTCTGGATAGGGTAGTGGAATCCAAAATAGAGATAACCACTTTGTCGGACCACGTGCCAGTCAGAATGAAAATGCAAGTCACCAAAAATCAAAGAACCTCAGCAATGTGGAGATTAAATGAAGATCTTCTACACGATGAAACAGATCTAAGGGTAGTGGAACAGGAATTAAAACAAGATTTTTTAATGAATGAAACGGGAGAGATCTCTGGGTCCTCCTTGTGGGAGGCCCATAATGCTTATATTAGGGGGATTTTAATAAAAATAGGAGCAAGGAGGAAAAGAGAGGCAAAAGAGAAAATCAAAAAACTAACTGAGGAAATCTTAAATTTGGAGCAAGAGCACAAGAAAGGATCAAGCCAAGATAGAAGGGTGTACCAGAAACTAGTTTTAAAAAGAGACGAATTAAAAGATCAAATAGAATTAGAAACAAAAAAAGCATTCTATAAGGTGGCAAAAGAAAGATATCTGAGGGGGAATAAAAGCAGCCGACTCCTAGCTAAAATCCTTCGGAGAAAGAAATCCAGAAACTATATAGAAAAAATCCAAAATAGTAAAGGAGTAATGGAGTATAAAACAAAAGAAATAGGGGAATCTTTTAGAAAATATTATAAGGATTTATATTTAGTAGGGAAAAATCGAGGTCAGGATGGGGATAAGAGAGCAAAGATAGCAGAGTTCCTAAAAAATCTAATCTCCCAAAGATCACTGAGAGCTGTAAGGATAATTTAGAAAGCCCTATAACGGAAGACGAGATTAACAGAGCCTTTGTAGATTCAGCTCCGGGGAAAAGTCCTGGCCCGGATGGATTCACCACTTATTATTATAAAAAATTTAAGGGCATACTAACGCCAAGGCTCTGTAAATACATGAACGGTTTGGGTACCGATTTCGAGCTAAGTAGAGAGCCGTTGAGGGCCTTGATCACTGTTATTCCGAAGGAGGGGAAGAACGCCACGATCTGTTCTAGCTACAGGCCAATATCGCTGATTAATACAGTCGTGAAACTATATGCTAGAGTATTGGCAAATCGTCTGAAAGAGTGGATGAGTGAGTGGATACATCCAGATCAAGTGGGATTCACTCCAAAAAGAGAAGGGAGGGACAATGGTGTGAGAACCCTTCTTCTACTGCAGAATACAAAGGATAGGGGGCCCCCAGGTCTACTCCTGTCGATCGACGCAGAAAAAGCATTCGACAGGGTAGACTGGGGGTTCATGATACAAACTCTTAAATCCTTGGGAGTGTGTCCAAGAATGATCAGCTGGATCCGAGTCTTATACAACCACCCTACGGCATCGATAAAAATCAATGGGTCCTCTTCGGCCTCTTTTGAAATGGAAAACGGGACAAGACAGGGATGTCCCCTGTCCCCCTTGCTCTTTGTACTATCCCTGGAGCCTTTGCTCTCAGTGATTCGGGGGGACCCGGATATAAACGGTTTTAGGGTTGGGGATGAGGAGCACAAGATCGCAGCTTTTGCGGACGATGTGTTGCTCTTTATGACCAACCCTAGGATCACAATGCCCAACTTATTGAGAGTCCTGAGACAGTATGGAGAAGTATCAAACTTTAAAATAAATTTTGCAAAGTCTGAAATCCTAAATATTAATTTAAGTAAAAACGAGGAAGAAAAGCTAAAAAAGGAATTTCAATTTGTTTGGAAAAAAGAAATAAAATATTTGGGAATAAAACTAGCAAATTCATTGGAGAAGATCTACAAATTAAACTACATCCCATTACTAGACGAAATTAAAGCTGAGAGTAAAAGAATAATAAGTAAACCACTATCGTGGATAGGCCGTATTAATTCTATAAAGATGGTTCTACTACCAAAAATCATTTACAACCTCCAGATGCTACCACTGGCGCTTCCACAGTTCTATCTTAGAAAATTGAAATCAATCATAATGAAAACGGTTTGGAAAAATAGGAGGATTAGAGTCTCTTTTGATATATTAAAACAGGAAAAAAAAAGGGGATCTAGCAGTGCCCAACATTCAAAAATATTATAAGGCAATATTGGTGTCGAGTGCGATCGAGTGGGCTAGAGAAAACAAGGAGAAAAGATGGGTGAACATTGAAAATAATTTGAGTAAGGCACATTTAGGTCATATAATTTGGAATCCCCCACATTACAGACTGATAGATGAAAACACACACACTTTGACAAGGGTGGTCCTTAGACAACAAAATAGACAATTAAATAAGACATTTAATTCTCCCTTAATTGCACTTAAAGAGAATGACTATTTTGCACCGGGGAAAATGAGTATTGGGGGTAACTGGATTAAGGATGAAAGGGCACAACTAAGAGATATAATAAAAAAGGGGAAGATTGTTTCATTTCACGAGTTAAAGCATAACAAGGAAGTCTGGGTGATGGATAAATGGAGATACCTCCAGCTGAGTCATTTTGTCAGTAGCCTGCCACAGCCAATAAGGTCTGGAGATGATTTGTCGGTGTTGGAAAGGCTGTGTTTGGTAGATAGCACCAAGGGCATAATCTCAAAAATTTACAAAGTATTGCTGATGGTGGATGGTAGGGAGGTGCCTCCATTTATCACAAAATGGGAAAGGGAATTAGGATCACAGAAAGATAGTAACACAATAAGGAAAATATTAGAACTAGCCCATAGCTCGTCGGTGGATACCAATGTAGCCGAAATGAATTATAAAAATTTGACCGGTTGGTATGTAACCCCAGACAAAGCCTGTAAATACCAAAGGGATAAAACATCAGAATGTTGGAGGGGGTGCAAGGGGGTGGGCACCATGGCCCACCTGTGGTGGGATTGCCCTAAAATTAAAGGATACTGGGGAAACATTTTAAGGTCCATTAAAGAAATAACTAAAATAGAAGTAAAGGCAGACCCTTGGATAGTATTACACCATGGAATAGAGGGAGAGGTAAAAACATACAAAGAATCCTTAGTGCCACACTTGCTAAATGCGGCTAAAAAACTCATCCCAAAAAAGTGGCAGACAGTAGAGAGCCCATTAATTTGGGAGTGGATCGACGCAGTAGAAGGGATTCGTTATATGGAGGAAGGGAGATATGGGAGAGATGGTGGTAGAGAGGAGGTAAAAAATAAGTGGCAGTGTTGGAAGGAATTTAAAAAAACTTGGAGCTTCACTGAAGGACTGAGAACTTGATCTGAAGCAGGGAAAGAATCACATCTATTGTGCACAGATGTTGGGGTGGGTGGGGCGAGGGGGGAGGGGGAAATGGGGAGGGGGTATAGGTATCTGGGGAGTTTGGGGTGAAAGGAGGCAAAAGACCTCTAGCATGAATTTTTTTAAATAATTTTTTTTGTATATGCATGAATAAAGCTACAATGATGTGAAAACGAGAAGGGACATGGATGACACTGTAAAGGTGAATTAAGTCTCTCAAAGGGTTCGCTGAGGTGGCAAAAAAAAAATACCCTATATATATGTACGGTGCCTTAAAAAAGTATTCACAACCCTTGAAATTTTCCACATTTTGTCATGTTACAATCAAAAATGTAAATGTATTTTATTGGGAATTTATGTGATAGACCAACACAAAGTGGCAAATAATAGTGAAGTGAAGGAGCAGATAATTGCTGTGTCCCCCACATGGCTTCTTGCAAACTGCGAACACGACTTCTTATTGTTTTCTTTCAACAATGGCTTTCCTCTTGCCACTCTTCCATAAAGACCAGATTTGTTGAGTGCACAACTATTTATTTTTTTTTATTTCAGTTACTTATATAGCTAACGGTTGTTCTGTGGACAGATTCTCCCACCTGAACTGTGGATCTCTGCTGCTCCTTTAGAGTTACCACGGGTCTCTTGGCTGCTTCTCTGATTAATGCTCTCCTTGCCCGGCCTATTAGTTTAAGTGGACCTTAGTAGGTTTGCAGTTGTGCCACACTCTTTCCATTTTCAGGTGATGGATTGAACAGTGCTCTGTGAGATATTAAAAGCTTGGTATATTTTTTTCTAAACCTAACCCTGCCTTATACTTCTCCACAACTTTTTCCCTGACCTGTCTGGTGTGTTTCTTTGCCTTCATGATGCTGTTTGTTCTCTAAGGATCTCTAACAAACCTCTGAGTGCTTCACAGAACATCTGTATTTATACTGAGATTAAATTACACACAGGTCACTAATTAGGTGACTTTTGAAGCAAATTGGTTCCACTAGATTTTAGTCAGAGGTATCAGAGTAAAGGGGGCTGAATACAAATGCACACCACACTTTTCAGATATTTGTAAAAGAATTGACCATTTATGATTTTCCTTACACTTCACAATTATGTGCCACTTTGTGTTGGTCTATCACATAAAATCCCTATAAAATACATTTACGTTTTTGGTTGTAACATGACAAAATGTGGAAAATTTCAGGGGGCATGAAAACTTTTTCAAGGCACTGTGTATATATATATATATATATATATATATATATATATATATATATATATATATATATATATATATATATATATATTAGATTGTATTGCATTACAGTCCTGTCTGAAAATCTGCACAACAGTGCAATAGGTCTTTTATTGCGTGGACCTGCACTCAGGACTATGCCTACTACAGCTGCTGAAGTCCGGAGCGGGCCTTGCATCATCTGTGAAAGGCGGGGTCGAGTCTGAGCCTGCCGACTCCCCTGTGAGGAACAACGACATGGGGGAAGAGAGATCTGTCGTGGCCTGCGGCCTGGTCAGTGACCTGGTAACTGTATGTACTGCCCAACAGGAACCAGAAAATGTGCCTGAAATGCCAGCTGCTTCTATGTGTTCTGCTGACCCCACCTGGAAGGAGCCAGTGTAGGAGGGAGATGTGCCCTCAGGTGAGCCAGGAGGGGAGAGTGAGGACAGGGCCAAAGATTGGGTTCTCCCAGAGTGCAAGCAGAACTGCCCAGGTTTTCCAGATTCCAGTGGGAGATTCAGAGCAGAGTTGCTCTGGAGTGGGGTCTGGACTACACCTATGTCTCTCCCGACACAATGGACATAATTGAGAACTCCCGGGGAGAGTGGAAGGGTGACCTGGTGTGGGAGTACATGCACATACCCAAGCCATTGCAGGTGCCAGATTGTGAGGAGACCTGGGCCCGGTTTCAGGACATTCAAAGGGCATGAAGGCTGGGGAGAACAATCTACAAGGACAGAGTGGTGGTTGTGAGAGCAGGACAGCCTGCCAGGAGCCACTCTGTCTCTATCAGAGAAGCTGAGGGCGGTATGAGGAGATGGCCTGATCTGCATTTCTATGTGTGAGGGACTGCTGGAGTGTGCAGCTCACTACCGGAAATCGTTACATGATCTGCTGGGAAGATTGTAGCCTGTGTTGCTTCTCTGATCATTTGCAGGACTAGACCAGCCTGCCACCCTGACCTATACCAGTTGGATGGACATTCCTACTGATGAACTCTGGGTGAGGTCTAAGTCCTGCCTTTAACTCTTCAAGGAGCCTGATAGTCCGGGGAGGAGCCCCCCCCCCCCCCACCAGGAACTCCAAAGAGAACTGTTCTTTTCTCATTTCCTTTGCTTTTCTGTCAGCAGGATGATAAACCCCTGCTGACAGAACAAAAACAAGAAGAGTGTTGTGTGTTTCATGATACTTCTTTCTGTCAGTGGGATTATAAGCCCCTCTGACAGAAAATATATCTTTGTACTGCATAGTTTCTTTGCTTTGCAGGTGTCGTTGTGAGCGGACGCTCACCCTGACAACATTTTCCAGTGGACTGAGGGCCTCCTTTGAGGGGGAGGTGCTCTGGTCCTTTGTGTACAAGTTTTATAGGTGTATGTGTAGCTACATAGACCTGTAGTTAGGTTGTGCATAGTGTGATGTGTATATATATATATATTGTACAAATGAAAATGTCTATTTTTTTTACCTGATATTTATTTGTGCATAGCCCTGTCCCAGTTTGTTCCCTTCTCCCCTTACAATTGTATTTATTATGGTATGCCCTTGCTCCTGGGCCCAGGAGCCATTTTTTCTAAATCCCCCACCCAAGGGACTGGCTGGATGTTAGGGTGGTGAGTGTAGCACTCCCTAGCTGTGTTGCTAGAGTGCTAGAGTTTTGTGTAGTGTAGGTAAAGTTTTACAGGCTTGGCTGGCAGCCATGCCAGTCTGTGTTTTTTCCTGGGTTGGGCAGAGATCCAGGGAGAGCTGGGTGACTCACAGGCAGCCTCAGTGAGACCTCCCCCCCTCTTTCTAGAATGTGCTGGAACCTTCTAGAAAGATAGGAGGGGAAGTAAGGTAGAGCTGCCTGGAGTATTTTGAGGGCCCCCTCAAGTACTCTGGGTCAGCCTAGCTGGGGGAGAGAGTTCGGGTTGAAGCTGGAGATGGAGTGTTAGGCTGTCGTGGCCTTTGAGGGAGCTCCCCAGTCTGGGGGGCGGGGGGGGGGACTTTGGGCCTGGGCTCGGGTGCGGACAGGACCTTCACGGAGGTGTCCTGGCCAGGAGGCACTGGGAGCAAGGAGAACAGTGGGAGAACACACAGCTATCTCCAGGACAACAGGAATAGCCAGGAGAGCTGGTAAGTGACACACAGTCAGAAGGACTGGGAGGCATGCCTGAGAGGACTGGAATGGAGCAGTCTGGGTGGGTGCAGAGCCAGTCAGGAGGACTGTGGTGGCATGGGCAGTTGAAAGGGACAGCTGCAGCCAGAAGGGCTGGCAGTGCCTGAAGAGGTGGTGCTGGGAGCAGTAGCCACATATAGGACAACTAGCACCAAGGACTTATATTATTCTACACCATAGGGGCCTGCGGTCTTTTCATCAGACCAAGCTGAGATTGTGCTGGGCCTGAAACCTGTGCTAGCTGGCCCTGGGAGTGATAGTCTGCAAAGAAAGTGTATGCATGTGCTGGAGGTTGAGTAAGAGAGATTGTTTATACCGGAGTATATATAGTTTACGTCCCTACCAAGTTCCTTCAATCAAGTGGGCATTTTATATGTACTCTATCCCCATCCAAGTTCTATTCCCCTAATAAAACAAAAAAAAAACAAAGTTCAAGGACTGCTTCATAACTTGGGGTGTCTGGAAATTTGTGTACCTGGCTGTGCAGGGTGGAAGACGAACCACATTCACCAGCGTCCCCTACGGGGGTAGCGATAAACATGTTGTAGGCCTAAGGGGAGATACTGTGCAGAAAGTTATTCAGTGGTCACACTATGAACATTAAAGTATTAAAACAAACCCTTGTTGACCTCTGTAGCCACGGGCACTGAGGAGAAATGTGTCCTCAAAGTTCAGAATAGAAGCAAAGAAAGCAAAGCTTATCTCACTCATCTTACTTACTCTTACTTACTCTGGCAGCATGAACTTAGCAGCATGTCAGTTTATAATGTAAACCAAACTGTTAAGAAATCTACTGATTTCCAACATCGGAGTCTCTATTGTGAGGTTTGAGGATGAATGACCACGCAGCGGTTTCAGCTACAGAGGTTAGTGAGGGCTTGTTTTAAAACTTGTAACCTGCTTGTTAAGATATGTATACATTTTGTACATTTATAGTATGGCCAAAGGTTTACTTTAAGAGTACTGTAGAAACCTAGATGCTATGAGTAAACATTGGGCGATATCTTCTCATTAGATAATTAAGGAACAGTTTAATAGGTTCGATCTGTTAGATAACTGTCTGAAAATTCTGTGCTAGCCAACATGCCCAAGTCTCATAATATTTAGTGTCACAATTGCTATGTGTTAATTTTTAAAACTGGTCAGCTCATGTTAGCTATTCTCTCAATGTTGGAACCATATTTAGGGATCAGGTACTTCACAGCATTTAGAAGGATAGGGTGAGAGTTTTTTTTTTTTATAGATGCCAATATACATTTTGGTAAAGCGGAAGAGAATAGTCCAAGAATCCAAACCTCTACCCCTGGACATTAATGGTGCTGAATCTAAACAGTGAACCTGTAAATATATTGTTGCATGGAGCCCAACTCTTATCATCCTACCTCTAAAATGAACTTTTCTCACAAAAGGCTACATTCAGATGTGACCCCCATCATATGAGGATAACTGTGCATCCCACTCTCTTGACCCTATATCACAAGGAAATCCTTATATACCGCTTTGTGTAAGTATATAATAAAAGGATATTGACATCATGGGCACTATCCAAATCCTATTTCACCATATTTTGGCTTTACATATATTAAATCACAAGAAGAAAACATTTAACCCTTTATACATAAAGATGTTATTAGCCGTAAGAAAGCTTAGCTTCATTTCCTTTTAATCTTACATTCAAGCAAAACATCTTTGTCTGGTGAGGCTGATCAAGCCTTTAGCTGACTGATAAAGACATTGAAAGGATTGCAACAGAGGCAATTTCACAATGGATTCAATATATGAAAAACTCCCACAGGAACAGGGATTGTAATAAGACACACAGACTGCCCTTATTTGTGGTTTGGGGAATTGTCTTTGTTGTATAAAATGTATGTTTGATTAAAAAAGCAATCAAATATTAGAAGTACATGACCATCTGCTTCTCAGATCTGTAACACAAAGTGACATTATCGGATACGATGCTCTGTAAGTATTTTGGGCATGAAACTTATGTGATGCTATATGATATGAGACCCCTATTGCAGTAGCATTATATGGCTCGACCAACATAAATGCTATGGCAGTCCAGCTCAGGAGCTATAAAATATACTAGTAAAACGAAGGCAGCTATGCATAGAAGAACCTGACTATGGGACAACAAATGATCAGACCTTTGTAGGAGCTTTATTTCAGTTGACATGCACATCTACTAGTCTGTATATGCCAGACAATCTCATTATTTCCTATGAGGTTGAGGTATTAATTGTTAGCACTGGGTTATGACACTTCCAATTAAATAGTAGGTGGAAAATTCAGGCCTCCTAAGACCTCATTTACATTTGTGTTTGGGAGGTGGTAAAAACATGCAGCTGTGGCACATTTTTTACCACCCCCAAACCGCTACCACTTATTCTGCAAAGGAAGCAGAGGAGGAGTACATATGCTGTAGCCATGATGCTTTGCATTGCGTCACAACAAAATGATCCCCACTGTTATGTTCAGTGGGCAGTACCACCCACAGAATGCAACACATGTAACTGAAAGGGGGCGCCCCACAACCGCCCCGCTAGTGCAGAGCTCAGGGAGTTGAAGCACAGAAGGCGACACAACTCTCTCAAGAGCAATCAGAATGCGGCTTGCTCTTCAGAGAGCAATGCTAGTGCAAACTAGCCCTAATAGATACACCAGTACTTGTGTCTGCCAGTGATTTTCATTTTTGTCTTTCTGTTATCCTATTAGAGAGAATTCCCCTCAGTTCCTGTCCTGGTGACAGGGTGGTACAGAAACAGAAGGTAAGGGTAAATGTCTCAAATTGAGACAGAGAGGGAAAAAATTGTTCCCATTTCCTGTCCTGGTGTCACTAGGTCAGGAAATGAGAGCAAATCACCCTAAAGCATCAAAATAATAATTTCCCATTTTAGCATTAGAAAAAAAATAATCTCACAGAGTATTTGGGGACCATCGCTTGAGGTAAATTGAACGCCTGTCCAGCGCATTGGTTATAGGTGCGTTGTTACTCAGTAAAGGCTGCTTAACAAAATCAACGCCTGTAAAAACTTAGCCTAAAACAGAGCTTTATTAAATTAACCATCTAAAGGTCTGCCGCTGTTTGTGTTAATTATCTTCTAATATTGAAAAAATATAACCCTTTAAAAAAGCCAATGTTTCATTGACAGGGCCGCGGAAGGCTTCAGTGCCGGGTTCCCTTATTAGGAATAATGGCGGCTGCACCCATCAGCCAATCCGAAGATCAGCTGGGGTGGTGAAATCGCGGGCTCCCTGGACAGGTAAGTGTCCATATATTAAAAGTCAGCAGCGGCAGTATTTGTAGCTGCTGACTTTTAATTTTTTGTGGGGGGGGGATTGGATATTAGTAGTACATTACTATATTAGTATAGTAATAGTGATATTAAAAATTAAATAAATAGCATTTTTGGTTTGTGGTGCTCAGATGCAGTGTAGCTCTGCTTTAAGGACATATTTTACAACTTCAAATTCATTGTGAATATTACAGCTTGAATTGCTTTTTTATCTTGTATACTGCCCTGGGGCCCATTTTTGTTAAAAAATTGTCTGGAATTGCAGAAAAAAAATTGTACTAAAATCGTTGAGTCAAAAAACATGAGATTTTCAAAGTGCAGCGTCAGTGTGGTGTACTTGGTTAAGAAAACTGCAAATTGCAATACAAACTGCTTTGCTTCGCTTCTGAATGGTCACATTCTAAGCATTGAATTACTAGGGTCACAGAATTTTGACATCAATCCTAATATCAAAAAATTAAAAACAGATATACCTTAAATGATGTATAAATGAGCTGAAGTATATGCCTGCCTATGACAGGTATTGCATTTGTTGCTTAGGGAACCTTTCATTTCTTCATTCTTCAAAGACAGGCATATAGGATGAGTGCTTCCCCTGCTATCTCCAGCTTAATATGACATCATAAAGACAATTACTAAAAAGTAAACAAACAAGTGTGTGGGCGGAGCCAGTAGGTTGGTATCCAAGATGGAGAAAAGGCACACAGAGACCAAAAAAAGTGGCACAGATATTTTTTGGTTAAGCAATAGTAACATATAACACATGGAGAACAGTGTCATTGTACTTGTTTAACAGTCCCAAAAAGCAATGTGGTATCAGAGTCTCAATAACACAGGCAACACATGAAACAGACCCACTCATCAATGTTAGTAGCGCATTGGAATGGTTCCAGCAATGAGTTGTCTCCCTAATAAGAGAAAAGGAGACATGCAACAAGTGCAGCAGGAACCGCCATCTTGGATTTTTAAGGCAGAAATAGGAGTAATAGAGTAGATAAAAGGCAACAAAGTGCCACTTTTATTAAGTACACAAATGTAGTAAATTTTATAGAAACAGTGACATTAAAATATACAAGGTATACCAATGAACCAGTTAATACATAGATACATATATCAAACCTAAAGCTAATAATCCAGGCACTGCCAGAGTCAAGCTGAGGTCAGTCAGTGAAGATTTGTAGCATACATCCCGACATGTTTCGGAAACTTATTGGTATATATTTTTTCCTTCATCAGTGGGGATTTACATTTGTGTGATTTTATCTTTTTTCTGCAACATAGATACAGTTACATAGTATTTATACTGTAATGCATAAAAGGCAAGTAGTTTTACATAATAAACTGAATGGTTTTATAGGCTTAAAGGTATATATAGGTACATACAGGGTTCCTTGAAGGACATGGGGTAATGGTAAAAACAATAATGAAAATTCCACGTTGGCTGAAAGAGACCACACGGACAACAAAGGTGGATGATAATGCAACTCCAGGCCAGTCACTGATTCACATCCACAAGAGACACTCTGATGGCTACACCAGAAAAGAAGTGATACTGTCTGAAGGACCATAAAAGTAAAAGAAAATCAACTGTATGTGACAGTAAAGCAAAATGGCATTTATTGCCCAGAATTGCCTATAGTTAAATAGTAAATTACCTTTCAGTGATGGAAGCGCAGACATCAGAGCGGCCTTGCTTAGACCGAGACATGCCAGCAACCGCTGTTATAAAAGGAACCACCTAATGAGGGAGCCAATCCTCACAAGGGGTGGTGCTGGTTGTCCGGCATCACTAGCTGTATAGGATACAGCTGACGCTGGACTTAGAGTGTCTCCCTGACGTAGAGGCACACGGCGTGGCCCCACCCCTTGGGTGTGATGACGTCACGCACTGGTGCATCACCGGCGAAAGGAGGTCTCCGTCTGTGTCATAGGACACAGCGGGGACAGGTAGGAGCTCCCCCTGTACATATGGCCTGCATGGAGACAGGAAATATACCCATAAGATAATGCTGTGAGAGATACATCACAGTATAGATTAACCATAGTGTCACAGATTATTATATCCCCATGGTATCAAAGAGGGGGAGTTTTTATAACTAATAGATCTGTGAAGCCATGGTATAAATGGTATAGCATGGAACAGGAAAGTTGGGATATGGTTAAAGCTGGGGCTTTGAGGGGGAAATTATAAATTGAATTCACAGCCCCCTGAAACAAAACCCAGAAGAAAATATTTAAAGTTGAATGCCTCATTTAGGCTAGGTGGCCTGTAAATTAAATATCCATCTCAACTCACATTGGAGAAGACGCTTATTAAAGTCGCCACCTCTGGAGTTAAAGTGTATACGGTCAAGTGTCAAGAAGTATACCTTAGGGATAGATTCTGGGTGAACTGTTGCCATGTGGCTGCCAATGGGGACATCAGGGTCTCGTTTACGTATGGTCGATAGATGTTGGTACATTCGTTTCCAGAATTCATTTATGGTCTTCCCGACATAGTAGCACCCACATTCACAAGTGAGTAGGTACACTATGCCTGCAATTTACATAATGCTTTGGACGAAAATTGCGTCCATTGGGTAGAACAATGTGTTTACGCTTGTCCATGTATTAGGAGTAGCCACATCCACCACACGCAAAGGTTCTTAAGCTTTTGCATATATCACCCTTAATCAGGGCTGGACTGGGACAAAAATTTGGCCCTGGACTTCATCCAGATCGGCCCACTTTAATTTTGAGTGTCCCCATCACCTTACATCAGAGTGGTCCCCAACAGCGTCCCCCTTACATCACAGTGTCCCCATCAGTACCCCCTTACATCAGAGTGTCCCCATCAGCACCTCTTACTGCAGAGTGGTCCCCATCAGCACCCCCTTACATCAGATTGTCCCCATCAGCACCCCCTTACATAAGAGTGGTCCCCATCAGCACCTCCCTTCACATCAGAGTGGCCCCATCAGCACCCTCTTACATCAAAGTGGTCCCCATCAAAACCCCCTTACAGCAGAGTGGTTCCTATCAGCACCCCCTTACATCAGAGTGGTCCCCATCAGCACGCCCTTACATCAGAGTGGTCCTCATCAGCACCCCCGTACATCAGAGTGGCCCCATCAGCACCTCCTTACATCAGAGTGGCCCCATCAGCACACCCCTTACATCAGAGTGGTCCCCATCAGCACCCCCTTACATCAGAGTGGCCCCTATCAGCACCCCCTTACCTCAGAGTGGTCCCCATCAGCACCCCCTTACATTAGCGTGATCCCCATCAGCAACCCCTTACATCAGAGTGGCCCCATCAGCACCTCCTTACCTCAGAGTGGTCCCCATCAGCACCCCCTTACATCAGAGTGGTCCCCATCAGCACCCCCTTACATCAGAGTGGTCCCCATCAGCACCCCCTTACATCAGAGTGGCCCCCATCAGCACCCCCTTACATCAGCATGGTCCCCATTAGCATCCTCTTACTTCAGGTGTCGCCCCTCTCCTCCCCATCCCACGTGTACTCACAGCTCTCCAGAATGAAGGCAGCTTCTCTTCCTCTCTCCAGTCATGTGATAAGTGACAAGTGATAAAGGGAGAGAGGAAGGAAAGTCTGCCAGCTGTCTATCTCCCCCTGCAGGTTGGAGGGAGCAAAAAGCCTAATCCTCACTCTAGCAAGTGTCGGCAGCTGCTCCTTGGTGATAGGAATGAAATAGCGATCATTCCTATCAGTGGGGAACGGCTCCAGGACTGCGCCTGACCAGCCATCTGAGCCATCAGCCCACTGGGAAACTCCCGGTAGTCCCGATGGCCAGTACATGCCTGCTCTTAATTGATTTGTGTTCACTGGCTACCAATTTGTCACCCACAGAGGGAGCCCTCCTATAGGCAACAGCTGGTAGGGTGGAAACAAATGGAGCAAGTAGTGAGTCCATTGTTAGTAAATGCCAGTATTGGTTCAAGATACGCCTAACTTGTTTGTGCTGTGTCGAATAAGTGGTAATAATTCTAGTTGTATCATCATTCAACAGTTTTTTATGTGCATTTAATAAGTCTCGACAAGATAGATTAACTGTTTTTTTAAAGGCTTTCTTGGGACTGGAATATCCCCTTTTCAGAAGTCTGTTTCTCAGAGTATCAGCCTCATTTGTGAAGCTGACATCGTCTGAGCAGTTCAGGCGAGCTCTGAAATATTGACTGTAGGGGATTGACGCAAGTAAAGGTTTAGGGTGGAAACTTGATGCATGTAATAATGAGTTCCCTGCTGTAGATTTACGGTATAGTTCACCCATCTGTTTGTTTTTTAATGAGTACATCCAGAAAGGTGATCTCACTTGTACTATGTGACATGGTAAAACTTAAATTAAATTAGTTGATATTAATAGGAGCCATGAACTCGAGTAGGAGATCATCCAATCCATCCCAAATTATAAACACGTCATCTATGTAGCGATGCCATGCAAGTACATGGCTCATATAGATAGATAGCGAGTCATTAGTAAGCAGTGAATGTTCCCACTCCCCCAGGTACAGGTTAGCGTACGATGGGGCACAATACGTCCCCATCGCCATCCCCTGTACTTTGAGGTAATGGGAACCATCAAAGCAAAAAGCATTATGGTAAATTATAAATTCTAGAGATGATAAAATAAAATCAATGTACCGTATATACTCGAGTATAAGTCGAAATTTTCAGCCCCTTTTTTGGGGCTGAAAGTGCCCCCCTCGACTTATACTGGAGTCACCGCCGTCTGCCTACATGATCAGCGTATCATGCAGGCAGACGGCGGTCAGCATGTGCTACATACCACTCGGCAGCCTCTCACTGTTCAAAAACCGCGCCTCCTCCTCGTCTGTGATAGGCAATCAGTGTACAGCCTATCACGGACATTCTCTCATCCTCGTCCGTGACTGCTGGGAAATGGAGTTTTCTGCCTATCATGGACGAGGAGGAGGCTTGGCTTTTGAACAGTGAATGGCCGCCGAATAGTAATAGCACACGCTGATCGGTGCAGAGCGGTACACGGAGGCATGCACAGGACACAGGTAGGATGCACACAGACACATGCACACAGACACATGCACACATACACAGGACACATACACAGGTACATATACACATGGCAAATGCACACAAACACAGGACACAGGTACATATACACATGACACATGACACATATACACAGGACACAGGTACAGGACACATGCACATATACACAGGGCACAGGTACAGGACACATGCACATATACACATGACACATGCACATATACACAGGACACAGGTACATGACACATGCACATATACACAGGACACATGACACATGCACATATACACATGACACATGCACATATACACAGGACACATGACACATGCACATATACACATGACACATGCACATATACACAGGACACATGACACATGCACATATACACATGACACATGCACATATACACAGGACACATGACACATGCACATATACACAGTACACATGCACATATGCACAGGACACATGACACATGCACAGGACACAGGGAGGTATACAGGTGCAGATGGGCATTGTTGACCCTCTTTTTCCCTTTTTCTCATCATGATTGAGGTTGGCATGAGGTCGCTAGATTCGTTGGCTCTTGGTTATGTCAAGGTTATGAATAGCGCCCACTACATTGAAATGTGTATAAATTAGGTTATTAAGGAGCTGTGTTTTTTTTAAGGCACGAAAACAGGTCCAGGACAGTTGAAAGGAGCTTCTGTGTCAGGGCTGGGCTCGGCCCTTCCTTCTCAAAGTAGGCTGCTCAGCTGTTGGTTAATTGCCAGCTCCAATCTTTTCCACAGTGACTTATCTGATGATGATATCCTGTTCGTCAGTCCTGCTGGTTACTTAAGCTGTTCAGTTCAGTTCCTCTCTGCCTTTGCCTTGGTCAAACACATACAGCGACTCTCTCCTGTGTACCTGTTTGAAGACTCTCTTGGCTGACGTCCCTTCTGGTTCCTGATCCTGCTTGCTGTTCTACTACACTGATTCTCCGGTTCCCTGATTTCCTTGCCTGTCCTGAAGTACGCTGATCTCTGGCTCCCTGACATCCTGGCTTGTGTGACTATTCATTCCAGTTACCGAACTCTGGCTATGATTTGACTATGTTGCTCTGTTTACCTTTTATTATTATTATTATTATTAATAAACAAGTGTGATTTTAACTGCACTTCTGTCTCGGTTTGATTCATGGTTTCTGACACATCTGTAACTTTAAGGAGCCATTTAAAGTCCATTGTATCTTTAAAAAGCAACAAAATTAATTACTTCAGCGCATTTCAATAAAATATCAAAATTTAGCAAAAAATTGAGGGTAACTGAAACTTTGTTCATCTCTATATACAGTATTGGTATTCTGTCTGCCTTGAATGATTTGATTAGGTCTGAAATATCCTTCCCTTACCAATAATTATTACGAGTGTAGTGCTACCCCCATAGGGGTAGCCGGTAATAACTGGTTCTTCCCTAAATATACAGAGGCTACCCACCACTGCAAGCACCAGTCCATTCACGCTGACTCCAGTAACACAGTATAAGTGATACCTGTTTAGTGTTTATTGCTTGAAGAAACTTTAACAGGAGAGGGGTTTAAGGTCACAAAATACTCCAAAACGATCAATAACAATAATGGGGGGACAAACTTCTTACTAATCTTCTTACAGCAGCCTTTCCTGGAGGTAACAGGGAATGACCAGTGTGTCCAGGACTCTTTTAGAGTAGCCCCAGTTCATGTAGCAACCTCTAGCACTAGATCCGTTTTAGCACAAGCACACCCAAAATGCACAGCAAGGTCTTTACTCACTATATCTTTGAAGCTGTCTGCCACTCATCCTTCACAGGTGGATCCTCAGTGAGGGAGATAAAAAGAGGCTTTTCCGGACCCAGGACTTCAGAACAGTTCCCTCCGGCAAACATTCCTTTAGCAGTCTTCACCTGGGCCCTGAGCCCAGCTCCTGCTGAGACCCAGATTGCAATCTCCTATTTCAGAACTATCTCCTAGGGGCAGTAGCCCTCAGCTACCTTCTCAATACCTCCTTCCGGGGATTGGCTGGGGCATGATAAATATTCATACTGGTCATCTGCATCTCCCTGCCATTTGTTCTGGAAGCTTCTTCCAAAAGTGAGAGAAATCAAACACCCAGCTTAGGAAACCTTGAACAGAAAAAAATAATCAAGTACTGCCCACTCACTACATGTAGCCAAAAACTAAATTTACCTAACAGCCTAGGAGGGCAATACATCGGTATGGGCAGTGTATTACTGATAACTATGTTTTGCTATGAAATGTTTCCTTTACTACTTAATTTCCATGTTGTATTGCAGGAAATTGGGTAATTTGTCTACCTGCACTTTGATCAGGATCCCAGGCTACTCTTCCATCACCCCAATTATATTAGTTAAGGCCTATTATGTAATAATGGTGCTGCACACAGTCTAACTGCTGCTTAAGGGTCAAACTCTGACTATGGAAACCCAGTAAGGACTTTGTATAATTGAAATAAATGTAACTCAATTATGATGATGTGGTAAGTCTGTAAGACTGTGCTGTTATATAAAAGTGGAACGTCAACTAGCTTCCAGTTGGTGGAGGTGGGCAAAGGTACCTGTGATCCAGAAAGGGCATGGCTGAGCAAGGGACCTAAGCTCCAGGATTTATGATATGGATGTGGACTATGCATTCCAAGGTAACATAAGGAGTTGCATGTTCAGATTTGTCAGATTGCCAGTGGAGTGTATCCTGATGGATGTCCTCAGCACTAGACTTTATACTTATGTTTTAAAACTTGTCCAAACTCAAAAACAAAAAGGTAATATATTTCAGCTTACTAGTCCCTAGATGTGGTGGCTGCATGAAATTTCTATTTTAATACTTTTTTCCTTTATTTTCACCTGAGTGATTCAAGATTGGTCTACGGAACCTTGCCCATGTCCAATTTACATAACATAAAGGGGCAGGGTTCTGTAGTCCTGAAATAACTGAGAACAATTTAATTGATAAGGGTTGGGACAAGCAGAGAGCACAGGAAGTTATTAGGTCAAATGATTTATTGCAGACAGGGGTGTACCTGGAGGGGTCGCAGGGGTTGCAAGTTCAACCTGGCCTCATGCTACAGGGGTCCCATGAGGCCCCCCTGTATGCCTGGATAGGAGGCTGCATATAGAGCCCTTGCACACTGGGGCGGTTTGCAGGCGCTATTGCGCTAATAATAGCGCCTGCAAACCGCCCCGAAAGTGCCGCTGCTGTCATCCCAGTGTGCAAGCCCCGAGGGCTTGCACACTGGAGCGATGCGCTGGCAGGACGGTAAAAAAAGTCCTGTCAGCAGCATCTTCGGAGCGGTGAAGGAGCGGTGTGTATACCGCTCCTTTACCGCTCCTGCCCATTGAAATCAATGGGACGGCGCGACTATACCGCCGGCAATGCGCCTCTGCAGAGGTGCTTTGCGGTGGTATTTAACCCTTTCTTGGCCGCTAGCGGGGGGTAAAACCGCCCCGCTAGCGGCCGCATACCGACGGTAAAACGCCGCTAATAATAACGGCGTTTTACCGCCGATGCCGCCCCCCGCCCCAGTGTGCAAGGGCTCTTAGAGGAACCAATCTCTCCATTTTCCTCCTGCAGCCGCAGAATGCCCACTTCTCCTCCATCAGAGGAGAGATTATTTTATTTATTTATTTATTTCAGGTACTTATATAGCGCCATCAATTTACGCAGCGCTTTACATATATATATATATATTATACATTCACATCAGTCCCTATACCCTCAAGGAGCTTACAATCTAAGGTCCCTAACTCACATTCATACCTATACTAGGGCCAATTTAGACTGGATCCAATTAACCTACCAGCATGTCTTTGGAGTGTGGGAGGAAACCGGAGTACCCGGAGGAAACCCACGCAGACACAGGGAGAACATGCAAACTCCAGGCAGGTAGTGTCGTGGTCGGGATTCGAACCAGCAACCCTTCTTACTGCAAGGCGAGAGTGCTACCCACTGCACCACTGTGCTGCCCAGATTTGTTCCTCTATATGCAGCCACCCCCACTACTCCCCCCCCGTGCCCTTTGCACCCCTTGTGTTCTCTCCTGGCCTCCTCCTCATCCCCTGCAGGTCTGCCGGATTCCCCCTCCCCTCTCCTAGCTGCTGCAGGGGATGTGACAGGATGGAGAGCAGGAAAGGGGCCAGTAAATGGGTAAATTACCAGCCCCTTCCCCTTCCTCAATGGAAAGTCAGTGATTCATACTGATCACTGACTCTGTCCATTCATAACTAAAACATAGTAAATCTGTACAGAGCTATTCCTGTCCATTTATTCAGTGCAGCTGAGGCTGCAGAGATGGAGATTAAGGGCTGTATCCTCAATCTCCTTTCTTTGTCTCAAAGGTGAGACATCAGAGGTCTGTTTAGACCCCTGATTTCTCACCAAAGCCCCCCAATGGAGTTCATTAAAAAAAGTAAAGAAAATAGTAAAAAAAAATTATATATTTTTTTTAAATGGTAAAAAAATAACAAAAAATGTAATAAAAATAGAAAACTACAGACACCAGTGGTGGAACTACCAGGGTCACAAAGGTTGAACTTGCGACTGGGCCCTGATGTCGGAGGGAAGGACCCCTTATGGGGGGCACTTCATGGTTTCTTACAACGGGGCCCTGAAGGTTCTAGGTACGCCACTGATTGCATAATCAACAAGTATTTCTGAGTGTAACAAAACATATATAGCCAGCACTTTCAGATATGTATTAAACTTACCAAAGAGGGGCCAAATATTAAATATTTGTTTTTGGACTTAATTATGCTTGAAGTTCTGCCAAATTTTCAGCTATAAGAATAAGGTAAACTTGCACATTACATTTAGTATATAAACGCTGATTACTTGTTTATTTTCTAGAATAAAGTTTTACGATGAATAATTTTATCTTTATGTTTTTTCTTGCAGAGCAATTCAGTCTCGGTCTCTCCAGGCCTCAAAGGGTAAAGGTTTTTTAAAAGTTTCATGCAATCTTCCTTGACGTGAGCTTAGTGACATTTAGAAGTTCTGATTTTCAGCTGTCAAATGCCACTCTGAATGAAAGCGGATCCTTTCTCATTGCTGAAATCTGGGAATTGAAAGTGACGTGCCTTTTTTAATGTTGTATTTGCGGATTCTCTCTGAACTGCCCACAGGTGCATTAGTAGATAGGAAGCATGGAGATTGGAATGCTGCCTCACAGTGGTATCATTAGCTTGGTTGCCCCATAAAATCATTCTGATACTTCTCAAACTCTGACAGTGCATGAGGCTTCTCACAGCTCTCTCAACTCAGAAAATAGCCAACATAAATGAAGGAATATGTTCAGCTTAAAAATGATTTACCAACAAATATAATAATATACATTTTAAACAAACTTTCAACTCTAAACTAGCTGCAGTGAAATCTGTACCCTTTAATAAAATGAGTCAATAGGCAGAATATGTGACTTGTTTTAGTATGCTTGTGCCAGTATTGTCCCACAACGGAATTCTGTAAGAACTCTGGCAAAAACAGGACTGGGAGACTTGCAGGTTACTGAGGCTCAATTACTTCTAACCCTGTAACCAAAATATAACACCCCCCATGCCAAATGACCAGCCCTTTATTTTAACACAATAAACAAAACATTGGAGAAGAATGTAATCGATGCATAAAATACCATCAATGCATTGACAGAACAACAATTGATCCTACCACATCTAGAGTCTTTGAAGGCACTTATAATCCCAACAAAAAGTGGCTGTATCTGCCGCCCAGTGAAAAGGTCCCCAGCTGCTATTACACCACGTTGGGGACAATGAGCCACCTCAGTACTCCCATATACTCAATAAAGACAATGTTACCAATGTAACCTACTTTTGGGAGGTCACACCCATACCCAAGATTGGCCCAAACCATAATTCTACAAAATTTTAAGACAGCGCTACTTTCAAAGACACAGAGACCCCTGCCCGCTGCTATGACATTGAACGGAATGACCAGGACACCAAATGTGAATCAAAAATAAGAACAAAAAAACTACAAAAGTCAAAATGAAATAAACAAATAAAGAAAAGGCATAACACAACACACATAAAACCAAATAACACAAGAAAACCAATGTGTCCCAGGGAGGGAGGGCAGGCGAAAGCTCACAGATGCTGGCAAAAGCTCTGACTGAAGCCTGTCAAGATTCTGCCTTCTTTCCTCATACTGAGGGCTACCCCATTGATCCTTGAACCTTCTAATCAGGCAAGTAATTTTTTTTATTCATAAGTAAACCCCTTAACCCCCTATAAAACTTTGCCTCTTCTGCTGGCCCAGTCACGCTGGCCCTCCCATTAGCTTTGCCCAAGATCCAGGTCATATACTGGAAATCACCTTTCATGAACTTTTATATACTGCATTTTAATGATGTGGAATCCAGTAGAGCTAAATACAGAATGATCAAGCTGCATGTATCCAGAGACTAAAGCTGGGTACATGCACTTTGTATTTTTTCATTTAACCCAGGAGGCTGAATGAAAAAAAAATTGACAAGTCGCCCTACCAACACAAGTGATGTTGGTGCGGCGATCTCCCCCACTGTGCTATTGTAATCTGCCAGTGGGACTGCCTCCCACCAGAACACACTGCTAGTTAAATGCTGGTTTTCCAGCATGGCCATTCGACAGAAGTCTGTGTCAGCCGTCTCCTGCTGAACCAGCCGATATTCAGATCGTGTGTCTCCAGCTTAAAGTAGAAGTATAGGCAACATTTTTTTTTCCATTTTGGATAGAGCAAGGGAGGGTTTTAACCCCTGTCAGGTTTCCCATTACCGATATTTCCCTGTTTACTGTATGTGTGTCAGTGTGGTTGATTGTGATGGTGGCCCGGACACAATTAGCTAGAAGGTGACAACATTTTCAATTCTTGATTTTAATATGGTGGTTTGAGGATTTTTAAATACCATGGTGTCGATGGTGAAATTGTATTTTTGATATTTTTCTCAATAAAGTTTATTTAATACCTCTGTTACACTGCTGTTGGCCAATAAGGTTTTGACTTATGTCTTCCTTACTGATTTACATAAACTGCAGTGACAGTAAATGTTAATATTACTAATATAGCCTCAACAATTTGTGCAGCGCTTAAAGTGTTTGTTACCCCCCCCCAAAAAAATGGATCCTGTTCCCTTAAAGCATGTTATACAGCACAGTGCTTGTGCCATGTAATTTGGCCCTTTCTATCACCTGAAATACCTGGCTTGTCCTGCCTGGTTCTGTCCTCCCCCTGTAAACTGGCTACGGTTTATCATGGCTACTGAGCCCTGACACAGTGGTCAGTTTAAGTGCCTCCGGCATCCGCTGCTATTTACAGCTCTCCTCTGTCTCCCTCTGTCCTCCTCCCCCCTCCCCTCCCTTCCTGTCAGCTCTCACTAGCACTGCTTTGCTCCCCTTCCTGCTGCTACAAAACTATGTGATGTTTTTACCATCCCCCCTGTTAGAAAAGAACATGTGTCCTAGTGTCTGTGCTTTATAAAAAAAAAGTCAATTTCTACCCGATTTCACAGCGCCTCTCGGCGCTCACGTTACTGCTCTGTTCTCTTCTCTTTCCCTCTCCGCCTCCCCAACTGAAGTCAGCAGGAACTCTCTGCCCCGCCCCCGCTGGAGCTGTCAGACGGGGAGAGGAGAGAGCCGAGGAGTCACGTGAGCGCCGGGAAGCGCTGTGAAATCAGATAGAAATCGGCTTTTTTAAAAAAGCACAGACACTAGGACACATGTTCTTATCTAACAGAAGGGATGGTATAAACATCACATAGTGGCTTAACAAGCACTTTAAAATAAAGGGAGACAATACAATTACAACACAATGCATTACAAAAAGGATCAGAGGGTACTGCGATTGAGAGCTTGCACTCTAAAGTGGGAGGTTAAGTAATACAAAAAGTAGCTAACTGTGACAGATGAGCTGATGGAGAAAGTAAAATACAGTTTATTAGTTAAAGGCAAGATAGGTCTCCCTGAAGAGACAAGTTTTCAGGAATCTCCTAAAGGTACACAGAGTAGGAAACAGCCAGACAGATTGGGGTAGGGAGTTCCAGAGGATGGGAGAGGCTCTGAAGAAGTCTTGGAGATGAGCATGGGAGGAGGTGAATAGGGAGCTAGAGAGCAGGAACTCTTGGGTGGAATGAAGAGAATGGTTTGGATGATACTTTGAGCTGAGGCTGATGATGTAGCTTGGGGCAGAGCTGTAGATGGCTTTTTAGTATTTTACATTTTATTAGTTGGGCGAGTGGAAGCCAGTGGAGGGATTGACAAAGAGCGTTGACAGACACTGAATGAATGGTGAGGTAGATGAGTCTGGCAGCAGAATTCATAGTCTCCCAATATTTCTGTTAAAGAGCAAACAGTATATAAGCCCATGGACAGACAGCATGAGGAGCTATGTAAGATTTTAGAGACACTGTTGAGTAAAACACACAATACTGACAATTTACTGACTTTTTTTTCACTTTCAGTACAGTTATGCCCCCTACACACGATTGGACTTTCCGACAACAAAACCATGGATTTTTGTTCGAAGGATGTTTGCTCCAACTTGTCTTGCTTACACGCGGTCACACAAATGCTGGCCAACAATTACGAACGTATTGACATACAAGACATACGTGATATCTCCATTACGAACACTAGTTATATCTCCGGCTCGTAATTGATTCTGAGCATGCATGGACTTTTGTCCGACGGACTTTTGTACACATGATCGGAAAGTCCGACAACAAACATTGGAAAATTTGAGAACCTGCTAGCCAACATTTGTTGGCGGAAAGTCCGCCAACAAATGTTAGATGGAGCATACACACAGTCGGACTTTCCGCCGACTGTGTCGGAAAATCCGATCGCGTGTACGTGGCATTACACTTATCTTGTTACAAAAACAACAACCTTCAGCTCGACTGTCAGTCTTATACTCAACCAGTGGCGGCTGGTGCTCAGTTTTCTTGGGGGGGTGGGGTTGGCCCACGGCCCCCTCAGCCAGCCAACCACAGTCACAATCCCCATTCTCCATTCCATCCATTCCATCCTATGGAGAGTTTGTACTCCAAGCAAAATCCTGGGGGTTGTTAACATAATAGGTGTAACTGCACTGAAAATGCAACTACATCTTATGTAGTGTATATGTATGTATATTGTTAACGTGGTTCTAAAGACAGTAGGTTTTTCACCTTTAAGCATTGTATGCATGAAGGTAACATAACCTTCTGTGTGCAGCAACCCCCAGCCCCCCTAATACTAACCTGAGCCCCATCTCTATGGGGATTCTCCCTCCTCATTGGCTAAGACAGCAGCTGGAGCCATTGGCTCCCACTGCTGTCAAACACAGCCAGTGAGCCAATGAGGAGAGAGGGGGTGGGGCCAAGCTGTAGCTCTGTGTGTGAATGAACACACAGAGCAGCGGCTTGGGAGCGAGCCTGCTTGGGTGCTCCCAAGAGGAAGGGGCCAAGAGTGCTGGTGGGGGAGGAGGATCGGGGAGGGAAGAGGTGGATCGGGGCTGCTCTGTGCAAAACCACTGCAAAGAACAGGTAAGTATAACGTGTGTTATTTAAAACAAAATATATTGCCTTTATTATCACTTTAAATTTTTTTCATCTTATACCTACCCAACCCAATGTTTATTGTTTACTTAATATAAATTGATAAAATGGCTGTCTAGTAAATTTGACAAATAAGAATCTAAAATGAAATGTTGCAATTACATTAATAGGCTCATGGTGATGCAGGTATTAGTTTTTTAGGTAAATCTTCACTTTTGCTTAAACAAAAACAAAGCTCCCCCCTTCAACTTGGCCACATACATTGTAATGATTGTATCTACTTTCATTATAGATTCTTACTGTGGTAGCTGATGCTCAACATTTTTGAGGTAGTGCAAACAAACTAAAAAATACTGACCCCCCCCATCAATTGCAGCCTCACTGTGCCCATCCAATGCAGCCATTGTGCCCATCAAATGCAGCCACTGTGCCCATCAATTGCAGCCATTGTGCCCATCAAATGCAGCCACTGTGCCCATCACATGCAGCCACTGTGCCCATCACATGCAGCCACTGTGCCCATCAATTGCAGCCATTGTGCCCATCAAATGCAGCCACTGTGCCCATCACATGTAGCCACTGTCCCCATCATATGCAGCCACTGTGCCCATCATATGCAGCCATTGTGCCCATCAAATGTAGCCACTGTGCCCATCAAATGCAGCCACTGTGCCCATCAATCGCAGCCATTGTGCCCATCAAATGCAGCCACTGTGCCCATCAAATGCAGCCACTGTGCCCATCAATTGCGGCCATTGTGCCCATCAAATGCAGCCACTCTGCCCATCACATGTAGCCACTGTGCCCATTATATGCAGCCACTGTGCCCATCATATGCAGCCATTGTGCCCATCAAATGTAGCCATTAGTGCCCATCAAATGCAGCCACTTGTGCCCAGTATATGCAGCCACTTGTGCCCATCATATGCAGCCACTTGTGCCCATAAAGTGCAGCCACTTGTGCCCATCAAATGCAGACACTTGTGCCCATCATATGCAGCCATTGTGCCCATCAAATGCAGCCACTTGTGCTCATCATATGCAGCCACTTGTGCCCGTCAAATTCAGCCACTTGTGCCCAGTATATGCAGCCACTTGTTCCCAGTACATGCAGCCACTTGTGCCCATCATATGCAACCACTGTGCCCACTGACCCCCCCACTCGCGTGGCTCGTGGCTCTGGCAGCAACCCCAACCCCCCCTGCACGTGGCTCTGACAGACGGACCCCCTGGCACTTACCAGCAGGCAGCATCTCCTCTCAGTGCACCAGAGTGGCAGAGATCTCTGCTCCAGCATGTGTCTGCTCCGCTCCTCTTCCTAAGCGCCAGACATCCAATAGGGTGGCCTGGTGCTTTGGTCAAATAGAAAACAGATCTGACGCCCTGCCTCCTGATTGGCGGGGAGGAAGGTTAGTGTGAAATTAGCGAAAATTAATTCACTATCATCACACAATGGGGTGGGAATAGGGCGCAATCTCTGCGCCCCGAGCCCACCCTATTTTGAAGCCTATTAGAGCCTCTGGCTCTAATCAGGTGCTTCAAAAAGTACCACCTCCTCCCACAGTGCACGGGCCGCCACTGGATTCTTACCTGCTTCTGTTCAGTATATACTGAGACAAGAAATACCTTCTTCAAAATGACTAAAGCTGGTTGGTAATGTCTGCCCACTATGATAACGTGATCATTTCCATAGTTTTAACAAGAGAAGAATTTCTATAAAAGCGCATGAATCACGTGAGCAGAACATTGTATTTTGGTTATGTTTTGTGAACAGTGTGGTTGATTTGCTAAAAACAAACGGGCTGTTCACTTGCAAGGAAATTTTCCCCAGATCTTGGTGAATGTGGTGAAGTTTCACTTTGCAAGTAATGCCCAATCACATGCAAGGAAAAAAAACAAAAAAAAAAACACCTTTTTGCTTGCACATGATTGGATAATAGAGGTCAGCAGAGCTACACCACATTCACTACACTCTGGGGATAATTCCCTCGCAAAGTGCAACTTTCCTTGCAAAGTGAACAGTCTATTTAAGTATATATGAGGCCGCTGCGCTTAGGACGGGGTGTAAGGTATGCAGCCCCCCTAAAAGAGCTTCCCTAAGGAGACTCCGCAAAATGCTTAACTTATATACTGGGGTATGGAGCTCCCTTTAGGATAATGGGGTAGTGCGGTAGGGGGGGTTTATGTGTAATTCCTTGTACCTAGGACCAGTTTTGACTTCAATTATACCCCTATTGGTGGTACAAAATACCCTCACCCCTATAAAGTGCAGAAACTTAATGTGCAATAGTGCAATCTTCAGTGAACCATTTCATAATTCATACATGTGATCACGTTAAAAAATATATATAACCAAACTAATATTTGGGGGTTATGTGCTGAACCCCTAATTAAATATTAGATTTTCACCAACAGGCCAGCATAAATACTGACTTATCCGCAAAAACCATACATACACCTTAAACCAATAATCGTAATCCTAGATGTGCTAAAACAATGATTTCCTGCAAACCCCTATATCACATGCACTCAGTGCAGGTGTGTGCAAAGCAATTAGTAATAAGTAGTAAATGATAATAAAAATAAAAAATAAAATTATAGTCCATATAATAATCAATCAAAATGTTCAAATCCGATGTTCAGAATTATCTCCAAAGCTGTGACTGGGGTGCTCTCAGATGATATTAGTGACTTATTGTGCTCCTCCTCACGGGTCCCCACTCACCGATTCCCACAACCCCAAAAGGGGCAAACAGCGTAGGGTATCACGGCCACAGACTCCTCTCCACCGCGATCATCTGGGGTATCCGGATTGGTCTCCGCTCACCGTGTTCTATTTAAGGTATGTTCTCAATGGCTCCCTGTGCTCCTGGTGAAAAATTCCAGTACTCCCCTCCAATGTTGCAATCTGATCAATGTGTCAGCAGCCTGAGAAAATTATTCCTCCTGCCTGAAGCAAACTGATGAAAAATGTTTGCCTATGACTTTGCACTGAGTGCATGTGATATAGGGGTTTGCAGGAAATCATTATTTTAGCACATCTAGGATTACGATTATTGGTTTAAGGTGTATGTATGGTTTTTGCGGATAAGTCAGTATTTATGCTGGCCTGTTGGTGAAAATCTAATATTTAATTAGGGGTTCAGCACATAACCCCCAAATATTAGTTTGGTTATATATATTTTTTAACGTGATCACATGTATGAATTATGAAATGGTTCACTGAAGATTGCACTATTGCACATTAAGTTTCTGCACTTTATAGGGGTGAGGGTATTTTGTACCACCAATAGGGGTATAATTGAAGTCAAAACTGGTCCTAGGTACAAGGAATTACACATAAACCCCCCCTACCACACTACCCCATTATCCTAAAGGGAGCGCCATACCCCAGTATATAAGTTGAACAGTCTATTTGCCTTTAGTAAATCAACCCTAATGCACAGAGTTTCACTAGTATTTTCATGTTTACAAGGGTGCAACATTTGCATTTTGTGTAATTATAGAGGAATATAGCTGTCTGCAGTTTAAAATGGAAAATACATTTAAAAAAAGTTACCCAGGTTAGTGACAAATGTATTTATAGCAGCCAGGTTATATAATGTACAATGTTTAGACATTGAATTAGAATGGTCTTGGTGTGCATATTCTTACATATAAGTTAAATACTTTTTGTTTTTATTATTACCAACATGGATCAAGAATATGTTTGGACTGAGATTAAGATGTCACTGTGCAAGCTGTCATTGTTAAAAGTCTTCTGTGGCCCCAGTCCAACTACACTGGGATCAAATAGAACATAGAATGTAACCCAACCACATCTAACCTGAAGGTCTTGTGTTACTGACCCTCTGCTTGTACAATTGTGTTTAAATTACTTCATTTTTCCTGTATACTCTGTGTCAACATTCAGTAAACCTCTCAAAATTCAATAATGTGGTTGAACTTCTTTATGAATCCAGGAAATTCCTATTACTCTTTATCCGCAAACAGTATAATCCTACCCCACAAAACTAAGTAAACAGGCTCAGAATCATTCCACGCAGAGACAACAAAATACAATGCACAAAGGTTACCCAACATTCAGCGACACGAGAGGTGTATGGAAAAAAAGGGGAAAAGTAATTATGCAAAAATAATCAAAGTGGCAAACTTAAAACCTGCGACTTATAATATAAAAAAAATAGGGTCGTCATTTAACTTATTTCAAAAAGGCCTTTTTTTCCCTAATCTGAATGAAATTTCTTAAACAAAGAGAACATTATTTCAGACTTGAACATTTCAGCTTGCCTATTATCATTAGTTATACGCTAAGACTGGCTAATGTGTAGTGAGCGCGCCTAATGTTCATTTTGTCTTGAAGACAGGTTGCCGCTTGTCACGAGAAGATGGGGAATAAATGACAGCTTTGAACCCTGTACCTAGCAGGCATATTAGACTAAAGAATTGCCAACGTGATGAAAAATTATTTTGTCAAAAATTTGTAGGTCACTGTGATTTCCTAATGTATTTTGTGATTAATTCTGAGCATAGATCAGTATTATGACCTTCCAGTGCATCACTTAATTGCCGCTTGCTCTGTGCTCTTAATATATCGACGCTGCATCTGCTTCTTGGGGTTTTATTAAATGGCACTTTCGTTGTGTGGGTTACTGGAACTGCATATTCCTCCAGAGACAAACACAGGGAATCTGAACAGCTTTGTCCATTTAATATTTATTGCTCCTTAGAAGAAGTAGAAGGCCGAACAATCGAACTGAATCTTTTTTTTTTTTTAAGATAATTTGTGTATGTAGAGAATAGAGCAAAAAATAATTGTGAATAATTATTAAATGTTACCTACCAATGCAGATAATAAAATACATAGGGGCTTATTTTCTAAAGCGGCACTAATATTAGCCCCTTTCACTGCATTCATAAAACACATTTGCCAAATTGGGAGATGTGCTCACATTCACCCACATCTTTATTTTCCCGATTATAAATGGGAAATTCAGGCTCAGTGGCGAATAACACATTTGCTGGCAAATGCTGTGCTTTAACATTTTCTGTTCACAACTTTTTTTTCAAAACCCACACAGCTCGATCAGCTGGGTCCATTTACTAGATATTGGGCACATTGTAAATAAAGACTAAACCAAGAATATTCAAGTGCATTCACCTGCTTTCATCCTCTGCAGCCAGCGCTTAAAAATGATTTAAATTCAATGAATAACAAGAGTGAATGTAAGCATGTGTGTGGCAAATGCAGATGGACCGTGTGATTGGATTCACGTGGCTTTTAAAAATATGCTCCATAGGCCTACTTAGGAATATCATTTGCAATAAAGACCGGGCACACCAAGAAAGCCTCTGATTTAGCAACAGAAAGAGCATGATGTGCTGTTACCAAGATCAACCAATCCCAAACCAAGTTTTGGAAGTATAGTGTAGGCAGACCAATGAAAGATTATCCTTGATTGGCTGAGTCTAGTCATTGCACAGAATTCCCTTTGAAATTTTATATGCATATTGGTAGTATTTAGCCATCATTTACTTGCATAATCCACAAAAATGGAAATATATTGCATACAAATAATAATAATTGTGTAGCCATGTATATTTTTTCTGTAATGTGGATGTGCTGTGTTGGGAGTTGCCTTTGGCTTAATTAGATGCAACACAACACATACTAAATGAAGACCAGGCCACTGGTATTTTCATTTCTTATTCAATTATGGTTTTGTAAATTTTATGTGTGGTTGCAGCACCCATTGTGAATGTACTGGATGGTGACTGCCGGAGACTAAATATATCAATAGATTAATAGTATGAAAAGGTATTGGCTTCCTTATTTGCCTTTTGACTGTTTTGTAACGTAGAAACATTTTTAAAGAACGCTTGCAGACAAGGATACATCACGGTTTAGATTACTTGTGATTTAATGCCATGAATTGGAATAAAACAGTGTGCATTTGAATAAATATTCCACCCTTTATGATTGTAGGGCTATTTTGGTAAAAATCCTAATTTTGTGGCAACATAAGACAGCCAATCAGTGCTATGTTAAAAGCTAGGCTAAAAAAGGCTGAACAGGCAACAACGTGCTGAGAAAGGGCAATGAAACACAACGTCTTTGTTTTTAAATCTCGGACTGCGGCTTTAAATAGAAAGAAAGAGAGAGAAAATGAAAAGCTTTGCTGTGCCTTGATTCACACTTCTTGTTTTATGGTCGCTCTTATGCTAGGCTGAGTGTCAGCGTTAATGTATGTAGATTTCATTTCTGACTTGTGATTATTTGACTGTTCATTTTACCAAGATTAATGGTGTGTCTGCTATCTCCTGAATGCAGTGCTAGCCTTATCTTTAATAAAAGAGATGAGGCCATTAATCAGACTTTGTCAGCAGCCCTGACTAAGACATTAAATGTACTGTATGGGATAGGTAAACACAGGACAGACCATCCCTTACTCCACTACATCAGGCAAAAAAACACTCATTATATTTATCATAATTTCACATCTGCTGTTTTTGAAGCAATGTACCATGAGGCCATAAACTGTATTACAACTGTGCATAAATTCAGCTGATTTGTGGATGGACTGACTAATTCTTAAAGTACATTTCGGAAAAAAAACAAGCAGTGAGGCCTGAAATTGCAATTTCATAAAGGTACTAAATTATAGAGTGCAGAATCACGATTTTGCTTGATGTGATTCTGCGGTGACCATTTTTATAAAAAGTGACAGATCTCCTTGTGATTGAGTCAATAAAATAAGGACGAGTGAGCCGGATACTCAAACAAGATTAAAGAGGAAGTGAATGACAAAGGACGTGAATGCCGGAGAGACATCGACGTGGTTCTCATCCTGCCAGGGAAATGGCTCTGGGATGTAACTATTAATAGCTGGCACGCTTGTGTGGTGTTAATTAATCTGTTCACCTGGTCCAGACAATGTAATATTTTGAGAAATGGAGCCATGGATAGGGATCCAAATTCTGTGTGAAAAAAAAAGGAAAAAATCATTTATTTATTTGGTGAGCTGAGCGTTGTGTGTTAATTATATCTATTATATCTGCAACGCATTTAAGAAATGTTTAAATGAAATGTCTTCAGCTTGATGCACGCAGTTAGGCAGAAGATTTATGGGCTACAACCTCTGATTATAAACCCCAATGCACAAGCTCAGCACCGATGTAAAAGATATATTACTTTGGTATAAGGAACATGCAATATATTTTCTTTGTATTAACTGGCACTTGTAAAATAAAGCTTATTAAATAAAGTGATGTAAATAACAGTGGCACACACTCTTCCATCTTTGGCAAGCATTCTGGAACACTGTTACTTCCTTTAATACTTTAGACATGTTTGGGCTTATGGCCAAGCTTTATGGCTCATTATGTAAAGTAATAAAGAATATAAACAAATGCATTAAAAGCTGCAGAAGTTGCATCCCATGTGTTTGAGATTCTTGGCATATATGAGTGCCAGCCATGCCAGGGACTAGGGAGTTCAATTTCTTGGCTGTGGCCTTGTAACTTATTCCTCTGTCATGTAACTAAACATCAGTCAGATGACAAAGTTGGTAAAGTTTGGTGAAAAAGCCAATTGCACATTGGGTGGCATCTGTATTTTTTTAAAGCTGTGGGCGACAAATTGATTATTTTTGGCCAGGGGCGTAACTTTTTTTTCAGGGTATACAGTAGGACTTTGAAGTTATAGGCTTGGCCTATATATAACGTCTTCTTTGCACCAGATATTCTTCATTGTAATGGGGAACATTTTTAAACCTTTAAATGTAGGCTGTAATAACTGGACATACAGAATTTCAGAATAATCTCTATAATAAACCTTAGTCGAAGTAAACAGCAAATTATTGCTGACATGATAGTGTGAACTTGCCCCAACAGGTAAAAAAGGGCCCAAAAGAAGCTCAGAAGCCTAAGCGGCACAAAGGAAACCTGAAATTGCAGAGATAAAGACTGATTAATGCTATGCATACAGTATCTCACAAAAGTGAGTACACCCCTCACATTTTTGTAAATATTTTATGAAATCTTTTCATGTGACAAAACTGAATAAATGACACTTTGCTACAATGTAAAGTAGTGAGTGTATAGCTTGTATAACAGTGTAGATTTTCTGTCCACTCAAAATAACTCTCACACAGCTATTAATGTCTAAACCACTGGCAACAAAAGTGAGTACACTCCTAAGTTGAAATGTCCAAATTGGGCCCAAAGTGTCAATATTTTTGTGGCCACCATTATTTTCCAGCACTGCCTTAACCCTCTTGGGCATGGAGTTCACCAGAGCCTCACAGGTTGCCACTGAAGTCCTCTTCCACTCCTCCATGATGACATCACAGAGCTGGTGGATGTTAGAGACCATGCGCTCCTCCACCTTCTGTTTGAGGATGCCCCACAGATGCTCAATAGGGTTTAGGTCTGGAGACACTCTTGGCCAGTCCATCACCTTTACCCTCAGCTTCTTTAGCAAGGCAGTGGTTGTCTTGGAGGTGTGTTTGGGGTCGTTATCATGTTGGAATACTGCCCTGCAACCCAGTCTCCGAAGGGTGGGAATCATGCTCTGCTTCACTATGTCACAGTACATGTTGGCATTCATGGTTCCCTCAATGAACTGTAGCTCCTCAGTGCCAGCAGCACTCATGCAGCCCCAGACCATGACACTCCCACCACCATGCTTGACTGTAGGCAACCAACCTCACCTGGTTGGTGCCACACACACTTGACACCATCTGAACCAAATAAGTTTATCTTAGTCTCATCAGACCACAGTACAGGACATGGTTCCAGTAATCCTTAGTCTGCTTGTCTTCAGTAAACTGTTTGCAGGCTTTCTTGTGCATCAGCTTTAGAAGAGGCTTCCTTCTGGGATGATAGCCATGCAGACCAATTTGATGCAGTGTGCAGCATATGGTCTGAACACTGACAGGCTGACCCCTCACCCCTTCAACCTCTGCAGCAATGCTGGCAGCACTCATACATCTATTTCCCAAAGACAACCTCTGGATATGACGCTGAGCACATGCACTCAACTTCTTTGGTCGACCATGGTGAGGCCTGTTCTGAGTGGAACCTGTCCTGTTAAACTGCTGTATGGTCTTGGCGACCATGCTGCAGCTCAGTTTCAGGGTCTTGGCAATCGTCTTCTAGCCTAGGCCATCTTTATGTAGAGCAACAATTCTTTTTTTCAGACTCTTACAGAGTTCTTTTCCATGAGGTGCCATGTTGAACTTCCAGTGACCAGTATGAGAGAGTGAGAGCGATAACACCAAATTTAACACACCTGCTCCCCATTCACACCTGAGACCTTGTAACACTAACAAGACACATGACACCTGTGAGGGAAAATTGCTATTTGGGCCCAATTTGGACATTTTCACTTAGGGCTGGACTCACTTTTGTTGCCAGCGGTTTAGACATGGCTGTGTGTTGAGGTATTTTGAGGAGACAGCAAATTTACACTATTATACAAGCTGTACACTCACTACTTTACATTGTAGCAATGTCTTATCTCTTCAGTGTTGTCACATGAAAAGGTGTAATAAAATATTTACAAAAATGTGAGGGGTGTACTTACTTTTGTGAGATACTGTATATGTAGTACTCCACGAATGAGTATGCAGCTAGGTGCTTGGCTAAAGACAGAAAGCGTTTTAAGACACTGTGCTGAAGTTCTCTCTTTGCTTGGAATGGCATTTAGCTGAATGGGTTAACACTACCTCGCCTCCATCCACCAGGTGGAGCTGACAAGCAGAAGGAGCTCAAGAGACTTTATGCTTGGCAGCATTGGATCATTGGACATGAAGTTCGGGAAACTTTAATATTGCAGGATTGGACTATGATTACCAATGCAAGCCAGGTATAAAGAGAGAGAGAGTTGTATTTCACAGGCTGAATACTGAAAGACTCTTTCTTTCCTGCGAGGAGACCGAGGTGTGCACATCGCTGCTCCTGTGTGCACATCAACCCACCACAAGCCTGCGGCTGTGTGCTGAGGACCAGAGTCACTGCAGGCAGATCCAGAAGTAAGCTGACATCTGAACAGTGAGACCCCATTTGCTATATCACTAGGACTGGTGAGAGGACACTGCTGCCATTAACCTGTTACTGCTAGCACAGACTGATCATATAGGGACTAGTCATCTAACTAGTAGCAGTATTTACTGCTTGCAGACTGTACAGAGACTGTACTCATGTGCACAACAGTAAAGACTGGGCCCCAACGCTAGCCAGCTGAAGAACTAGGGCTAAAGACATCCCGCTCAGATAGCTGCTTCACAAGAATCTTACCTATTGTCTATAGTAAGTGGTATCTCTTTAGGAAATCTAAACTTTCATCGCTGCCATTTACATAGAGTGCACTCTAAAGTATACACTGTATTGATTATCATTGCTGTTACTGTTTTCTAATGTCATTACCTATTGCTGATTTTGTGGATTACCAGGTTTAATTTAGCTGCATAGAAGTCCATCTATGCTGCTATAGCCTAGTGAACATATCGTCTCGTGAACTGTGATTAATCTAACCCTCTACCTACTCAGTTATGTGCATATGGCTTTTTCCTGCAACCCATGGCAATATATTGGGTTCATTTACTACTAACCAGTGTGATGTTTGCTTTTTGATATTGAACCTTAGTTGATATAACTCAGCAAATGGGACTATACCACCTATAACTACTCAAGTATTCTTCAAAATGTGTTTGGAAGAACAGAGAAGGCCTCCAATCTCATGTACAAGTTTGAACATACTTACCAGATTTAGGTAGAGAAGCTCAGCAGTTGATTGACCTAGCATTTGGCACGTCTATGAACCGAATCTCTGCCACATCCCATAAGGGGTATGTGAATCGTTTGAAGAGGAATCTGAAGACAGCATACAAGAAAGCTCAGGTGACCTCAGACATCCATACTCAGCAAAATAAGAGAAACATTTATCTGAGAGTAAGAGTGCAAGACTTGCAACCCGGTGATCGAATACTGAGAAATCTGGGTGTCCCTAGGAAGCATAAGTTAGGTGGAAGTCACAGCCCTATCTCATCTCTATCCAGTTTCCTGAATTGCCTGTATACCAGTGTATAAGGAGCCGCAGTAAACTGGGACCCCGTACCCTGCACAGCCGGGCACACCAAATTTTCACAGACACTCCAGAGATAGAGAACAGCCTGTGACTTTGTTTTTGTTATTTATTGAGGGTTAATAATTTGGATAGGGTTAGGAAGTTATGGGATGCCCACTTGACTTTAGCAAAACTTCAGGGACATTCTTACTATATACAGTCTCTATATACAGCTCCAACCTCTTCCACCAGCACACTCTTGCTTGCAGACCTCAGATGAAACACTGTTTGGATATCTGACAAACTCTCAGTTAGATGTTTGAGTGATGGCCTATTACAGGCAGGAACCCAAGGGCCCTTGTAGTGTAGCAAAGATACAGTGAAACAGCTTGCACATCTCCTCCTGTGGCTACTGATCCCAGCACCACCTCTTCAGACACTGCAAACCCACCTGGCTGCAGCTGCCCCTTTCACTAGCTTTCCAGGCTAACTTCTCCACAGTCCTCCAGACTGACATTCACCAGCCCACCCGGCTGACTCTCAGGAGATCTCCCAGTAGTGCTGACCTGCTCCTGCTTTCCTCTCTCCTTGCTCCCATGCCTCCAGGAAGGGCTTCCTCTGTGTGTTATGGCAGGATCCTTCCAGCACTCGAGCCCGGGCCCAAGGTCACCCCCTTTCAGTCTAGGGGGCGCCCTTGAAGGCCACCAACAGCCTCCTCACCACTCCATCTCCATCTGCCACCCAACTGCCCACATTAGCATGGTTCATGCCTTTTTTATGAAGTGGCCTGCCCCCTTTACTGGGGATTGGCTGAGTCCTCATACATATTCCAAATAGCTCCCCCCAATCTCCACCCACTAGCTCTAAAAGTTTCTACAGCCTTCTAGACCAGGGAGAGTCACCAGAGGAACTGTCAGGATGAGTCACCCAGTCCTGACTCACTGAACCCTGACCCAGATTCACAGTTCAGGCCTAGCCCTGAGCCAAGTTACAATTTCCTACACTAACAAACCTAGCACACACTAGAACATTGTTTCTCCACATTTTTTCAGTCAAGGTGCCCTTTAAAATCCTGTTGATTGACCTCTCAGGGCACCCCATTCTAAAATGCAAAAAACAAACTTATAGTTTTACATAATGCAACAGCATACACACACATAGGATGCCCAACATTAGAGGTGATTTATTCTTCCAAAACAAATACACCTTTGCACATTGGTACTGACTAGTATTCCAATGTTATCTTCTCCCTCACTTTCTCTCTCTTGCCCAGCTAATGTGACTCCAGTGCTTACGGAGAGGGGCATTGAAGGGGCAAACAAGAACACTATGTAATGGTGCACAATGAAATCTGTGGCTTTGTGTAACTAAAAGGCAGCCTTCATCCACCCACTGGCTTGTATACATTTTTGGGGCAATTGTATTAATTTTGCCAAGGCACCCCTAAAGAAACCTGAAGGGAACCTGGTTGAAAAAGGCTGCACTAGAGGGTGCTTCACCAGATTAGCTCAGAAGGAAGAACAGGCCCATTAAAGACCTGGCATCATGTCCACCTCTTGCCACTAGCAGAAGCCATTCATGTGCTTCAAAAACTAAATTCACAGCCCGCTCAGACTGTTTATCAAAAGATGCCCAGTGACTAGATCTGTGTCTTTGCCACCAGATGCAGATAATGGGGAAAGAGGATGCTTATATGTACTGGTTGTGGCCATGTACACTTTTAGAGTCCACTACATCTCCTCCTCCTGGGGAAACAAATATAGGAACCCTCAGACCTGAGGCTCCAGAATTTATACCCCAGGGTCAATCACTGGACAGTCAAGAAGACCCTCCAACTTCCCTGACTACAAAGGACATAGATACTTTTCAGCCATCCATAGAACCGGAAGGATGGTTGGAGAAGGATCCTCTGAGCTGAAAAAGTAAAGAGCAAAATTAACAATTTGGCCCCCCAAGTGAATGACTTACAACACCTTAGGAGAGAGTTCTGAAGAAGCCATTTTAACCACTCAAATGACTCATGAAACTCCAACCCTTCCCACTGCATATTTAGTGGATGGTGTCAGAGAGGTTACCTGGTTGGGCGCCGGTGCGTGCCGGGGCGCGTTGGTGCTCGTGTCCCTGTGCGTGCTGGGGCGCGTGTCCCTGAGGGGCGCCGGCACGTCTGGGCTGACCGGCCGTGGCGTGCGGGGTGGCGTCCGGGCATTCGTGCGTACGCGCGTTCGCGCTAGCGCGCGTCCGCGTTAGCGCGCGTCCGCCTGTGGGCGCTGCCTTTGACATGCCCGGTGGTGTGGGCGTGCGTGCTGGTGTCGGGGGCGCGCTCGGGCACGTGCGGGGGCGCGGCGCGCTTTGGCGAATCGGCGCGCGCACGTGCGCGGCGTTTGGCGCCAATCAGCCTATTTGAAGCCTGCCTCTACACTGACTCGGTGCTGCCTGATCAAACAGCTCTGTGTCTTGTTCCATGATCATCCTGTGTTCCTGTATCTTCGTAGTGTTTACCCGTTGTGACCCGGCTTACCTTGGACCTTCCTTGATTGCTGCCTGAACCCGACCCCGGCTTGTTTGACCTCGTTTCTGCCTTCTCCCTTGTACCGTTGCCGCCAGCCCGTTGCCGACCTCTGCCTGTGTGTGACCAAGCCTGATTAACTCCTGCTCAGCATCTGCTCTTCCAAGTCTGAAGCTCTACCGGTTGCTTGCCAGACCACTGTGCTCCAGGACTCTAACTTCAGGCCCTCATACCATTCCGCACTCGCGGGCCTCCTGTCTACTCTACCAGGGGCCCCGAATCGGATACGTAAGGGAGCCTACCCTCTGCCCAAGTGGACTCATCTGTCTGGTAAGTGTGGGACCTGACAGTATCAGGCAGCCATGACTGAGTCCGGGCAGGGGGCCTCCCCCATGGATGAACTGTGCAGGCACCTAGCGGGCCTTACTCAAGCCGTTAAAAGCCTACAGGAAGGCTATACCAGACTGGAAGGGCAGGTCCAGGCCCTTTCAGCCTCTCCTCCAGGAGCAGTTTCTGCCAACCCTGCCTCAGCGCCTTCTGTAGTGATGCTTCCACCAGAGCCCAGGGTACCTACACCCGAAAAATTTTCCGGAGAACGCAGTAAGTTCCGGGCGTTTCGTAACGCATGCGAGCTCTACTTCACTTTGCAACCCCGTACATTCTCCCTGGAAGCTACTAAAGTGGGGTACGTCATATCCTTGTTGACCGGCGAGCCTCAAACCTGGGCCCACCATCTATTGGAGCAAAAGGCTCAATCTCTTGACTCCCTAAGTGACTTTTTCCTAGCTATGTCTCAGCTGTATGAGGACCCCCAGCTAACAGCCATGGCAGAAGCTGCTTTACATTCCCTCCAACAAGGCCGCAGAGCTGCTGAAGATTACGCCGTGGAGTTTAGGCGTTGGAGCTCGGATACGGATTGGAATGACGCAGCCTTGCGTCACCAATATCGGCTGGGGTTGTCGGATCCCCTAAAGGATGAACTAGCACGAGTAGGGGTACCCCAGACTCTAGAAGAGCTAATCAATCTGTCTATCCAAATTGACCGCCGCCTCAGGGAGAGACGCTCTGAGAGATCTGTTGGTCACCCACGCCTCACCTGGATGTTGCCTAGGGCCCCTAGTGCCCCAAACCAAGCTCCGCTTGTCTCATCTACCCCAGGCCCGGAGGTCTCTGAGCCCATGCAGTTGGGACTGCTCCGTCCCTCTCTGACTCCTGAGGAGAAGACACGCAGACGCACGCTCAACCTGTGCTTGTACTGTGGGGAGTCTGGTCACTTTGCAAGAGCATGCCCCAATAAAAGACGTAAGTGTCTGCCGTCTTCCTCGTTGTGTGCACCTGTCCTACCTAGTGCCGGTAACCATTTAACTTTTTCCATTGTATTACAGTTACCTGGAAGGAGCATCCCAGTACCGGTCATCATTGATTCGGGAGCATGCAGTGGATTCATTGACCGGACCTTCGTCGAAACCCATCATATTCCCACTCAAACTAAAGCCCAAGGACTGGCAGTTTTCCTAGCGGACGGCTCCACCCTCCGCTCCGGACCCGTCACCCAAGAAACGGTTCCTCTTTTGGCCACCATTGGCCCGGAACACCAGGAACTTTTACGCCTAGATGTCATTTCCTCTCCTCTCTTCCCAGTCATCCTAGGAATACCTTGGCTACAGGCTCACAATCCAAGTATCAACTGGTCAACAGGCAAGATCCAGTTTTCTTCTGAATATTGCAGACAACATTGCTTACGGGGGACCCCATTAACCTCCTCCCAATGCCTGTGCATAGACTCAGAAACTAAGTCCTACCAAGATCTTCCCGAACCTTACCGGGATTTCCTGGATGTGTTCAGTAAAAAAGGGGCAGAAACCCTTCCAGTACATAGACCCTATGATTGCCCAATAGAACTTTTACCAGGTACCGAAGTCCCTTTTGGGAGGATCTTCCCTCTAACTGAGCAGGAGCTGGGCACCTTGAAAACCTATATAGATGAAAACCTGAAGAAAGGGTTCATCCGTCCTTCCACGTCTCCAGCTGGGGCAGGTATCTTTTTCGTGGAAAAGAAAGATCACTCCTTACGTCCTTGCATTGACTATCGGGAGCTCAATAAAATCACTATTAAAAACAGATACCCGCTACCCCTGATTCCTGAACTATTTCAGAGATTGGGATCTGCTACCGTTTTTACTAAGCTAGACCTCCGTGGATCCTAT